>NC_085846.1:107102583-107427583 GCF_035594765.1 Anolis carolinensis | reverse complement strand
CATCCACCTGAAGTTTTCTGAATTAAAATAAAACACATATCTGCATTATTATAATTAATTACAAGAAACAATGGCCATCTCCCTTTAGGGGAAAGTCTTTTTCTATGCCAGCAGCTAGTACAAGGTGACAGTGTGGCCACTAAAGACATACGAAAGACCCATAATCAGTTGTCTTATCTTCCCTCTGCGATGCAATGTGCTATTTTAAAAGGCGTAGGTGCATTATGTGCTGCTAATATAAATGATTTTATTAGTTTGTTTCAGAGATAAGAAGCTTGTTAAAATTCATTCCAGGACTGGATACTTTATTAGTATATTCATTCTCCTGCACTTTATTTTCGAAGGCAAGAATGTGTGATCAAGTGTTCTATTTTGCCCTCTTCTTGTAAATTAGAATGCTAACTACATTTTTAAAAAATCAGACAGAACAAAAGAAGGCTAGATCCAGAGAACGGAGAGAGGAAGAGGTTTGTGTGCCTGTGTCTGGCAGGACATTTTAAACAGTATGTTTGAGAAAAGCAATTTTTGGGGAGGTCCCCTTGTGAGGAAGAAGCACTGCCATAAGTATCAGCTTTATCTTCATTCCCTTTTAATTTTAAATTGTTTGTTCACCCTAATTATATGCAAACTTTTATTTGTTTTTCCTGTCTTTTTCATTTTGGCTCTTCATTATGTTTTATGGTGCTTTTTAAATGCATCTGCTTTATGTTTTATTGCAGAGTTTTATTGTTCCTTCTCCCCTTTATATAGGTTGGAGATTCAATTCCGGTGTATGCTACTACTTCTTTAAAAGTCAACTTGGAACTTCTGATATCTGGATCCATCCTTCCAGATGTATCAAATGGAGAAAAACTTCATTTGCCATAGCCAGAATGGAGCAAGTTGTAGACCAACACAACAGGAATACACCACAATCCCTCTCAAGTTACACAGTTCTGGAAATATGATTCCACATTCGCCATGGTTAGGGGCACAGGACCCCGGAGAAAGTGGAAAACCACAAATAAAGAAATTGCTATTTTTTATTTGAGAAAATACCTCTCTAAGGACCTTATCAGATTGAGATATAATCAATTTCTGAGACTGGGTTGCTGTGAGTTTTCCAGGCTGTATGGCCATGTTCCAGAAGCATTCTTTCCTGACATTTCGCCCACATTTATGGCAGTCATTCTTAGAGATTGTGAGGTCTGTTGGAAACTAGGCAATTCAAGTTTATAAATCTTTGGAATGTCCAGGGTGGGAGAAAGAACTCTCTTTCAGACAAGTGTGAATGTTGCAGCTGGCCAGCTTGATTAGCATCGAATGGCCTTTCAACTTCAAAGCCTGGTTGCTTCCTGCCTGGGAGAATCCTTTGATGGGAGGTGTTAGCTGGCCCTGATTGTTTACTGTCCAGAATTCACCTGTTATTTAAGTGTTGCTCTTTATTTACTGTCTTGATTTACCTGGAGGTGCCTAGCTCTTTGACTCAGTGGAATCAGTATCACTAAGGCTGCACTTAATAAGGCAGTCAAACATACATCACTCATAAGTCACATAACTTTCCATGGAGCATACACTATTTGGAAAACATTAATATCTGAGAAAAGTAGAAAAACTGCTTTCTAGCTGGAAAAGCCAGCATGTTTCCATTCTACTTCCTGGAAAACTCTGTAGTGTTTAACCTTCTAAAATCCCTTAATTAATGAGATTCTTTTTTAAAAAAGGAAGTCATATTGTGTGTGTAATGAGGAAAACAACCTTTCGTTAAAAAATTAGGAAAATACTTTTGAAAGGCATATAGCGGCGATCCACATGTACACAATACCAAAAAAATTGTATTTGTGTGTATACCTTCACAGATCAAAATGAAAAAGACCAGAAGTGAGTTAATCACAGCTGTCAGAACTCACTAGAGAAGATATAGTTAGCGTCTCTGCCAAAAGATCACTTTTTAAAGATGTATTAAGCGAAGACCTACATGTATAAACACATGCATAATGTGATGTATTTGTGGGTTATAAACGTTCAGACTGGGATCCTAGAGTTATTTTGGGGTGACTAAACAATTCAAAGACTCAAGAGACTAAAGTGATACAATTATGGTGGATAGGCAGAGAGAAAAATCTGATGAGATTATTCTAATCTTTTTATCTCAATGAGCTAGTTTTCTATCTGCAGCTCATCCTTATGAGAACATTAAAATCTACAATCCCTGACTGCCCTATAAAGTGGCACAGTCCATGTTTTACCACCACATTATTCCTGAAACTTTACACTGTAGAATCAATAGAGTTCGAAAGCACTATATTTTCCATGGCTCAATACTATGGAATTCGGGAATTGTAATTTGGTGAGGCACCAGAACTCTTTGGAAGAGAAGGCTAAAGACCTTGTAAAATTGCAATTCCCAGGATTCCATAGCATTGGAGCATTGCAGTAAGTGGTATCTGTTGCACCCCAGGCCTGAAGCCACCTATGATCAGAGCATCACACAGGAGTCCAGAGTAAAGACAAACAGTTTATTGTAAAAACACAGAAAAGATATATACAGTAGTCTCTCACTTATCCAATATAAACGGGCCGGCAGAATGTTGGATAAGTGAATATGCTGGATAATAAGGACAGATTAAGAAAAAGCCTATTAAACATCAAAATAGGTTATGATTTTACAAATTAAGCACCAAGACATCATGTTATACAACAAATTTGACAGAAAAAGTAGTTCATTACACATTAATGCTATGTAGTAATTACTGTATTTACGAATTTAGCACCAAAATATCATGATATATTGAAAACATTGACTACAAAAATGCGTTGGATAATCCAGAACGTTGGATAAGTGAGACTCTACTGTAGTAAAAAAAGCAGGAATAAGGAAAGAAGGTGTAAAATCCAAAAAGTCAGCAATCAAATGTCTCTTGTAAATCCAAGGCAGTTCAAGAACAATCTCAAAATCCAAAAGCAACTTGAGTCCCTAAGCAAAACTTGAACAAAGATGCACAATATGAATATGAAAAAAAAAACTCCCAGAATACTTGAATCCCAAAGCTAAGACAAGAACCAGACAATCCAGGTCTGACTGTGACTTGAAAGCCATGTTGCCTGAACTGTAGAGCAAAGAACCTGTAGCTCCTAATATACAGACATGAAAGCATTATGACTCCCCTGGAACTTCTGCTTCCTACAGAAGCGTGTTGAGAGACGTGTTGACTTACAAAGCTGGCTATCTGCTCAAATTTGCAGGCGAGCCTCTTGGCTTAGATTGATGTTACCAGGTGCGTTCCCATGATAATTTCAATTTGTCTTTGCTAGACTCCTTATCTGAAGAGGATGATTCCAACTCCTGTGATCAGCCTTGAAGGCCTAGAGCAGGGGTCCCCAAACTAAGGCCTGGGGGCCGGATGCGGCCCTCCAAGGTCATTTACCTGGCCCCTGCCCTCAGTTTTATAATATAATATTTTTATATCAGTTTTAATAATATAATATATTGTATATACACATAATATTGATAATAATATGTTATACAATATAATACTAATAATACCATATAATAATATTAAATATATGTTATATATTACATATAATATTACAGTATAGTGGTATAGTCCAATATGATGATATATAATGCTAATATTGTGCTATGCTAATAATATAATATATTGTATGTACATACAGCTGCTCCGAGTCCCCTTCGGGATGAGAAGGGTGGGATATAAATGTAGTAAATAAATGTAGTAAATGAATAATAATTTTTGACTTAGGCTCGCCCAAAGTCTGATATGACTTGAAGGCACACAACAACAACAACAATCCTAATTAACTTGACTATTTCATTGGCTAGAAGCAGGCCCACACTTCCCATTGAAATCCTGATAGGCTTATGTTGGTTAAAATTGTTTTCATTTTTAAATATTGTATTGTTCTTTCATTGTTGTTGTTGTTGTTTTGCATTACAAATAAGACATTTGCAGTGTGCATAGGAATTTGTTGGATTTTTTTTTCAAATGATAATTTGGCCCCTCAACAGTCTGAAGGATTGTGGATCAGTCCTCTGCTTAAAACGTTTGAGGATCCCTGGCCTAGAGGATCAGAGGCATTTATATTCTCAGGCCCACCTGTGCCTGTGTCTAAAGCAGTTTCACTTACTGGCTCTGTATCAGAATGAATCCCAGGAAACCCCACAATCCCATCAGACTCTAAATCATCAGTGAACCCATCAGGCCTGGCCTGCTATGGCTGAGCTACAACAGTATCAAACTGCATTAATTCTATAGCGCAGATGTATTCTTATTTTCAGCTTTCTTCTTGGGTGATCCTCTCATGGTCAGAGACCAATTGCTCATTTCTCCAAGATCTAAGGGATCTCCCTCCCATACAATGATTTAGAAAACAATTGCGTCAAGATTTATCTTCCATGAAATTCTATCATATTCAATAATCAGAGTGACATTTTTCATAATTTCGCATATGACAACTGAAATGCATATGGGCAAGTAAAAGTGTAGCCAAAAGCTATTAATGAGGAAGCACATGCAAACTTAAAGAAGATACAACAATTTACTTCTGCCTGAACGTACTGGGAAGAGTACGATTCCGTGGCTTCCTTGCCTCTTCTCTTTGATGAATTAATTGAGTACAGTCATAGATTTATATTCTACAATTAAGACATCCCTTCAATATTTTTAATTCTGAACGACAGTGTTGTTTGTGCTTACCGTGGTGTCATCTATATCTTTGAATTCACAAGCGATGTAGAAATTTGGAAATATGTCTGACCAACCGTTTTTGGTACAATTTTTGCTGATGTTTCCTTTAAAAAAGCATACCAAAACAATCCATAAACATCTAGAAATTTTACTCAACAACGGACTTTTTTATTGAAACCAACAGAATCTATAAACTTATATTTGTTAGGGTTAGAAACAATATAATAGGACACACCTTCAGATATACTGAATAACTCCCATGGCTATGACCGATGGGATTTGCAGTCCAAAATATTTTAAAGGTGGTAAATTCAGCATTTATCCACTGTATTGTCCTGAATGT
Organism: Anolis carolinensis; assembly: GCF_035594765.1. Taxonomy (NCBI): domain Eukaryota; kingdom Metazoa; phylum Chordata; class Lepidosauria; order Squamata; family Anolidae; genus Anolis; species Anolis carolinensis. The sequence goes on along the minus strand of NC_085846.1, from coordinate 107,422,552 downwards.
TATTCCAAGTTCAGATACTTTAGAAACTTCACAACTATGTGTTAAGCTGCAACTGACCTGTACAGTATTGAAGAAATCACTTGGCAGATGTGTTATTAGATTCTGGTCTTTGAGAAGACTAATTTGGGTTATAAGTATGTTTGATGTGAAAGTAATTTGAAAAGAACTGTCTCCATAAAATCCTCTCATTACTCTAGTGTATTATTTGAGGTGATCTTGAATGGCTTGTGGCAGAGTTATTAAATCTCTCAAGTCTAGTCATGACAAATAAGTAGCCGAAGGAACGAATGGACCTCTGACACACAGCAAATTTCAATTTTGTTTATAATACATATTAAAAGCCTCATCCAATTATGAGAGGAGAAGTTCTACAATATGAAACAAATTACATGGTGTCCCTGTTGCCCTTCCAGAACATACAAGGAAATCATTTAGAGCTCTAACACGTAAATAGGCACCTGTCACGCATAAACTGTATAAAGAATTCAATTTATTCATACATATTCATACTTGTCAGGGGTAACTGGTAGATCTGCTGCTACTCCTGATTATGGGAGTTGCAGTTCTACAAGACTTTTAGCCTTTGCTGCCAAAGAGTGCTGGTGCCTCACCAAATTACAAATCCTAGGATTCCATAACATTGAGCCATGGCAATCAAAGTGGTGTCAAACCGCATTAATTCTACAGTTTGGACTCGCTCTAAGTTGAAGAGGTTGCTGGAATAGGTTACAGCTCTTGGATATCGTCAAAACAACCCTGAGCACCTCTAACAAGTACAGTACTAAAATCAAGTGGATTCATCAATTGCCCAAACCCTAATTTTGAACGTATGTGGGGCCCAAATACAATACGCAATTACACAACTACAGTATGTATATTCTACTTTAACTGCCATAGTCTGGAGTTTGTAGTGTGCGAAGGCACTAGTGCTCAATGGATGAAAAATTCCAAACATACCGTCCTAAACTGCAAATCCCAGACTACATTAATGCCCTAATTCTGAAATAATATAGGGCCCAATCACAATGCACAATTACAGAAACTATATTACACTTTAACTGCCATAGGTGTAACCCATGGCATCGTGGAGTTTGTGGTTTGGTGAGGCACTAGATCTCTCATGTATCAGTTGGGGTATGTTTTGGGTCCAAAACTATGGATTTTGCTTTGACATGTGGATAGATAAGTCATGAATAAACATTAGGAGCATGTAGCAAACAAATATTATCCTAATTGAGCTGATGAATCATCTGTATAAAGGCACACGTTTCAAGATAGAGATCGAACTTCATAGTAACTGTTCAGGACACTTTTTCTGATGCAGGCCTCTTGATACGAGGGTTGAATGAAAAGTAATGCCTCCACCTTCGTTACTTTGGTTTGGATGGAAGTATTTTAATAACTCAAACACAGAAATAATCCTTAGAATGGGCTCTTCAACTACCACTATTCACTTTTCCACATAATCACCAGACAATTGGATACATTTCTGCCAATGGTGAACAAGTTTTCTGAAGCCGTCACGGAAGAAGTCGACACTCTGTTTCCACAACCAGCGTCTCACAGTACTCATCATGCACAGATCTTCCGATAGCCAAGCAAAGCAATAATGTGACCAACACGCTCTTGTGAAATGCTGATTATGCTTGATATGCATGATACGATGATTGTCCTGAATCAATCTGTCAAACTTTTGCTTGTGAAACTCTGTGATCGCTGTCACAGGACGTCCAACTGTAGTGGAGAGTCTACTGAACAAGCCAGCACTGCCATCTGTTGAGGAGTTACGAAGGTGGAGGCATTACTTTTCATTCAACCCTTGTAGAAGAAAAGTCACAGAAACAAGCCATACTTATCCTGTGAGCCATGCAGATCTTCTTCTATAGATAGTCAACACCAAATACAAAAGCACTGTACCAAACACAGAACAAGTTCTTGAATCTCATGCCATTAATTTCAGCACATGGGGAACCTTTAAAAATAACAAAGCTTCAATCATAGAAAGGAATTTGAAATACCTGTCTTGCCGTCATCATTGCTAAAGATTTTTGGACAAGGGACCGTCACCGTTTCTCCGATTTCTGCAGGGTGCCAGCAAGTAAGGTTATCCCAGATGCCATGACATCCTGGGAAAATAAGTAGAAAGCATCCAATGTGAAGTTTCGTGAGTGAAATCAATCTTTCCAAGCTCTCTAGAGCCCTGTGGCCTTTGTAAAGGATATCTCTCATGAAACAAAGGAATTCTCCTCCCACATCAGACCACACAAGTAGTACTCAAGAAACATCTATATTTCCAGCAAGTACAAGTTGTTAAAGAAAGGTTAATACAAGTGCTGTAAAATGCATGGTGGCCTTTTTTTCAACATGGAAAGGGGCTTGTTTTTTTTGTGTGTGTGTGAATCATGCAGCACTTCTTATTTGGATGATCCAAATAAGTTTTGGACCCAAATTTTGACCTTTCCAGTTGGCTCAGGCAAAAGCAAGCTGCTGCAGCCATTCTCAGCTTGTGCATTTGGACCTAAATTTTGGACCCAAAGTGCTTGGGAAAAGTAATATTTTGGAGAACCCCCTGGTCATGCTGGTCGTTGGAAGAGTCTAGGAGTTGCCAACTTTAAAAAGGAACTTTTCCTAGTGGTAAAAAGAGTAAAGGTTTTCCCCTGACATTAAGTCCAGTTGTGTCTGACTCTGGGGGTTGGTGCTCATCTCCATTTCTAAGCCGAAGAGCCAGCGTTGTCTGTAGACACCTCCAAGGTCATGTGGCTGGCATGACTGCATGGAGCGCTGTTACCTTCCTGCCAGAGCAGTACCTATTGATCTACTCATATTTGCATGTTTTCAAATTGCTAGGTTGGCTGAAGTTGGGGCTAATAGCAGGAGCTCACCAGCAACCTTTCAATCAGCAAGTTCAGCAGCACAGCAGTTTAACCCACTGCACCACTGGGGTGAAAGGAAAAAGTGTATCATGATAGACAGTAATACTCATAATACTTCAAAAGTTGCATCTACAGTGTTGAATTAATGCAATTTGACACCACTTTAACTGTCATGGCTCAATAATATGGAATCATAGGAGCCGCACAAATTTTACAAGTTTTAAAAGGTCTTTAGCCTTGCTTGCCAAAGAATACTGGTGTCTCACTGGACTGCAAATCCTGGGATTAAACCATAGCAGTTAAAGTGATATCAAACTAAAGTGATATCAAACTGCATTAATTCAACGATGCAGATGCACCCTATGTGGGTTTAGACGTTTTTTGTTATGAGTCTTTAAAGTAGGAGAAGTTAGATCATTTTAGCATAATTAAAACCTTTCTAAATCAGACCAAGCACCCTTTAAAAATTATTTTTATATTCTCTTAAACCAAACCGAATTTGAAAAATAAACCTTTTATTGCGATCAGCACACTATTAGGGAACACATTCAATGCATATCAAAACAAGCAATATTATTTGTATCAAATGTAAATATTTTAAGAACAATTTTAAAATGCTATTAGAACCATTAAACAGCTATATTTTATCTCTGGTTTTGGTTGCAAAGTCACAGATCATTAAATATGTCTGTTTGGATATAATGTGGAAGTATCATTTAGCTAGTCTCTGCAAAACAGCATGGAAGATTGGTAGCCTTTTAAACCACAGGACAGATCCAGATATTATTGACGTATGTGTAGCATAATCTTAAAGAGGTTCTCTAAATTAAAGTCGGCTCACAGCGGATATGAAAAGAATACAAATGAATCTAATCAATCACAGAAAAACCAACAATTCAATGCTCGGCTCCTAAGAGAATATCCTCCCTGTAGGTTCATTACAGCAGAACCTCTGACAATATTAAAATGACAGAACTGAGCCACAACTCAATCACCCAACCTACCAAAATAAACAAAACATTTTCTTAGCTGTGCATAATTGCTTTTAAATTGCCAAGTTGTCAATGAATTTGCTAGTCTAATGAAGAAAAAAGAAGCTGCAGAGAATGGGAAAGGCGGTAACATGGTTTCCAATACTTCACTGTTGGAAATTGAAACACAGGTGGCCCAGCAACATTAAAAATGCCTCTGTGTCTGTCTAAAACTGAATGTTGTTTGTCTGTTGGCATTGAATGTTTGCCATATATGTGTTCATTGTAATCTGCCCTGAGTCCCCTTCGGGGTGAGAAGGGCGGAATATAAATACTGTAAATTAATTAATTAAAGTGTGGTATTAACAAGGCCAAATGTACAAGCTGAGAATGGCTGCAGCAGCTTGCTTTTGCCTTCGCCAACTGGAAAGGTCAAGATTCTCCCATCTTCCTGTTGAATTAACTGAATACAAACAACTTCTGCAGATTGAACTTAATGATGGAAGTTGGAGGAGAGATACCTGGGAGTGACAGTTTGGAGAAGAAACTAGTACCCTTTAGCAGAGAAGGCTAAAGACCTTGTAAAACTATAACTTCCATGATTCCATGGCACTGAGTCATGATAGTTAAAGTGATGCCAAACTGCATTAATTCCACAGCGCAGATCAGGCATGGGCAAACTTTGGCCCTCCGGGTGTTTTGGACTTCAACTCCCACAATTCCTAACAAGTTTGCCCATGCCTGGGATAGATGTTATTTTAGAGAGATTTGAAAAACCGACAGTATAATATACACAGCCCTGCCTACAAGTGAGAATTACAATTAAAGCAAAGGGTGAAACAACATTACAGCCTCTCTCTTGGGTGATTCTAGCAACGCGACACAGATTTCCAGACTGAGTAATAAGTAAACAATAGTTGACTTATCTCCTCCAGGATTTCTGCAGCAGGAACTCAAGCAGGCTTTTATCATGAGCACACTAATTAACAAGATATTTTGCTAATCATCCTTTCTTTTTTCACAGATCATATTTGTTTACAGAAATGATCACACAAGCCATATTTTTGTACTATAATTCACACCATTTCCGTTATCTGTATACTGTTTTTTTAAAAATACAATTAAGACAACAAATTTAACAAACCATTTTAGCATAGGGCTATGAATAACAAATCTTCTGAAATCTTATTAAAATGGCTTAATAAGAACCCAGGAAATACGCAACAATAGAGCAGCTTTCTGTATGGAGATTTGCTTAGTAATGAACCTATACAAGGCATATATTTAGTATGGTTTACAAAAACTTTTGATATTACTACTATTTATTTATTTAGAATTACAGTAGAGTCTCACTTATCCAACTTTCTGGATTATCCAACGCATTTTTGTAGTTGATGTTTTCAATAAGTCGTGATATTTTGGTGCTAAATTCGTAAATACAGTAATTACTACATAGCATTATTTTGTATTGAACTACTTTTTCTGTCAAATTTGTTGTATAACATGATGTTTTGGTGCTTAATTTGTAAAATCATAACCTAATTTGATGTTTAATAGACTTTTCCTTGATCCTTCCTTATTATCCAACATATTCACTTATCTAACGTTCTGCCGGCCCGTTTATGTTGGATAAGCAAGACTCTACTGTATTTATGTGTCTCTTCAGGCACAAAAGATCTCAGAGCAACTTACAAATTGTTTACTATAGATAGCTCTTGTAGTTTTTTAAAATATTGTTTTTAAAACTTTGAAAATTCCCCAAAAATCCGTGGGTAAGTGAAACATTCTGAAATTTAGTGGGCTGACAAGTGATTAATGTGTTTCACTCCAATAGTTTTAAAAATGAGGGAGAAATGAGCCCCTAAAGTTTCCCCAAATATAGTAATTATGAGCAATTACTATAACAAATAGTAATGTAATTTCGTTACTGTCATTATAGTAATGAATTTTTCACAAGCTGTACTTTAGAAACACTTTAGAAACAAAGCGCCAGCACCTCCCAGTTTTGTAATGACACACATCCCTACTATCTCTATCTATCCATCTATCTCAGAAAGAGAAGGAGAGGAAGCTGTCATTTTAGTCTGTTTTTAAATGTTTGTATCTCTGTGTGTTTACCGTTATAAAAGTTTGTCTCCACTAGATCTCTCTTTGAATGTGCTTGTTGGCTGAGAGGTGACGGGCAAACTGCAAAAAGTAAAATGCCATATTCGCATGTTGCTAGAGTGATTCTGTGTTGGACAGCCCAGTGGGATGAAGTGGTCTAACACAACTTTTCCAAGCTAAAAAAGCAAAAAATGTGTATATTCCCAATACAGCCTTCTCCTTGTCATGTGTGAGTAATAACGCATGAGTAGAAATGGATTTGGATCTTAATCCCAAAATACAACAGAAATTGTGAGCACTGTCATGCCCGATTCCACTCCTTTTTATTTAAAGAACTGTATTCATAGAAATGTTTGAGGTATACTAATTGAGGAGGCACATACATGTATACAAAATGTATCAGCAACAATCCACATAGTCTAACAGGGCCAAACCAAATCATTTTGCTGCCTGAAACAAAGGATCATGATTACACCAACTACCATCTTATATAACAGGCATGGACAAACTTCAGCCCTCCAGGTGTTTTGGACTTCAACTCCCACAATTCCAAACAGCTTACCAGGGCAGCGTGTCTTAATATTTAATCCGAAAGTTGTTTTAGACTTGGTGTTCTACATTTCCTGCCCATTAGCCATTTTGGCTAGGTCTTCTGGGAACTAAGAACCAAAGACTGAAAACCACTGCCTTTGGAGACGCAAGATAGGCCACTGATATAAAAACAATTTTGTCCCAGGACACTTCACACCATACAACTGAAGTACTGTACTATGATTCCACTTTATGCTGCCATGGTTTCATCCAGTAGAATCCTTGGATTTGCAATTTAGACATGAGTACACAGGCTTTCCACTTCCATGGGGTTAAGGGCATAGGACCCTTGAAAAGTGGACAGTCAAAATAATGCTATTATTTATCTGAGAGAACACCTCTCCAGGAATCTCTAGGTCCTCTGTGACCTTGTGGCCAGCGTCCATTGGATATTGATTATAGAATTCCACAGGAGGACTTATACATTCCTTATACATTCCTAGAGGAGCATTTTCTGCTAGATGTCAACCACAGAATTGCACTGGAAGACTTACAAATGCCCAGAGGAGTGTTCTTCATAGGAACCTCTAGATCAGGCATGGGCAAACTTCAGCCCTCCAGGTTTTTTGGACTTCAACTTCTAGTAGGTTGTTAGAAATTGTAAGAGTTGAAGTCCAAACACCTGAAGGGCCGAAGTTTGCCCATGCCTGTGCTAGCCTGAGGACCTTTATCACCGGCGAAAGTAAAACCCACAAATATAAGTGTTTCGCACTTATATTTAAAATGATGCACTGTGGGAATCATAAAGATCGGCCAACTTAGACGTTTCAAAGACTGCTGTGATTGACAAGAAAAACAGGAAACAGTTTAAAGGCAATTTGTCCTTGTCAGTAGAAGGCATAACATCTGATACAGTATAGTGATAACTATAGATTTGCAATATATATACAGTAGAGTCTCACTTATCCAACACTCACTTATCCAACATCCTGGATTATCCAACACATTTTTGTAGTAAATGTTTTCAATACATCATGATATTTTGGTGCTAAATAGTAAATACAGTAATTACTACATAGCATTACTGCATATTGAACTACTTTTTCTTTGTTGTACAACATGATGTTTTGGTGCTTTATTTGTAAAATCATAACCTAATTTGATGTTTAATAGGCTTTTCCTTAATCCCTCCTTATTATCCAACATATTCGCTTATCCAACATTCTGCCGGCCCATTTATGTTGGATAAGTGAGACTCTACTGTATTACAACTGTGGTCCATCTATGATTGCTGAAGTGCAGCAGGTTTAGGACAGCGGTAAAACAGGTAATTAAAATGCACTAATTCTGACTGGGTTGTCCCCGTAGAAACTTCAACACAGTGTTCTGAATGTAGTTTTAGACAGAATGACTCATAAGGAGTTCATATTTGTAAGTCTAATGTCAGAAAAGGACCTTCCTTTCATCTATATGTTTCAAAAGGATGATATTTATTTGGGAATGGCATATCTGTGCTCACTTAAGTCCAAAAAGATTTAATACTGAAAAAGTATTGCCTAAAAAATTGTTACTACTTACTGCATTTCCAAGAATCTATCCACATACATCATAAAATGATTAGAAATAAAAATGTTCTTGGTGAAGTGGGTATTTCTTTTCCCTAAAATGGTAATGTAGAATTTGCACAGAATTTGCTCATATCCAACAAAACATTAAATCATGAAGGTTCTTGGATTGTCTCAGCTAGGAGAGATAAAACCACTTGTTAGGAAGTAAGCATAGTCAAGGCTGGAGTCAGAGCTTGGAAAAGTTACCTTTCCAAGATTATTGTGCAAACAGTAACTTTTGCATGGTAGGGGGTTGGATTAGGTGGCCCTTGTGGTCTCTTCCAACTCCATGATTCTAATTTTTTCACACTCAAATTGGGCTGGAACAAATTCAGGTGGAATCAAAGAAAGAGATGGCCTTGGGCAAACCAAGGAGATATGAGTGGCCAGATTGCTGTGGCCTCTGAGGAAAAGAAGAGCATCACCACACAGCTCTATCATGCATGGGACTCAGTGGTGGGTGAAAGATCCTCCCAGGTCCAATTTCCAATGCTATGTCGTCTAATGGAGAAAAGAGTGGGGACAGTCAGAGACAGGGAGAAGATCTGAATGGGGTTTTCGGAGCAAAGAGTTCAGAGATTCCTTAGTTAACTTATTTTGTTATAGAATACACCTGTACTTATTTATGTTCTATAACTGAGTCTGACTTTCCATTTAAGAACCGAAATGGCAAATGTGACCACGAGTACCTGATCTAGGGAGGGTCCTTGAAGGTAAAAGGGCCAGGTTAAGTGGTGGGAACACAATGGTTGGAATGGTGGGGCCACCTGGAAACAAGTCCCATTACACCAGGCCACCCTCCATCCTGCATCATATCTTTCTTGGATTGTAAACCTTAGGGCATGGAGCTGTCAAGCTAACAAATTGCAAGATACTCTGTGAACCTTTGTGGTTAAAGCAGTGGTTCTCCACCTGGGGTCCCCAGCTATTTTTGGCCTTCAACTCCCACAAATCCTAACAGCTGGCAAACTGGCTGGGACTTCTGGGAGTTGTAGGCCAAAACATCTGGGAACCCCAGGTTGAGAACCACTGGGTTAAAGGATGAGATATAAATGCAGGTTGAGTATCCCTAATTTGAATTTTTTGGGACCAGAACTGATTTGGATTTCAGGGTCCCGTTCCCTGAGATTTGGAATATTTGCATATACATAATGAAAAATCTTGGAGATGGAATCCAGTCTGAACACAAAATCAATTGACGTACATATCTGATGGTGATTGTAAACATTTTAAATAATTGTGTGCATGAAACAAACTTTGTATCCACTCAACTATTAGAAAGCAAAGGTGTCATGACTCAGCCACCCATGTGAATGGTTTGGGAGTATTTCAGATCTCCAGATATGGGATACTCAACTTCTACTCTAAATAAGTAAGCTCCCATCAAACTAAATTGCAACAGCCAATGATGCTGAGAGAATGGCAACTGAATTTAATCCTACTGTTGTAGAGGATCACGATACTGGAGGATTTTACCACTATTTTCTTTCAGGAAAAAAAGCAAGCTCATCAAGACTTTGGCACTTGTCAAATTATACACAGCGTATTTATATTCCGCCCCAATAAAAATGATTTATGAAATGAAACAGAAAAATCCCTTGAAGACCAACAAAAAAGAATTGGTGAATAATTCAGAAGAAGTAATTATTTTGATTAAGCTGATTGTACGTCAGTGAAACAGCCATTACCATGAGATAGAATAAAGTGGGCTTGAAACCAATGTTAATTTGTATTATCTATTTTAATATGGCAATCTTGGCACTGATCTAATGAGATCCCTCTGAAAGGCCTCCAAGCTTCAAAATAGCCTGCCACGCAGCATGAACAAGCTGTTTTCTGAAAGGAAAGGCCCACTGCAGGTGCAAAACTCCCCATCCAATTCTGCATCGCACTAGACAGCGCTTTTTCATTTTCATCCTTTACTATCACACTTTTAATTTGGTTTCCTAGCTTACATGGCTTTGTAATGTTTGCTCTTTGTTGAACATTAACTAGTTTCTATTCATGATGTCAAATATGATTTGCCATGGAATGCAATGCCGTCAAAGGATATCTTACTAAAGATATGAATGCCAGACTCTTTATTTAGGATGAACCCAGATTCTTACATTATTAGGGAGCATATGGCCCAAACTTCCCATGAGGACTATAACTTGGCAATTCTATTCTTTCTGGGATGCAAGGAGCTCCATACTCTACATCACTGCAAGGCTGAGCATTGTTCTGCAAGGAGACAGCATCTGGTCCTCCAATACTTAGGCCAGGCTATCCCAGTATAGCATCCTATAGGTAAACTGAACCTATAGCAATCATGTACAAGCGCATGAATTTATTGAGGATGGTGGGACTTGTCCTACACATAGAAAGGGTGCCAGGATGGGATGCCCAACGTGCTTCCATAAAGCCACTGCAATTAGACTTCAGCCAACATTCATCGGAAAGCACTTCCAAAATTAATTTTGAATTACAGCCAGGCACTGGTTGTACTCTCACAGCTGCTGAAAACAAAATTTCTGAATAATCAGCAGGCAATGAAATTTGTTTACATCTTGTGAAATCTTCGCTTCCTGATTTCTGTACACAAGGTGTTCTGTTAACAAGGTGTTGTTAACAGTACAAGATCAGGTCAGATGGGAAGCTGAGCTCAGCTTTTTTAATAAACCTAAAATATATGGCGCTCCATGCAGTCATGCCGGCCACATGACCTTGGAGGTGTCTACGGACAACACCGGCTCTTCGGCTTAGAAATGGAGATGAGCACCAACCCCCAGAGTCGGACACAAATGGATCTAACGTCAGGGGAAACCTTTACCTGTACTTTACTAAAACATTTGAAAGCAGGGCATATTAGAGTGAATTATGTGAATATGGAACCACACTGTACGTGAGAAATCAAGCATGAGAGAACAACTTTAATAATATGTATGAATATTTTGGACTGGTTAACACCATGAGCTGACTTGAAGCAAAATCTGTGTTAATATTGGATCTAATTAGGTCCCTATAAAGGATAATGACCAAATGAACAGGTTATTTACTTGTTTTATTAGCCAAGTAGTTTATTGAATTCTTCGAGGATTGGGTAATCTAGATTTTTGGTGAGTTGGTAGTGGTTTCGCTGCAATTATGAACCCATTAACAAAGCTTCATGGTCAAAATCCCTATTAATCTGCTTTATGATACCAATTGCAAGTATCTAAAAGAGGATCCAGTCACCATAAAAATATTTCAGGATTCCTTTCCCCCTCCATTCAATTTTAAGCCAAAAGCAGCATTAGCAACCTGACATAAAAAAAATCTTAAAAAGACAATAAATCTATTTTAAAAAATCTCAAGTTTGGCAAAGCTGATTATTATACATATACTGAAAAATGAGCAAATTTTTGGCACTAATGAATGTATAATTCATGCCAGTGGCAAAGGACAGAAGAATAAATTATTTCTTTCTTTTGCTCCAGTGCTAAATCTCTGGCTCTGTCCCAGAGATGAAAGGCAAAGGTCCCTTCTTCTCACTCAAGGAAAATATAGCTTTGAAAGATGTTGCTAATAGGATTACTTTTCTCCATGTACATATACTCTCAGCATTGGGCTTGGAGCAGCCTGCTGGAATGACCTATGACTAAAGAACAAGGAGAAACCAAGGACAACTAGGAAGACAGATATAACTGGTAAAGTAAAGGTTTCCCCTGACATTAAGTCCAGTCATGTCTGACTCTGGGGTTTGGTGCTCATCTCCATTTCTAAGCTGAAGAGCCGGCGTTGTCCGTGGACACCTCCAAGGTCACGCGTCTGGCATGATTGCATGGAGTGCCGTTACCTTCCTGCTGGAGCGATACCTATTGATCTATTCACGTTTGCATGTTTTCGAACTGCTAGGTTGGCAGAAGCTGGAGCTAACAGCGGGCGCTCACTCCTCTCCCAGTATTTGAAACTGGCACCTTTCGTTCTGCAAGTTCTGCAGCTCAGTGCTTTAACACACTTCGCTACTGGGGCTCCAATATAACTGGAAAGGACCCCAAAAGCCATCTTGTCCAGCATTCTCCCAGAGGATGAATTCATTGCTAAACAATGCCTTGAGATGTGGGGATTCAGCCTATGTTTTAAGCCTCTGAAGAAGGAGAGTCCACCATCTTCCAAGATGATCCATTTCACTGCCAATCAGCTCTTAACATTACAAAGTCCTTCTTATAATATTAATTGGAGTCTCCATCCTCATCATTTGAACCTGTTTGTTTGAGTCCTATTCTCTGGAGCAGCAGAAAACAACCTGGTATATCTTCTATATGAGTCTTTCCCATACATCAAAATGGCAATTCTCAATCATCTCTTGTAGGGTCTGCTTCCAGACTTTTCCATATTCTTAGTCACTCTTCCCTGGACACATGCCTTCCTAAACGGTGGTACTAAGGCAGTGGTTCCCAACCTTTGGCCCTCCAGGTGTTTTGGACTTCAACTCCCAGAAATCCCAGCCAACTTACCAGCTGTTAGCAAGTGTGGGAGCAGAAGTCCAAAACACCTGGAGGCCCACAGATTGGGAATCACTGTACTAAGGAATAAAGAAAAAGACCAGCAACACAAAATGCACCAAAGTTTACCTTGTTGCTCAAGGAAACTGCCTGTAAGACGTGATGTCCTCTTATAAACTTGCCTACTGAGAAGGAGATGGGATGGAAGATTTTGCTATGTCCTTCAGCATGAAGGTGATAGATCAAGTTTTCATGAAAAGTTGTAAGTTCATGTCTTCAGCATTAAAAGTAAATTACAATGTCTAACAATACTAGTGCTGAACAATCAAACATTAGTTGCAATGTACATGAAAATAAAAAGAACAATTTGAAAAGATACACTCTATATGATTTCGTGAGGACAACTAGAATCGTTACAATGTGGTTGGTAGCTGTTTGGAGAATGAGAAAATGGTTTCAGCCTTGATTTGTGTATATTTTGGCCATTAACGTATTTTTATACAAATAGTTGGAAACAAGAGGAAAAAATCCAAAAGCTATTTATCATCATGGAAAGATCTGTTTTGCCACTAGAAATTATTGGACAGAAATACTGCGCTCAGTGTGAAGGCGAAAAGCAGAAAGTCTATACACATACTTTGTGGACAGTGTTTGCCAAAGCTTGGAAAAATTACTTTTTTGGACTACGGCTTCTAGAATTCCCCATAAAGTCTATGATCTTTTTCTTCTATTGTTAAGATAATCTTTTCCAAACCATTTTCAAACTAGACAACCACTTATGGTTTCTAAAAGAGAGGTCTCTTTGACTCCAAAGCTCTGGAGATGCAGACACTGAACCTACAGGACATATTGTAGCCTAGAGGTTTCTGTGAGTATAATTTTGGGGAATTCAAAATAATCTGGGATGGGGGGAATCAGATGGATTTTGCAGAAGCCTATGGATCATATACATACCATGGTTGCAAATTACTCATCCCTGAAGCAAAGGGAAACCAATTTTCAACTAAAGTCCCAAGTTGGGAAAGTTAGATAGATCCCCATCTATCTTGTTGAGTTGCTTGCAATAACTGTATTGGACTAATGTTTTTAAATGTGTGTATTTATTATTGTAAATTTGTTTTTATAAGCTATTATTTTTACATATGTTTATTGTTTTGTATTGCCTTTTATATAATGAATGTTGTGAGTGGCTTTGGGTCCCATTTAGGGAGAAAAGCAGGATATAAATAAATAATTATATCATCATCATCATCATCATCTTTTTGAAATCACAATTTCCAGATTCTTGCCAATTCACAAAACAAAGGAAAAATACCACGAGGAAAACGATATTAAGCTAAAGTCCCAACAGAGAGATTGGGAAAGTTATCTTTTTGGATTAATGTTCTGGTGATTGGCTATGGGGATTCTGGGAGCTATACCCCAAGTCCTATCTTCAAACTGCATCCTCTGTAAGACGTTCTTCATATGGCTGTAATCCTAAACAAAGCAACATAGAAATAACTAAAACATCCAAGGACAGAAAGGTGCTTGCATTGCTCTAGGACTTATGGCTGCCAACCACATTTTAATGCTGAGATTTATTAGGCATGGCATCTAATCTATATAATTTTTCAACCTGTAGAAAATCATAACATTTTAATCAATGATCCTCATTAAAGGTGTGATGACGGCTGAGCTAAAGCTATTTATTGGCATGTTTTATAAATGGAACACAATAGGGACAGAAGGTCGCAATTCCTCCCTGTACTTTCCAAACATTTCTTTTTCTTGTTGGCGCTGGAAAAACTTCATACTGTGGTCCCTTTTGCTTTGATCCGGTGAGAAACCTCAAGGCAGCTATTATCCCATTGTATTGCCATTCTCGCCTGTTATTTATTATGGTAGTTGCCTTAAAATCTGTTTAGGTTTCAGTGATTTGTCAAAGAATAAAAAGACAGACATCCCACATTTCCCTACCCTGCTATTCCAAACCATCTCACTTTGCATTATTCTTTTCCTTATAAAGAGAACAGATCAACCCTAAAAAGAAAAGCCTAGGAAGTCTATTGATAGAGTTGGGAAATCAAATGTCCTGTCTTTATCAATGGACAAAGAGAGTTTCCATAAATAGCACAGGGACCACCCTATATCTATTGCCTTCCTAACTTAAGCGAGGGCTTCTCCTGAGTAAACAAGTGTTGTTGTTGCATGATTTTAAGTGATTTATGAGCTATGACAACTCTAAGGTGAACAGAAAGGCCTTCTGATACTAGATTGGGGACAAGGAAAAAAAAGTTCAAATCCCCTCTGAACTCCTTCAATGTGAACTGTAATACAAATGCAAAAAACATCTTTTGAAACAAAATTAAACCACTAAAGAATAGGAGAGGATTAATGCTTTCTCACATTTGTGAAAAGCTCTTTTATTTATACTGTGAGCAGATGGCCTTGGTTGAAGCACTCACTTGTGGAAAATGTCACACTTCTGTATTTGCTTTCTGATAAACTCTGTTCAACTTGCATTTTAAAGATATAGCAAAACAGAAAAAAGAACAGACACAAAGTGGGTCTAGCAGCTCTCTTCCAAGGCTTTATATCTTCACAATACAATAATTACCCCATAATGCTTTCTAGTTTGGGAGACCGTTTTAGGAAATTAATGCTCCTTCTACACTGCCATATAATGCAATTAACTGTATTAAACTGGATTATATGTCAGTATAAACTCATACAATCCAGTTCAATTGCATTCTGAAACTGCATTACATGGCAGTAAGGATGGGTCCCCAGCAGGAAAGGATAAAAAAAGAATTAACCATTACATTGATTCTAAATACATAATTAAGAATTAAGTAGGAGGACCACACTAAAAACTTAGTAAAAAGCTGAAAAATGCCATCTGAGATTTCTTCACAATCTTTTCTGTTCAGAGCTTTGAAGAGAAGGTAATGGCTACATAAACATTTGAAATACAATTTCATACTGATACCACCAAAGACCACTTCCATGATTTCCCTTTCTTTGCTATTTTATATAATCTCCTTAGCTCTTTCTTGGTGAATTGTATGAGTTCTATAAGTACTTTGAAGTCTATCCATAGGCTACTGCAAGCAAAAGGGACTGGATGGCCCGTGAGGTCTCTTCCAACTCTATGATTCTATGTCTCTGATAGACAGGAGAAAGAAGGGATGTTTCCACACTATAGAGTTAATGCAGTTTGACGTCACTTTAATTTCCATGGCTCAATGCTATGCAATCCTGAGATCTGTAATTTTACAATGGCTTTCACCTTCACGGACAAAGAGTATTATTAGTGCCTCAACAAACTACAAATCCCAGCATTCCATAGAAGTTAGTCATGGCAAAGTAGTCCTAAAATGCATCAATTCTACAGTGCAGATGCACCAGTGACTATTTAAGACAATCTGAGATTGTAATAATAATATAATAGACTTTCTTTATATACTGCTTTATCTCCCTGAGAGGACTCAGAGCTACATACGAGGCAAACATTCTCTGCCGTCATAATTAATAACACAGACAAAATATAGAGACAAGGCTCCCTGCGTTTTCATCTCTGGTATCTGGAGATTGTGATTGACTTGGCTATGAGCAGGTGCTGTTGTTCCATCTTCCACACCAAGAAGGCTGTCTATGGACACCTTCCTGATTGAATTAGCTGGCATGCTGAAGTGGTACCTATTTATCTACTTACATTGCTGTTTTCGAACTGCTAGGTACACAGAAGCTAGGGCTGATGGTGGCTCGAAGTCCTGACTTTCTGATTGACAAGATTTCCAGTAGCTGGCAGTTTAGCCTGCTGGACTAGTTCTGGTGGTTCTGACTGATCTAAGGCTATTGGAAGTTTCTGAGCAATCAATTTAACACTAAAATGTTAACACAAATCCATACTGCTTTATCATTTTCACATGACATGTTCTTACCTTTAAATCCCACTGTTTTGGCATTCCTTAAGAGCTCCATGCACCTTATTTCGTCTTTTTCGAGTTCCAAAAAAAATCTGCATTCTGGGTGAATGCTATTCACCTGTGAAATTAATAGAAGAGCCTGTCTTAAAAGATTGATTTCACACACAAGATATTGCTAGCATTGTTCTGCAGAACCAAACATTTTAAAATTGTAAGAATAGGAAGTTATATGCCGACCTAATGCAGGAGTGTGGCTTCCAGGTATTGTTGCAGGATCTAATGACACTTGAGCTTCAGCAACTTCTGGATGTCCTAACTCAGATCTAGCATGTTCAGGATCATTACTTATAATATATTATCTCAGCAGTTCTTATAAAAATTCTTATAAAAGTAATGTCTCTGTTACTACGTTCACATTCCTCTGTCGCTGGACCTTTATCAAATGTAAATTCACCATGGTTAATATTGATTCATGCATCCTGCAATTTACATCTTGGGGCCAAGAGGCTATAAAACTAATGGTCACAAACATCTAGCCTAATTCTGAGACTTCTCTGTTTTATTCCCCTGCTTTTTGGGATGCATCATCTAGTCTGAAGATTGCTACAGAATTCAAAGTCTCACACATAGCATTTTGGTTGGTCTTAATAAAGATATTGCTTGACTCTTCATTTTTTCTCCCACTCTTAGCACAGCTAGTTCTGGTTGTTGTTTTTCTCATCCCAAAAGTTATGAGAGGTCTATCAACAAGTGGCAGATGTTGTTTTGACTGCTTTGGCTTAAAAACAACTATTAGTTTTAGAACAGATCATTTTGATTTTAAATGAGAAATTGAGACATCCTCAAAATACTTTGAAGTCTAGAGGAAAACTTACTTAAGCTGGTAGCAAGTCACAATGCTTCTGGAACATGGCCACACAGCCCAGAAAACTCACAGCAACCCAGTGATTCCAGCCATGAAAGCCTCCGAAACACACTGAACATCTCTATGGGGAGAAACTGTCCCAAGCACAACCTCTGAGGGTGACTACCATAGGTGTGGGCGAAACATCAGGAGAAAATGCTCCTGGAACATGGCCATACAGTCTGGAAAACTCACAGCAACCCAGTGATTCTGGCCATGAAAGCCTTCGAAACACATTGAACATCTCTACAGAGAGAATCTGTTCCAAGCACAACCACTGAGGGTGCATGCCATAGATGTGGGCAAAACATCAGGAGAGAATGCTCCTGGAACATGGCCATGAAAGCCTTCGACAGCACATAATAAAGAGCTGTTTTCCATTTGAATGGAGATTGTTCTGACAGAACAAGTTGAGGAGATAATGGGTTGCACAATGAAAATGCTCCTCTGATATATATGACGTAGGGAGGCTCAATCATTATTCTGATATTTGTGGTTAGAGGTGTTATGAGTGCATTGATTTTCTATTGGAAAATCTTTGTCATTTGTAGATGCATATCTATTTTAAGATTATATTCACATGCTTTCATGTTATCTAATAGTCAACTGTGGTTGGATCCTAGTACCTTCGCTGTAGTTTTTTAAAAAGAGTTAAACTCCTGGGTTGGAAAAGTTCATGACCTATCTTTAAGAGTCAGAAGATGCATTAATGGGTAGGTAAAGGTTTTCCCCTGACATTAAGTCTAGTCGTGTCCGACTCTGAGGGTTGGTGCTAATTTCCATTTCTAAGCTGAAGACCCGGAGTTGTCCATAGACGCCTCCAAGGTCATGTGGCAGGCATGACTGCATGGAGCACTGTTACCTTCCCGCCTGAGCGGTACCTATTTATCTACTCACATTCGCATGTTTTCGAACTGCTAGGTTGGCAGAAGCTGGGGCTAACAGCAGGAGCTCACCCCACTCCCGGATTTGAACAGCCGACCCACTCTCCACCCCCATAAAATGGACCATCCTTCTTTCTAAAGCTCCCCCTTTTAGTCCCAGCCGAGATAATAGAACAGTACCCAACAATGTATATTGTACAGGCATCAACAAAAAGATATCGGGTTCAACACAATCTATTTATATTATTATATATGTCTAACCCACATGCATATTCTTTGCCTTTTATTTCTCCCCCCTCCCTTCAGTGTTATATTTGAAAAGATCCAGTTAAAATAGAGAGAATGGCTTGCCTAAAACCACAGTGGGAATTCGTAGTAAAGTTAAGAGGAAAATCAAAGGCTTTCTGGTTCACAGATATATCCTCTTAGGTACCATGCTACATTTTATCACATTTTCAGCACGCCGCAGTCTGAAAAGCTCAGCTTCAAATCAGGCATTGTTGTTCAGCATGTCTACCAGCTGAATCAGTGAAAACATGTTCTCCTGTGCAATAGTCTTAGAATTGATTCCCACCATAAATGTTTCTAAGAGAACAATGCAACTCCAGGTGATAATAGCAAGACACCACTGACATACTCCAAGTCCACAACATGACCTGTCTACACAGATGTAAACATCTTTGGTTTTAAAAAAACTTTTACTCTCTGAGGCTGGGTCTACACTGCTCTATATTCTGGGATCTGATTCCAGATTTTCTGCTTTAATTTGGGATAAGATTCTGGGATACAGGGCAGTGTAAATCCAGCTTCAGAGAAATGTCTCTAAAATTGCAACCGTATCAATGGGTCCCTGAAGTTCCTGCTACATACAAAACCTTCCCAGTCTGCAACCAGAGTTCCAATTGAGATGAATATTTATTCCAGTCTGCAAGTCAGAGGTCCCATTCTATGCAAAACATTAAGTGAGCAAAAGACTAGAACTAATCTCAATTAAAAATCTTTCCAGGCTCTAAATAGCATGTTTATCATAATCAGAAACAGGGACAGAAACTTCACCTTGCATGGGGAACTTCCACAGGCCAGACGACATCCAAGGCTGGAGATGAATATCTAAAGAAGAGCCGCAATGGGGCAATGGGTTAAACCCTTCTGCCAGCTGAACTGCTGACCTGAAGGTTGCCAGTTTGAATCTGCAAGATGGGGTGAGCTCCCGTCTGTCAGCTCTAGCTTGCAGGGACATGAGAGAAGCTTCCCAGCTAACACATCCAGTTGTCCCCTGGGCAACGCCTCTGTAGACTGCCAATTCTCTCACACCAGTAGCAACTTGCAGTATGTTCTCAAGTCGCTTCTGACACAATAAAAAAAATAAACATCTAAAGGACCACAGATTTCTCATTTCTACTTGCCATATACCCTGGATGCAAACTCCAGATATTGTTGGACTACAACACCCATTGCATTTGGCCATAGTCTCCATTCTTGCTGATTTTTCCCTAAATGCTTGGCTGGGAGAAAGGATGCAGACAATTCCTAACACTATCATCTTCCTCCAGGTATGCGTCTTTATTAACCAATTTGAAATGGATGGCTCAGTCCCTCTTATGACTAATTATAATAGAAGCCCCGGAATAAACATTATTTTGTACACTACCAGTGAACTGCAAATCCTAATGCAACTGTTTGCTGAAAAAGAGGCTAAAACATCTCTTTTTCCTTTAGAACCCTTTCTGGTTCAAATATTTCAATCTTCTCTAAACAGTGATTCTGCAAAGATTCTCTCCAGCTAGGTATCAGCTATGGCCAATGACTATTACATGATGTGTATTATGCTCCCTTTCTGAATATTCCTTGCATGTCATATTGTGTAAGAGCATTTGTTTCCTAGCAAATGAACCAGTTTAATTCTTCTGCACATATGAGGAAACAGGATGCCTTGAGGCACTGTGTGATCTAACATTACCCCGAGGCTGAGTTCACTGTACTGAGTTTAGGGATTTGGAGACCTTTCCTTTCACATATTTACGAAACAGTCATTTCAGTAAGTAGGGGGTAAAGGCTGGTGCTAGAAGCCATGGGGCATCATTAATTAAATTGTCATTATTAAGATTCGATAGGACTAAAATCACTCTCAGAGACAAAACAATCTGACAGTAAACTAACATTTTTAGGAGGCACATTTATCAAGTTGAGTTAATAACAGGTGGTTCCTGACAGAACAGAGAATGACTGTCAAATCCATCAATCTGTTCCCAACTGGATGCATGAATTAAGCAGAAATGCAGTGATTCACATTATCTACTTTTAGGCATAATTCTTTGATCCGTGAGGGAAGGTGTCCTGGGGGCCATCGGATTTTGGAGATGTCCCTCTCGGTGGATAGGGAGAAGGAGGGAGAAAAATCCATTATACCCTCCAACATTTTACAGATTAAAAATTGGGTCAAGATTAGAAAAGTTACTGATGGGGAAGAACAAACAGGTTTGGAGAGCCTGCAGCACTTTGCTTTTGCTTGACCCTAATGGGAAGGCAAGATTCTGTTCCTTCCTCTCATTGTTTACGGTCAACACGGCCACTTTTGGAAACTGTGAGGGTGTTCTTCTAGAGCAGGGGTGTCAAAGCCAATTTCATGGAGGGCACCATCAACCTTATGGTTGTCTTCAAAGGGCCATTGAATCCATGGATGGAGAATCCAAGGTACAGAGGGCCAACTACCATATATACTCAAGTATAAGCCGACCCGAATATAAGCCAAGGCACCTAATTTTACTACAAGAAAACTGGGAAAACATTGACTCCAGTATAAGCCAAGAGGTAAATTTCAGAAAGAAAAACAGATACAGTAGAGTCTCACTTATCCAAGCTAAACGGGCCAGCAGAAGCTTGGATAAGCGACTAACTTGGATAATAAGGAGAGGTTAAGGAAAAGCCTATTAAACATCAAATTAGGTTATGATTTTACAAATTAAGCACCAAAACATCATGTTAGACAACAAATTTGACAGAAAAAGTAGTTCAATACGCAGTAATGTTACGTTGTAATTACTGTATTTACGAATTTAGCACCAAAATATCATGATATATTGAAAACATTGACTACAAAAATGGCTTGGATTATCCAGAGGCTTGGATAAGCGAGGCTTGGATAAGTGAGACTCTACTGTATATAACATCGTAGTTGCAGTGATCTTTAGTTTTTACCCAATTTGCATCACCAGATGTTATTGAATCACAACTCCCATCACTTTTGATTATTCGCCATGCAAGATGGGGTTAATGGGAATTGCAACGCAACAGCACTTGTGGTTCTGATGTTGGGGAAAGGTTAAGGACATTTTAATGTCAGACATCATTACATTCCGAAACCTTGTATCTAAATTCAAACTCCGCAATCCTAACTAAACAGAACAAACTGAAGCCCACTGGAACTCCCATCAGCTCCAGTCATGATGTCTAATGATGAGGAATATAGGAGTTTTAGTCCAGCATCTGGAGGACCACATAAAATGACATGGCAGCCTGGATTTGGCCCGCTGGCCTTGTGTTTGACACATATGTTATTGAGATTACCCTAGTAAGGGCTTTAACATGTTTTACCACTATTGTACATGCCACCAATACAAAAAGGACTCATAAATTGTTTGTTTTTTCGTGCAGGATGTATCCTCAGAACATCAGAAATGGGATCAATGATGATTTTCACTTTATCCTTTCCAGATGTTGCCTGTTTTTAACCTGTTCCTCCACCCACCACATAAGCATTTGGAAAGATGTAACGCCTTATCCGTCTGTCTATACTTTTCCATTTTTACTGGTGACTTTTACTCTCTCACACCTATTTGCCATTAAGAAATCTCATTCTGTCTGAAAAAAAATGCCAGTTCCTTCCACATTTGAAATATTCCCCCTCAACAAGGTTTTACACTATGATCCCATCTTGATCTTACATTTCAATCCTTGTCAAAAATAGAACTACATTATTTTTCTTTTCAACTATTTCTTCCTCCCTCAGCCCTAATCTTCAGTAGAAACAAAGTTTTATTAAAGCTTAAGCTACACATTTATATTGGGCGGGGGATGTTGAACCATTCCTTCATCAGCATTTTTCTGACAGAAATATCCCTCCCTTGTCACCATTTTCAGGAGCAGCAAAAAGTATATAGAAAAATGCTGAGAGGCAGGGAAGTTATTTTCAGGTTTTAGATCCCACGATCCCCAGCCAGCAGAGCCAGGGGATTCTGGACATTTCAACCTCAAAAAGTAATTTTTAAAAAAGATGAAAATGAAACCTCTGCTTTAGTATTGCTGCTCTGAGCAGACTGGTCGACTCTTCCAATCCACTGCTACATTTCATTTTCAAAAGGTATAATCTGGTGATCTAGTGAATGCTCTCCTACATTATTTTGAGTTTGACCACAGTGCCTTGTGTGGTGGCAGGATCACCATATATGCATGTTGTTGTTTTTTATCGTGTCAGAAGCAAATTGAGAATATCCTGCATGCCACTTCTAGTGTGAGAGAATCGGCAGTCTACAGAGGTGTTTCCCATGGGATGACCAGATGTGTTACCATCCTGTGAAAGACTTCTCTCATGTCCCTGCATGGGAAGCTGAGGCTGACAGACAGGAGCTCACCCCGTCTCGTGGATTCAAACTGCTGACCTTTAGATCTTTTAGGTCAGCAGTTCAGCCAGCATAAGAGTTTAACCCATTGCCCCACCGCGGTTTCAAAACATCAGGAATGATTTAGGGATGCATTCCCTTCTGACTGTGCCAGGAACTGCCAGATAGACCAAAGGAAATGAAACATTGTATTATTAAGTAGGAGGAGGAATTGTATTTATTTATTTGTTTATTTATTTAAGAATAGTAACTGATTCAGTTATTGTTTGCTCTGTCGAGAGTTCCTTTCTCGTGCTCACTGTTGCTTTGTGGGAACAAAGTTCCACTAGTGAATTTATTCGGGAGTTTAGTCCAAACTTTAAAAATGATACCCAAGGGGTTAGATTGATTTTGGGCATAGGTTTCAACACCTTGGATGGATGGCTCTTTTCAAGTGCAGACTGAAATCACAAAGAGCTATGGCTAAGCTGAATCTGGGCTAAGGCTTAAGACAGCCACACGGCTGCTACAGCCCAAAACATTTGGAGAGATTGGCTCTGATCTTTCGCCAGCAAGCATAACTGTGGTCAACAAAAGTGTCTTAACAATGAATAGCTGAAGCTGAAGGTCAGATATTTTGCTGCAAGAAGCTTGACCCTTGCTATCAACACCAGTTGCTTGAGATAGATGAACTGCTCCGCCCAATGGTAAGGTTGGTCTTGTTGAGCATGAGCCTTTAGATCAGTGGTTTTCAACCTGTGGGTCCCCAGATGTTTTGGCCAAGAAAAGGAGGAAATATGATGTCCCACTTTCCAAGGCCCTTATTCTTGCATTAGACTTGAGGAAACTGACTGATTTATTTCTGTGATGCTTCCACATGCGTATCAGCCACATAGATTTCTGTCAAACATCTACTTGATATA
The DNA here is from genome assembly GCF_035594765.1 of Anolis carolinensis. Lineage (NCBI taxonomy): Eukaryota > Metazoa > Chordata > Lepidosauria > Squamata > Anolidae > Anolis > Anolis carolinensis. The sequence continues at coordinate 107,398,778 of NC_085846.1, read as the reverse complement.
TTGGGGGGAGGTTATGAAATAAATTGTACAAAAACCTTTTTGAAAAAGGAAGGTTGTTGCATGAGACACAATGAAGCAATAGAGATAAGCAAGGAGTTAAAAAAACACACACTTTTTCTGCTTTCAACTTTAGCTTCTCTGCATCGTTAAAAAAGACGAACTAATTCTGTATCTGAAGCAAGTGACTAACAATTACTAACTTTTTGTCCCGACAGTATTTTTAATGCTAGTACTCAGTGGCATCTGGTGACTTCCATTTCAGTAGATGTGAGGAATGCATTCTAGGTTCTTGTCCAAACTTTAAAGGTATCTGTCTAAAGTGCTGAATCCTATTCCTCAATTAGGTCCAGGACCTTAGACAGCTCCTTTAAAGATTACACAATAACCCAGTCCGCAATGGGACCTGAGACATCAAATACTGCCACTAATGGGTCCAAGTATAATTATGAGTTGTTTGAGCTGGACTAAATGTTTTGGAAAATTCTCATAGTGTCCCACTCTCATTATCAACATCAAGGCAGATATCCGTAGCTGTTTCCCTACTGCTTTTTGATAGCTGGCATCAAAACCAAAGTACAGACAGTCCCTGAGTTACGAGTTATGAATTCAAACTACAGTCAGTCCCCAGTTGTTTTTCTGTCTGTGCCTCTGTTCAGAAAATTTCCCCCCACTTTCTGTCCCTGTGAGAATTGGATTTTGAAAAATTTGGCTTGCTGTGGAAATAGGATTGGTGATAGAGCTTCCGTTGAGACACCTTTCCCCCATGATAACCTTTTCAGGAACGAATTTCCCTTCCTAGGGGCAGATTTCTCTCATTTCCTGTTGTCTCACCCCCATTCTGAACTCTGAGTTGTTTGTTAGTCAGACGTTTGTTACTCGGGGACTGCCTTTAGTAGAATGCAATGCTAAAGTTGACCAGCTATCCTTCCATTTGGGACATTTCAGGTTGCTTTTTCTTTTTGGGAAAGTCCAGGTTTACTTAGATAAGAAAACAAAGTTGAAAACTACGTATTTTATTTTATTTTATAACAAAGTTATGCTACCCTGCAAGCCAATGTGGTTTAATTGTTTGAACCTTGGAATACAATTCTGGAGACCAGGATTTGAATCCATTCTCAGTCATGGAAACCCACTGTGTGATCTTGCGTAAGTCACTCTCTCTCAGCCTTACAGGAAAACAAAGGCAAACCCACTCTGAAGAACTCCTGCTAAGAAAGCCTAGTGACAGGGTTGCCATAAGTCCAAAACGAGGTAAAAGCACGCAACACATTTTATGCTACACATAGAGGGAGACCATGTCTGAATTTCCTTTCAATGGAAACCGAGCTTCCCCTGCCACTAGAAAACCATCACAGCAAGGAGTTGATTGGGATAGGATCACGCTCTCTGAAATTCTAGCTTTTCTCTCTCTCATTTCAGGGAATATTACGTATGGAATAGGACTCAATAATTTAACTCTAATATGTAACCTGAAGTGATATAATCTAACCATACGTATTCTGATTCCATGCACAACAAGGGTCTGTTCACATTACACAGTGATAGTACTATGATTCCATTTTAACTCTCATGGCAACATCCTCTGAACTTCTGAGATTTACAGTTTAGAGAAAAGGATTTAGGAAGGGTGTTCACTCAAAAACTGACAGATAGCTTGAAGAAAAATACAGGCACACTCATATTGAGGTTTTCAGCCACAGACAGCCCAAGTGCATTATCAAACTACAAATCCCAGGATTCCATAATATGCAGCCACGTCAGCTGAAGTGCCATCGTAGTGCTTTTTTAATCATGTCAGAAGTAACTTCAGAACATACTACAAGTCACTTCTGGTGTGAGAGAATTGGCCGTTTACAGGGACGCCCGGATGTGTTACCAACCAGCTGGGAGGCTTCTCTCATGTCACTGCAAGCTAGAGCTGACATATGGGAGCTCACCCGTCTCGTAGATTTGAACTGGCAACCTTCAAGTCAGCAACCCAACCTTCAGGTCAGCAGTACAGCCAGCACAAGGGTTTAACCCACTGTGCCACCACAGCTCAGTATCATAGTGCTATAATTATGAGTTTTGAAAAGGCTCTTAAATAAGCTTAATGTTTTTTTTTTGTTTACTTGATTTGAGGAAGCAACTAAACCAATCATACATTCACAGCACCATGAAGAAAACATAAACTTTACATAGCATTGCCTTTCTCTTACTACTGTATATAGTTCAGAATCCTTGATCCAAACCAATGGATATATTTTCTTTTCATATTCATAATTACCGTACATTCGCAAAACAGAAGTTTTGTTCCCAACTAAAAATTGGCATTGAAAGAGTTGGGAGAACACCAGACATTTACCATTTTTAAAACTATTTGATGAGAAATAGAAAAGGTATGTATGATGTGGGGATGTCTGAGATGTCCTGTTGTAAATAATCTTGAGTATGCAACCCATAATATATGTGGTCTGGGGAAAAGCCAACGTGCAAGTATGACTGATGCCGGAGGCATGGCCACAGGGAGCATTTCTTCGGTGGTGACATAAAGTTAATTAATTGGTTCTCTGTTTTGTATTGACCTTCCTCAAACTTTCCAGAAATTAACAGCACTGGGGAAATAGCTTAGATTAATTCTGGGTGATATCATGCATGATTCTACAAGACAAGATTCTACAAAGGGTGCAATAAACTCCTCTTCTTCCTACAATTCCAGTCTATAGAATCTTGGTCAATTCCTTTCCAAGCAACCAAAAGTGGGTCAATTTTTCAGTCAGTCTCCCTACACAGATGACCTTTGTCTCTGTGTGTGTGTGTGTGTGTATCAGGAGCAACTTGAGAAACTGCAAGTCGCTTCTGGTATGAGAGAATTGGCCATCTGCAAGGACGTTGCCCAGGGGACGCCCGGATGTTTTGATGTTTTTACCATCCTTGTGGGAGGCTTCTCTCATGTCCCCGCATGGAGCTGGAGCTGACAGAGGGAGCTCATCCGCACTCTCCTCGGATTGGATTTGAACCAGCAGCCTTCAGGTAAGCAACCCAAACTTCAAGTTACAAGGCTTTAACCCACTGTGCCACTCTTGTCTGTTAAATCATATAGTTATTCCAATTAATCTCCTTCCTTCCCATCCACTCAATTCCCAAATTAATCAAGCAAGATGCCTATTTTTAAAACCATGGTTTAGATTTATAACAAATTAGGCTGTCCTCCTTGGAAAGGTAGCGAAACAGTTAGCTCTCCGGATGGTGTTTGGCTGCAACTCCAACAACATCTGGAGTGTAGCCCCCATGTACTTTAGATTGATGATCATCTAATATCACACGGATGAGGATCCTAAAGATACTTTCAATATAAGATGTTTTTAAAAGTCCTTACTCTATCCATTCCTATATCCTTTCCCTATTTCTTATGTACTGTCCGTCTTTGTTAAATTGTATAATGGCATTGAATGTTTGCCATATATGTACCCTGCAATCCGCTCTGAGTCCCCTCAGGGAGATAGAGTGGAATATAAAGTATATTATTAGGTAAAGGTAAAGTTTTTCCCCTGACGTTAAGCCCAGTTGTGTCCGACTCTGGGGGTTGGTGCTCCTCTCCATTTCTAAGCCAAAGAGCCAGCGTTGTCCGTAGACACTTCCAAGGTCATGTGGCCGGCATGACGGCATGGAACGCCGTTACCTTCCCGCCAGAGCGGTACCTATTGATCTACTCACATTTGTATGTTTTCAAACTGCTAGGTTGGCAGGAGCTGGGGCTCTCAGAGGGCACTCATTCCGCTCCCAGGATTTGAACCTAGGACCTTTTGGTCCGCAAGTTCAGCAGCTCAGTGCTTTAACACACTGTGCCACCAGGGGCCCCCAAGTATATTATTATTATTATTATTATTATTACGCCTTAGCAATAAAAATTATATTTAAAAAGATTGCAATGTTAATTGGTCCTAGCCAACAGAAGTAATGGTCAGGGCTGATGGGAAGCACAGCCCAGCAGTGTCTGGACATAAACTTTAGTTGGCCCTAGGAAGCATAGTCTTTGAGCAAGGACGATTGAAGATACAGTTCACCAATATTTGGAGGTCCCCTCACTCCATCTCTAACTCAAAAGTTTTAATGGATTTGTCCTACGGAAAACCAGAAGCACAAAACAGGCACCCTGCGGGGATAAGCTCACTCAGTGGGAAAACAACATGTAATTAAATCTAAAAAGCCAATGGGATTTTGACCTGCAGCAATAGGAGTCTAGTGTCTAGATCCAGGGAAGTCATGCTACCTTTATATTCTACCTTGGTCAGACCACACTCGGAATACTGTGTCCAATTCTGGGCACTGCAATTGAAGGGAGATGTTGACAAGCTGGAATGTGTCCAGAGTAGGGCGACTAAAATGATCAAGGGTCTGGAGAACAAGCCCTATGAGGAACGGCTTAAAGAGCTGGGCATGTTTAGCCTGCAGAAAAGAGCGCTAAGAGGAGATATGATGAAGACCATGGATAAAGATGTGACAAGAAGTCATAGGGAGGAGGGAGCAGGCTTTTTTCTGCTGCCCTGGACACTATGATGAGCAACAATGGCTTCACACTATAGGAAAGGAGATTCCACCTGAACATGAGGACAAACTTCCTAACTGTGAGCGCTGTTCAGCAGTGGAACTCTCTGCCCCAGAGTGTGGTGGAGGCTCCTTCTTTGGAGGCTTTTAAACAGAGTCTGGATGGCCATCTATCGGGGGTGGTTTGAATGAGATTTTCCTGCTTCTTGGCAGGGGGTTGGACTGGATGGCCCATGGGGTCTCTTTCAACTCTAGGATTATTTGATTCAATGGGTCTTCTCCCTGAGTATGTATGTGTCTTCAAGTCACCTATTGACTTATGATGACCCCATGATTTTCATAGGGTTTTCTTAGGCACATTGGTCTTGCCAGTTCCTTCCTCTGAAGTATACCCTACTTCACCAGGTATTTGTTTGTGGTCTCCCACACAAGTACCAACCAGGGTTGACCCTGCTTAGCTCCCAAGAACAGGCAGGATCTGTCAGCTTTATAAGGATCTACTCTGGTCAAAATAAGATTTAGGTCAAATTGTGTTTCTCTGCTGTTTGAAGACAGGTGAGCAAAATCGAAATAGCAAATCTCGACTGAGGTCAAATATGAAGCTGTAGATATGCGCTAAAATTTCAGTTGTACATTCACACATAAATGTATGAACTTTGTGCCCTCTGCCTGTTGTCATCAACACACACCAGCATCAGACGCTCCATCACTAAAACCCTCGCAACAGGGAAACCCATTCGGGTTTACTCTTGTCTTAGATTTGATGAGGTTTGCTCTCTGTCCCAAAAGGCAATACAAACACTACAAGCTGGCATGGCCTTCAGTGTGTATCTTCAAGTTGCCTATTGCCTTATCCCCATTAATTTCATTGGATTTTCTTAAGCAAGGGAGAGCCAGAGATGATTTTCTCAGTTCCTTCCTCTGAGATATACCATATAGCAGGGTTGTGGTGTGTGTTTTCCGGGCTGTATGGCCATGTTCCAAAGGTATTCCCTCCTGACGTTTCGCCCACATCTATGGCAGTTATCCTCAGAGGTTGTGAGATAGATTGCAAATAAACTAAGCAAGGAAAGTTAATATACCCTGTAGCAACTGATATTCATTGGAAAAGCATACTTAGAAGTAGTCCGAAATATAGCCAACCGCACCTGGTCTACATTGAGTGCCTCCCATCCAAATCCTAACCAGGGCTGACCCTGCTTAGCTTCCAAAATCACACAGGATCTTTGAGGTACACACACACAGAGTCAATCTATCTATCTTTATATCCCAAAGACAAATAATAATATTATTACAGTAGAGTCTCACTTATCCAAGACTCACTTATCCAAGGTTCTGGGTTATCCAAGGCATTTTTGTAGTCAATGTTTTCAATATATCGTGATATTTTGGTGCTAAATTCGTAAATAAATTACAACATAACATTACTGCGTATTGAACTACTTTTTTCTGTCAAATTTGTTGTATAACATGATGTTTTGGTGCTTAATTTGTAAAATCATAACCCAATTTGATATTTAATAGGCTTTTCCTTAATCTCTCCTTATTATCCAAGATATTCACTTATCCAACGTTCTGTCAGCCGTTTATGTTGGATAATTGAGACTCTACTGTAGTCCGAAGTATAGCCAACCACACCTCGTCTATACTGAGTGTCTCCCATCCAAATTCTAACCAGGGCTGACCCTGCTTAGCTTCCAAAATCACACAGGATCTTTGAGGTACACACACACAGAGACTATCTATCTCTATATCCCAAAGATGAATACAGTAGAGTCTCACTTATCCAACAAAAACGGGCCGGCAGAACGTTGGATAATCGAATATGTGGGATAATAAGGTGAGATTAAGAAAAAATTATTTATTTATTTATTTCAATTATTTATACCCCGCCCTTCTCACCCGAGGGGACTCAGGGCGGCTTACAAGTGGCAAAAGCCTATTAAACATCAAAATAGGTTATGATTTTACAAATTAAGCACCAAAACATCATGTTGTACAACAAATCTGACAGAAAAAGTAGTTCAATGCACAGTAATGCTATGTTGTAATTACTATATTTACGAATTTAGCACCAAAATATCACAATGCATTGAAAACATTGACTACAAAAATGGCTTGGATAATCCAGAAGCTTGGATAAGCGAGGCTTGGATCATCAACATAATTAGCACTTTAGCCCAGTTTCCTACAGATTTTATCCATGATTTTATCATGATGTATTGTATGTGTTTTTATAACTTGTTTTATTGTTGTTTGATTTAATTTGTTCTACTGCTTGTTTTTATATTTACGAATGTAGCACCAAAATATCACAATGCATTGAAAACATTGACTACAAAAATGCGTTGGATAATCCAGAACGTTGGATAAGTGAGACTCTACTGTAATAATATTATTATACTATAATAAGATAGATACCCAGGAGAAGACAATTAAAGCAGGGTCAAACTGTATTAACTCAACATTGTAGATGCACTCAAGGAAAGAGGTATTTATTTTACTCACCAGCCCACAAATCCACCAGCAGCAGGTGGAGAAGAAGAGGAGCGAAGAGCTCGGCATCTCCTTCCCACGCGCGACGGGGGCGCAGGGTCCCGTAGGCGTCCTAAACCGCGGCGATCCCGCGGCGGGGACATGCGGACGCTCCACGGATCCCACGCGGGACTCGCTTTGCCGCTCCTCCCTGGGGAAGTTCAGCCTCGGGGCACAGCTTTCTTTCCCTTGGCTGGCGAAGGCTCGCGCGTGTCGGTGCAACCAGCTTCCACTCCCACTCCTCCTCTTCGTCCTCCTCCTCCGGCTTTTACTACTTCTTTGCTGCTGCTCCTCCTCCTCTTTCTTCGCTTTTTTTTCCTTCGTTGCCTCGCCCACCAATCACCATGAGAGGCAGGCTTCTGGGAGTGATGTATGAGGTGAGTGGGATTTTTGGGCGGGAATGGAAGGGGGTTGTTTAGCTTTGAAAGATACATGAATCAATGTCCAGTTATAGTTCTAATTGCCGGCTTGAAACAGTTCTGGGATTCCTGGTGGAGTTATTATGTCTTGCTATAGAGCAGGTCTAGGCAAACTTGAGTCCTCCAGGTGTTTTGGACTTCAACTCCCACCATTCCTCACAGCCTCAGGCCCTTTCCTTTTGCCCCTCAGCCGCTTAAGCGGCTGAGGGGCAAAAGGAAGGGGCCTGAGGCAGTGAGGAATGATGGGAGTTGAAGTCCAAAACACCTGGAGGACTCAAGTTTGCCCGGCCCGTAGAAAGCTCTGCATAGTTAAAGCGACTGAACGGATAAACTGAAGGGACCATAAGCCAGAAAATAATAAACTATTGCCTATCGGTATGTAGCTTTGCCTCTACATATGCCCCTCCCTTCCTCTGAGCTGGTGCCTTTCTCCAGAAAGTTCCAAGACCAAAAGTTAGCTTGAAATCAACAAGTGAGGTCACAGGTATCACTTATGCTAAGTGGGTGTGGAAGGTGAGGAAGACCCTCAGCCATTGGTCTATTTTAGATAAGCAAAGGGTATAAATTCTTTGTTTGCAGCAGCCCTCTGGGGTATGTACGGCTGTCCCGCTGTCTCACAGTGTGGTGAAAATAAACTTTGCTTTTGGCAAAGACTGAGTTTCTCTGCCTGATTTCCCTCCTGAGCCAGGACCCTTTGAAGGTAATTGTCTTACAAAACAACAACAAAGTCTAATGCTGAAACCACTACGCCTACCTGGCTTCTTGTAGTTAACAGGACAGCCATGTGCCCTACTTTACACTGTTTGTGTATATAATAATAATAATAATAATAATAAGAAGAAGAAGAAGAAGAAGAAGAAGAAGAAGAAGAAGAAGTTTATTTATATCCCGCCTCCATCTCCCCCGAAGGGGACTCGGGGCGGCTTACAGCAAAATCGGATACAAAACAATACAAAATAAAATATGAAACATCAGAGAACAAAACCAATAATAATATATACACAGCACATGTTTCTTCAAGTTGCCCATGAACTTCTGGCTACCCCATGAATGTTCTGTAGTTTTGACCATTCCTTCCTGTAAAATAAAACTGATGACACCTAGTATTCATTGCTGCTCTCCCATCCAAGTATTAACCAGAGCAGGCCATGCTTAGCTTCCGTGATCAGACAGGATCTGGTCCTTTAGGGTATTGAGACCCTTCTTTGCACAGAACAAAGAGCAGGAGAGGTTTTGAAGTTGCACATCAATACTCATAGCTTCCCCATCATCATATGATTTTTTAATATGATGTAATATATGGTGGCGAAGTGTGTTACAGCACTGAGCTGCTGAACTTGCAGACCGAAAGGTGCTAGGTTCAAATCCCGGGAGCGGAATGAGCGCCCACTGTTAGCCCCAGCTCCTGCTAACCTAGCAGTTCAAAAACATGCCAATGTGAGTAGATAAATAGGTACCGCTCCGGTGGGAAGGTAACAGCGCTCCATTCAGTCATGCCGGCCACATGACCTTGGAGGTATCTATGGACAACGCTAGCTCTTCGGCTTAGAAATGGAGATGAGCACCAACCCCCAGAGTCAGACATGACTGGACTTAACATCAGGGGAAACCTTTACCCTTAATATACTGCTATTTAAACTGTAGTAAGTCTGATACATCAAAACTAGCACCTGAAAAATGCTAATGTATGCACTCTTGGGATGAATGTGTAATGCGTTCCTGCTTTTTTTGTGCAAACATGATTACATTCCCTTTATATTTGAGAGCCCAATGTTTCCTGAAACCAGGCACACAATGCAACCTTATTTGGCAAAGAGGCAAAACTTCCATCTTTTTCCAAATGGGTTGTTTATTCATTTGAAGTACCCCAAATGCTCCCAGGTTGAGAATCAGCTTGCCTTCCAGTTGCCTTTGGGCCGCAACTCTCAGCATTCCCCACCATTGGCTGCCCTGGCTAGAACTGCTAGGACTTGTATTCCAACTGATGAACGATATGATTTCCATCTCAGGGATAAGAGGAAATGTGGTTGCTCTAAGAAAAGTAAGCAAGTCACTAGAAACAAATGAAACCAGATCTGCATTTGCTAGGAAGCATCTTTCCTCAACATTTCTGGAGTGTCCTGATGTAGAGTTTATGGCAGCAAAAACAGTTCCACCCTCAAGGCTGGGATCTATTGGATGCTGACTTGGGACTGAAATCTAATGTACGTACATAGTAGGGCGTACTCTGAAGTTAAGATGCATAAGCTCAGGCTGCAGCAGAAAGAGATGTTCAGCCATTTTATCACCTCTGTTTAAAGGGTAAAGTAATATGGAAAAACTCTGGCTCACTAGATACAAACTGTCCTCCTGGATTCTCAAAGGCTCTCTAAATCCTTGTAACTTCAGCCAAGTCACAATATAGCAAATCACAAGTCCCGAAGGTGTGTGCAGACCTGCAGTAACTAGCTGTAAACCTTTGAAAATATAAAAACAGCAATCAATTCCATTGTGATTTTGGCCATGGATAGTTTTTACGTGGATGTGGGTCACCAAAGAGATACAGGAGCAATAGCTGGCCCTTATACCCTCTCTGATTGCTCAGTATTGGGCCAGAACAATTGTGAAATGGCAATCAGTTACAGAGTTGATCATTGCACATAAATACAGATGCAAGAATTCAAAGTCTCTGATTAGTACTTTCCCGCACAACTTACATTTCCTCTCTGTGTTCCCCCTCACTTTCAAGTTTATCCTACTAGCATCAGGAATTGAGCTTAAGTGTTTGAGGAGGAAGAAGAGGGCTTTGGCATGGATCTCAGTTTCCTCTCTGCAATTACTTAGTCATAAGGAATGACTATGCTTCTCAGGATTTATGCCAGAGAAGAGGAGCATGCACCTTGAATGCTAATCATAGAACTAATTTGCAATCTGGGCCAGAACTCCACATCTGAAGGGTCACAACCTGGGCAAAATGCTCCCTGCTTCTCTGGGTGGACCCTAATATGCTTAACCATCGTGTAGTCGCTGCTGGGCATCTGGATCAAATCTCCCTTTTCATTTTCCACAATACCATAGAACACCACTGCATCAGAGGCATTGTGGGAAATTAAATAGGTAGCCAGGCCGAGGTTTTTGGGATGGTGGGGAGTGCTGAGCCAGAGAAAATGAAATTAAAGTCGAGGAGATGACAGACCAGACATTGGCTGTAGACCACAGTGGCATATTTCCATGGATGCCATCCATATGCTGATGCCAAACCATGCCCACCTTTTGAACGCTACTCCTTGTCTATTTATCATGACACTCCAAATAACTTTGTGTTCATTTTCCTTAGTGAATGCTGTTAGGTTCTTCTCCTTCTTCTCTGAACTGCTTCCTCCTTCCTTTTCTTCTCCTCATTCTTGTGGTTGTTGTCCTCCTCCTCCTCCTTTCTCTTCTCTTCCTTCTCTCTTTTATTGATTTATATCCTGCCTTTCTCCCAACATTGGGTTCAAGTTGGCTTACAATTTAAAAACACAACACAGCTCTCCTTTTCCTTTTCCTTTTCCTCCTCCTCCTCCTCCTCCTCCTCCTCCTCCTCCTCCTCCTCCTCCTCCTCCTCCTCCTCCTCCTCCTCCTCCTCCTCCTTCTTCTTCAATCGCACAGTCATTTCGGACTCTTTGTGACCTCATGGACCAGTCCACGCCAGAGCTCCCAGTCGCCGCCCCCAGTTCCTTCAAGGTCAACCCAGTCACTTCACAGATACCGTCCATCCATCTCACCCTTGGTCTGCCTCTCTTCCTTTTTCCTTCAATTTACCCCAGCATCATGATCTTTTCCAAGCTTTCCTGTCTTCTCATGATGTGGCCAAAATACTTCATTGTTGCCTCTAATATCCTTCCCTCCAGTGAGCAGCCAGACATTATTTCCTGGAGGATGGACTGGTTGGATCTTCTTGCAGTCCAAAGCACTCTCAGGATTTTCCTCCAACACCAAAGTTCAAAAGCATCTATCTTCCTTCGTTCAGCCTTCCTTATGGTCCAGCTCTCACAACCATAGGTTACTATGGGGAATATCATTGCTTTCACTATGCGGACCTTTGTTGCCAGTGTGATGTCTCTGCTCTTCACTATTTTATCGAGGTTGGCCATTGCTCTTCTCCCAAGAAGTAGACGTCTTCTGTTTTCCTGGCTGTAGTCTGCATCTGCAGTGATCTTCGCTCCTAGAAATATAAAATGTCACTGCCTCCACATTTTCTCCCTCTATTTGCCAGTTATCAATCAGTCTGGTTGCCATAATCTTGGTTTTCTTGATGTTTAACTGCAGCCCAGCTTTTGCGCTTTCTTCTTTCACCTTGGTGATAAGACTCCTCAGCCCCTCCTCACTTTCAGCCATCAGAGTGGTATCATCTGCATACCTGAGGCTGTTAATGTTTCTTCCAGCAATTTTAACTCCAGCCTTGGATTCATCAAGCCCTGTATGTCGCATGATGTGTTCTGCATACAAGTTGAATACATAGGGTGAAAGTTTGCAGCCCTGCCGTACTCCTTTCCCAGTCTTGAACCAGGTCTGTTGTTCCGTGGTATGTTCTTACTTGGTCTTTATACAGATTTCTCAGGAGACAAACAAGGTGGCGTGGTATCCCCATACCACCAAGAACATGCCACAGTTTATTATGATCCACACAGTCAAAGGCTTTAGAATAGCCAATAAACTTAGCACAACACAGCTAAAAACATTAAAATGGGTTCCAGGGTTGAAAAAATGAATTTTGAGGCAACCTACTCCAATGCTTCTTTCTATCCCTGTCTTTCTCTATGCATTGCAGAGCTTGTGGAGAAGTTACATTTTGGATGACAACTGACTGGGCAATTCTGGGAATGTCCATCTGAAATGTAATATTTCCAGGCTCTGCAAGGCACAGATTGTAGTTGTGTGCATGCCTTCTTATAATCGCTTATGTGTTGTGCTAAGACAGTGAATGATGTGATTGCCAGACACCTTCCCATATTAACCCCCTGAGCTCCCAGCAGTCATGCATTTAACAAGTCAGGGAAGTATAGCTGTATTTACAAAGGCCAGTCGACATAGCAAATCTTCTGTTCTGCTCAAATCTAGGCAAGTACATTTTGAAAAGTAAACACTTGAAAGGTTTATGGGGCACAAGGAGGGAACCTTGCTGTGCTCTTTTTACACTTCTTCTGAGCAGACCAAAGAAGCAAAAGTCATAAAATGAAGCTCGGATTCCCAGAACCCTATGCCCTCTTCTCTGGTCTGCAGGACACAAGGAGAAATCTCAGGCCAAGGGTGCTGCCTTGAAAAATATTTCCTCTGTTTGTCAGAACTGATGCTATTTAACAGAATGGCACACTCTGTGTTACTATGATTTCTGTATCCTGCTTAATGAAATCACCAGGGACTGCCCTGTGTGACATCAGAAGGGGTCGTCTTGGATCTCAGACTTCAGTATTGAAATTTGGGAGCCTGAGATTTTGACTCTTCTCTTCTTGCCATTTATAACAACTCTCAAAGTGCAAAAATGGCCCATTCATGGACTTCTGCTTGAAGACTCCTCCTTTGTAGATGGGGAAAGGAGAAAATCAAGCACTGTTCTCTGTCTTGTTCAGAAGTTTGCCTGAACATATGAAGTTCAAAACTAGAGATGAAGATGTAGGTGGAAAGAAAGTTCTGTGATCTTTGCATGCCTCTGAGCACTTTGAAGTACTGCAAGCCCTATGAGGAGCGGCTTAAAGAGCTGGGCATGTTTAGCCTGCAGAAGAGAAGGCTGAGAGGAGACATGATAGCCATGTACAAATACGTGAAGGGAAGTCATAGGGAGGAGGGAGCAAGATTGTTTTCTGCTGCCCTGCAGACTAGGACGCGGAACAATGGCTTCAAACTACAGGAAAGGAGATTCCACCTGAACATCAGGAAGAACTTCCTCACTGTGAGAGCTGTTCGACAGTGGAACTCTCTCCCCGGGGCCGTGGTGGAGGCGCCTTCTTTGGAGGCTTTTAAGCAGAGGCTGGATGGCCATCTGTCGGGGGTGCTTTGAATGCGATTTCCTGCTTCTTAGCAGGGGGTTGGACTGGATGGCCCATGTGGTCTCTTCCAACTCTACTATTCTATGATTCTATGATTCTATGATTATACTCTTGGCAAGCAATTATTGCATTTATGATAATTGTATATTACTATGAGGGATTTTTTTTTACTATACTAAGAGAAAAAACAAAGGCCATTGAGTCAACATTAGCACCTGTATGACAAAGGCGTGCCTGTATCATTAGGAGAAAATTGAAATCTTGTTCATATCCCTTTGGGCTCTTTTCATCTTTCTGATACAGAAAGGCAGTACTGTTTTCTGTATGATAATCGTGCTGCATTGTATAACATGCATATGGCACATGATGTAAATGTTGGTGTAGTCTCTTAAAGATGCAGACATGTCATGTGATATTTGAACCCTTGTACTTGACAGAGATATAAATTGTTTTTCTTTGGACAAGGGGCCAGGGGTGGGGAAAATGCTATAAATAAGAACCTAATACAAATCGTTCTGTGTTTAGAAATTTTGTTTATTCATTTTAATCCAAGCAGAGTTGTTTAACCTTTTTTAGAACTCCCAGGTCTTTAATGGTTGCATGCCAGAGAGACGGGTGGCATAGGCCTCACTTCATTTTGTGCATTGCCTCATAGGAAACACTGGGCTTATGGAACTTCTGCCTGTATTGTTGCTTTAGATGGGAACAAACAACAGGGTTTAACTAGAGGTGTATTTACACCATAGAATCCATGCTGTTTGACACCACTTTAACTGCTAAAGCTCAATGTTATAGAATAATAGGAGTTGGTTTTCCAAGGATTTTAGTCTTCTCTGCTAAGGAGTACTGGTGCCTCACCAAACTACAAATTACAAGATTCCATAGTGTTGAAACTAAAGGAGTGTCAAACTACATTGCAGTGTAGATGCACCCTAGGACCTATACACCAAGACGTCAGTAACTAACAAACATTATACAAAATTGCCAAATTTGTAATGGATCAGTTGTGCATGAGCCTTGATGAGGATGGTGTTGATTATATCTGAAGATGACCACCTTTCTTGTCATGGTTATTAGATCAGTAAACATTGCCTGATAGCCTACAATACATACTTATCTAATGTAAACTTTCAATGTTGTGTAGTGGTATGCTACAGCACTTTCAGCTTCATGACACCAGAGCATGGATCCACTTTAAATCCAGTTTCTACCTCTTGCAGAATTCTGGGATTTGTAGTTTAGTGAGGCCCAGGACCTTTCTGGCTGAGCACTTTAACCCCCCCACCCCAAACAGAGCCCCAAACTCCTCCAGAATTCTGAAGGAGGAAGAAATTGGATTTAAAGTAGATACATGCTCTAATGTGATGAGGTTTCTAGTATACTCCTGGTTGCAAACATTGTGCAAATACACAGTACACCTGTTTGTTATTCCATTATGCAAGATGGAAAGGGCAACACCTGTTTCTTCTATTGTACAGAATACAGTGATGCACACAAGGCGCCATTCAAGAATATATGGCTAGAACCCTTTTAGTTAGGTCCAACTAGAGTCTATTCATTGGGCCAATTGCTGAATCGTAAGTAAACACATTGTAAAATCTTCTGGTTGGGAGTAATAATAGGATCTAAGGACCTCATCACATGCATGGGGATTTGCCAGGCAGCGTGGTGACTCCGTCAGGCAGTGGGGGAATCAATTGGTGCCATGGGGGAATCTGTAATCCCATGCCCCGTATCACTTGCAATGATACCTTCCCCATCACATGGGGGAAAGCGTTGCTGTCCGGCTTCCCCCCGCGCTCACCCCATTGCTGGCAACAAGAACACAGGAAGCCTCCCGTGATCTCCTTGCCTTTGCTTAGGAAGCATTCAGCAGAGTTTGGGAACAGAGCCCCACCAGAAGTAGCTCTACGTTGTTTGATGGCATCCGATGGGTTCCATCCCTGACCTGTACTGGATGCATGCTAGGACGGGTAAAAACCTCATTGTGATGAGGTCCTTAGTCTAGGTGAAATGGCTATACTTGTGGGCTTCCACATATACAGCCATGAACTAGATATTTCCATTGTACAATGACCAAAAATGTACAACTTTTTGTAGAAGAGAGCTTACACTTGTGAATGACACCAGCAACATTCCAGCCATTTGGGCAGGGGAGTGTATGTTTAGTCCACCTTTTGTCAGAATAAAAACCAAATACAAGTAAAACAAAAACAGATTTAAAGCACAAAAAGGGTCCTGTTCCATTATCTGGGCGGAGGCCACTAGGGGGTGCTAGAGAAAGAGAAGGATAGTCCATTTTACTGGGGGGAAGGGTTGAAGGAGAAAAAGCATTTACTAAATTTTTGCTGGATATTCCCCTTCTCCACTTCCCATAACATAAACGAGGGTTGTTTCCACAACTGGGACATTGGTGGGGGGAATAACAGGAAAACAAGGGGAAATTGTTCTACTTCTTCAACCCATCCTCCACTCTCATAAAATGGACTATCCTTGTTTCTCGCACACCTCCTAGTGGCCTCTGCCAAGATAATGGCATAGTACCAAAAAAGGATGGATAAATTAAAAGAAAGGCCAGCCCTCATTAATTAAAGTCAAAGTAGATGCTAAAGATCTGTCTGAATCAAAATATTTTTGTCTGATCCTGAATATTTGGCAATCAGAATATTTGGCTACTAGGACAGCTGAGAAATGAAGAATTTAATTTTTGCATCACCCTTTGATCAGCCTTCTTCAGTAAAATATTCACGAGAGTAAGACATGATCTATAAAAAGTCTTCCAGCGATATAAATATGTGATTGGTTAACGGAGTCATAAGATTGTGGCATCTAGTTATGTCTTTGGCTGCTGAGAAACTGAGTGATAAATATTCTTTGTAGAATAAGGAAGCTGGGTCAGTCTGATGCATGTATATTAACAATATACTTGGCTACTGATTTAATGGGAATCCTCATTTAAACACCATGATTTATTGCCCCATTAAAGAGGATGGAAAAGGATGACAAACCTTTTCATTTTGGAGATGCAGGGTGTATAGGTGTTTGTGACTGTTTTTGGCAAAATGCCTTGATGGGTTTTTTTTGCTTTGGAGCCCGGCAGTGGTTGGCTGATGTTATCATGCTGCCTTGCTGTCTAAACAGCTCCATTGTGAATAATTTCACTTGTCCCATGTATTAAGCAGACAAAGACGGTAAGATTTACTTTTGTTTGAGGCATTGTTTGAGGCATTGTCAAAGCAACCATGGCAAACCAGGGATGGCCATTGACATTATGAAGCCTGAATGAAGGATGGGGTTACAAGCCCCTGCTCATGCTAGGATGAAACCTCCATGAAATAATCTGAGATGAAGGGTCAGGACCACCAAGACTTCTATGTAGTTGAGACCCCTGGGAAAATGCCAGCCAGATGCATATTAGTTTATAACCATCTTTGCATTACTTAATTGAGTCTTACACGATTTCCCTTTTCCTTTAATATACATTTTCCTACAACAGTAGATTACTATCAGCACCTTAATTAAATACACTTTAGCATCCAAGAAGGCACCTTAGTAGCTGCATAAACTACAGTCCATAGAATTTTAGGTAAAGGTAAAGGTTTTCCCCTGACATGAAGTCTAGGGCTTAATGCTCATCTCCATTTCCAAGCCAAAGAGCTGGTGTTGTTCATAGATGCCTCCAGGGTCATGTGGCCGATATGACTACATGGAGCGCCATTACCTTCCTGCCGGAACGGTACCTATTGATCTACTCACCTTTGCATGTTTTCAGACTACTGGGTTGGCAGAAGCTGGGGCTTATAGCGGGAGCTCACCTCGCCCCCTGGATTCGAACCGCTGACGTTTCAGACAGCAAGTTCAGCAGCTCAGTGGTTTAATTCTATGCGGGCTCCCCATAAAATTTTACCCAACAGCTAATGAAGATTCAGCTCTTTAACCCCAATTCCTTGCAATTAATTGAATAGTTCTTGAGAGTAATGTGACCTCTGTGTCCACGTAAGTCTTTCTGGCCTTCCTATGTATTGGGTTGATTATTTGCAAAGACCTTATTCTGTGCCTGAATACATGTTTGTATTGCTGCTAGCTATGAATTTGTACTTGAAATAGTATGAAAAACAAACTCCCTAGTTTGAAAAACCTTAGTATAGATACTCAGCAATGGTAGTTTAAGTATAGTCCAACCACCCTAAAGATTGGAGAGGGCTTCTGTGCCTTTAGCGGTTGTATGGAAGAGGAATTTTGACAGGTGTTGCCTGTCATGCCACCAGGTTGGTAATTTAAAAAATAATACAGGACAGTCCTATTATTATTATTATTATTATTATTATTAACTTCATTTCTATCCCACTCTTCTCACCCCACAGGGGACTCAGAGCAGCGTACAACATACATCTAGGCAAAAATTCAGTGCCTCATTATACAAAGCAAATAAAACATAATATTAAATTAATAGAAACAATCAACAAATAAATACAATTTAAAATCATTAACATTAAAATATTAAAACATAAAACAGCATCTAGATAAATACTACTAGTCCAGCCTTTTATTCTTGTACCAAAGAGAAAATTTCAACAGGTGGAGCTTGTCTGGCAATCAAGACCTGCTGAATTCTCCTCTTTTATGCCATTAATAAAGGTACACAAGATATGTCGTTGGTTCACTTGGCAATATTATTCCCAAGGTTAAGTGTTTTGCATTTTCTTGGGAAAAAAGTAAAGGACTGACAGAAATGAAGGATGTCCTTTGCCCATTTGGTTTCTTGTTTCTTTGAATTAGCTTTTCCTGAGTATAGTTGTAAAAGAACAAGTTGAAATGATAGGCACATGCTTAGAATTCCAAATAAAACAAAGTGTGTTTTAGTAGGGTCAATGTATGGTTTGTGCCTTGGGAGGCTGTGGTAAGTGTCTTACTCTTGAAAAAGTCTTACTATTTAACATTAATTTCAGCCCACAAATAGATACTTGACTTTCCTTAGCACTCTTCTCCTAAGATAAACGCACAGCCGTGTTTACAGTTTCCACGCAACATCTTTCCATAATAACTGCTGAAAACCGCATCCAGTTTCAAATTTTTCATCCCCTACTATAAACAATCCCAGACAAACATCCGTAAAATATGGAAGAAGAGTAGGGAGTAGTGAAGAGTCTAGGGGACCAATTTGCCAAATTGTAAAAATATAATTGGACAACATGACAAGGGCGGGGGAAGAGGAAAAGCAATTTCTGTTTTAGAGCCCTTATGTTTTTCCTTTCTTCATTTCCGCTAAAGAGGAAATACAGATGACGAGTCATCCTTCTCAATAGACCTAATTGCACTTATCTTGGTCTTAGCTGCCTTTGCCTACTTTAAGCCAACATCCAAGCGTCTACCTACAACTGTTGCCCAGGCTCCCAAAAGGCCATTATTTTTCTCATTGCTTTGCCCTTTGCCCTGTGTACAAGATGCTACTGAAAAAATAGAGTAATTACAAGAATTCTCTAGTGTTACATCTCAGGCATTTATAGAATTTGTCCCATGCAATGAAGGCAGATTTACTGGACATGTTTGTAATGTTGCTGAAACCGACATCTTATATATAGCAACTGCATCATGCAGGTTGAGTAGCGTTTATCTGAAACACCTGGGAGCAAAAGTGGCTTTGATTTCATTTTTTTCCAGGTTTTGAAATACCATTTTTTTAATATATGTACAGAATTGAGATGTCTTTGAGATGTCTGATCACGAAACTTATTTATGTCTCCAATTTTTTTACCATGTCAGAAGCAAATTGAGAATATACTGCAAGTTGCTTCTGTTGTTAGAGAATTGGCTGTCTACAGAGACGTTGCCCAGGGGACGCCCAGATGTGTTACCATCCTGTGGGAGGCTTCTCTCATGTCCCCACTTGGGAAGCAGGGACTGACAGACGGGAGCTCACCCAATTTCACGGATTTGAACTGTCAACTTTCAGGTCTTCAGACCATTGCACCACTGTGGCTCCAGTATACCTTATATACATAGCCTGAAGGTATTAATAATTTTGTGCATTAAACAAAGTTTGTGTACATTGAACTATCAGAAAGCAAAAGTGTCATTATCTCAACTACCCATTTTGGATTTTGGAATTCAGGACAAGGAATGTTCACATTGTATTCTTACCTGGCATACTCGTTGTATCTGCAATTTTATCTCACAAATTCTCTTGGTGTTACTTTAAAATTGTAATTGAAATGCAGAGTATTATTGCAATGCTAAAATAATTATCTGAGCTTGGAAAATTATTTTTAAGAATGAGTTCATATTATTAATTATGTTGTTTGAAAAAGTCATTTCTGCTCATTGTGTGTTGCAGTGTTTTTCCCCAAAAAACTTCTTGTATTACTTATTCCTATCCCATTATTCATCTGTTGCTTTTTTTTAAAAAAGGAAT
This sequence comes from Anolis carolinensis, assembly GCF_035594765.1. NCBI lineage: Eukaryota > Metazoa > Chordata > Lepidosauria > Squamata > Anolidae > Anolis > Anolis carolinensis. The sequence goes on along the minus strand of NC_085846.1, from coordinate 107,378,880 downwards.
AGCATTCATACTGCCACTAAAATGTCCTGTAAAAGTATCTTCAAAAAGTAATTAGAAAACATTGCTTGTTATACCTATTAGAGTTGTGTACTGAACCATTTCCCTTTGGAAGCACGTAACGGGAAGACACCTCCCCGTATGAGAATCAGCTCAACACAAAAGCAAGTGGGAGCCAATCCCGGCTCCTTGTCTGCTTTTCGTGAACACGTGGCGCTCTATGCCTTTTTGCTTTGGAAAGTGTGTGTGTATGGCGTGCGGGCCCAGAAAGCGCTCCTACCTGCCTGCAGCCGAGCGCCTCCTCTAGAGTAAGGAACAGAACTTGCCACCTTGCCTTGGAGAGTGCATATGTGGCGTGCAGGCCCAGAAAGCGTTCGCACCTGCCTGCAGCCAAGCACCTCTCCTCTAGAGAAACAGGTAAGAAGCCTCTTTAAAGCATGCACCTGCCTGCAGCTGAGCGCCTCTCCTCTAGAGTAAAACAGCTTCCATGCCTAAAATGATGGGAAGGGGAGCCTAGGAAGCTCCCCCCACCCCATAATGGGGCGATAAAAAACGGATCTTTCAGCATCCCAGAGCGAAAACATATCTCTGCCTTCCTGATTTCGTGAGGCTCTCAAAAAATGGATCTGGCCCCACACCAAAGCCGGGACATGAAACAAGTAAAGGTTTACCCTGAAAGCATAATCCTAATACCTATAAAACAACATGATTCTTAGTGGCTTGTAGGACTGGGATTGCTCAGCTTTACATTTAATATCCAAATGGGTAAATTGTAAAAGGTAGAGGTTAACTTATACTATATATTTATAGGAAGCAGAGTAAGTGGATAATTATAACCATTAGCTGGAAAATTGGAAACATCTACTCCCCTTCCCATTTTTGTTGTTTATATTTTTGTATTGTAATATGTTAGTAGTTCTGTTAAATATTTGATCAGGTTGCAATAGGGGGATTTTATGCTTTTATATCATTTTCTCCTTTTATTTCAGTTAAAATATTCTTGTAGATAGTAGTTCCTTATTGACCCTTCTAGAATGAGCTTGACCATCATATGAAAACATTTCTTGCTAAAGTGTTACTTTTTGGAGGACTACAATTACTAGAATCCCGCCATCCAGCTCCATTGATTGGAGGATTCTGGAATAATTGTTGAAAAAAATGCCTTTCCAAGCTCTGGATAATAATGCAGAAAGCGGTCAGATGAATTAGAAACTAAATAATTCATCTTAATTTGCCTCCCAAGGAAATTAGACTACTTTAACTGATCTGCAGTTAGATTATAACACTTTTATTAATCTATTAAAGATTGAGGTCAGCTTGGTTTCCCAGATTCTGAAGACATAATCAATAGAATAAATAGATGATACAGATTTTGATAAGATCCTACTTAGTTGTAAACAAAAGAGAAAACAGTAGGGCAGTTCGAACTGTCATAATAACAATATACAACTGATAGGAAAATGACTGGAAAGAAATGAGAACTCTTGATTCCATGTGAAAGAGAACAAAATTATCATTTACTCACCGGAAGCATGAAAAGAGATATTGGCTATCCTCCAGTTTTGCCATAATTTTATAATTAGCTGTATCTAGACATTTTAAAAAATTCATAGAAATTATGAAATGATACGGACTTACTTGTATTCCAGTATGAATCTTTCAATTAGAAAAGCTGAAATCAAGAAAAGGGTGTGTGCTATAGGATATTTAGCATATTTTGATGTTTCCATGCAGAGGTGCAAAAGAAGCAGGTGAAGGTTTGCTCCTGTGGGACCTTGGAGAGCTCCCAGCGAAGATAGATGTTAATTTCATGGTTAGATCTAAGTTCAATTGAACATTTTAATACCACAACAAGTCTTAATTCCAATTGTTAGTCCAACTGTAAACACAGAATCAATAGAACTGATTGGCCTATCATCTTCCCATTGATTCAATTATTCTACTCTAGTTGGGATCAATTTTTGGATTAAGTGTACTCAGATGCCCGTTACATAAATATGAGAATGGAAGCCAACAAAGCCATTACTAAATGATCCCAAGGAGCATTTCTGTGAACCTGAGTCTTCAATAGGAGAGGAACCCTAATAATCAAACACTGAATTTATCTGGTCTGTTTGGTCTTTCAACTTGTTGTGGTTTAGCCAGAGGCTGAAGATGAGGGGATTGTTCAGTCAGAAGTTAAGAGAAATGATGGGTTTCCATTATGGGAAATGAGGGGATTTTGGATCATGATTCTGTCTGGGAGGATGGTCAGGAAGAACTGGGAGGAGATGGAGATAGAGAGGGGGTTTGGGATTCCAATCTCTGTTCCTTGGCAGTGGAAGATAAGTGAGATCTTTCTCCTGGTCGTTCCTTGGCAATTGAAGATAAGGAACCGGAAGGGAAAGATCTTTCCCCTGAGAAAACACCTGAGGTCAGTAGGAGTATGAGACTCCATTTCTGGGAGGAGGGAGTCAAATTACAGAAGTCACGGAGAATTTTTAAGAAATCCTTGAAACAGACCAGATGTCAAATGCATGACTTCATGGCCCATGGACCTTAAAGTAAAGTGTTCTTTACTGAAAGGGTTAGAGCAGACAACAGCTGTATTACTGTGTACATCTTGGGTCTTGTTCCTGTATCATGTTCAAGTCTATATTAAAGTTTGCTTATTACTACACAGTCCATTCTTGATATAAGATACTGATTTAAAACTGAATCACTTGCTTAGATTTAGACAATGGGACTTAACTTCAAATTCCATCTTCCCATGTTTTCATGTACATGCAGTATGCAACACAGAGCAATGTAGCTCCATCCTTCCATAGGCCAATGGTCACATAAACACCTCAAACATCTTTTATCAGGGAGCCTCTGGTGGCCTAGGGGATAAAAGCCTCATGACTTGAAGGTTGGGTTGCTGACCTGAAGACTGCCAGGTTCAAATCCCACCCAGGGAGAGCACGGATGAGCTCCCTCTATCAGCTCCAGCTCCATGCAGGGACATGAGAGAAGCCTCCCACAAGGATGGTAAAAACATCAAAAACATCAGGGCGTCCCCTGGGCAACATCCTTGCAGACGGCCAATTCTCTCACTCCAGAAGCAACTCCGGTTGCTCCTGACACGAAAAAAAAAATCTTTTATCAAATAACATCTCTAATACTGCCCTAAGCCTTTTCAACTCCATGAAACTCCTTAGTTAAAATACATATTATGCTCCATAAGAAGTGGAAAAGACTGAGCTGCAGAAGCATACACATTCAGCCAACTTGTCAGTGTTCTGCTGCATATTGGAGACTAGAAACTCCAGTTTACACAAACAGCTTACATAATTTACAAGGGTTGGTATCCAAAGAATATCACAATTAAATCAATCTGTTTAAGGTGCTTTAGGCTTCTTAGTAGATGATCTTACCTATGAGCACACACATACTTATACAAACACCTCTGTACTGTGTACTGAGCAAATGTCATTTCTGCCTCATGGTAGCTCCCCTATTCTTCTGTTGATAAACAGTAGGCTTGTTCCTAGGAAACCAATGCTTTTTCTGCTTTTATTCTCACCTGCGCTTCTTCCAAATCAAGGGTCCCATATTACATATTGTTGATAGTGGTTGTCAATGACGGACATCTCTCTCCTGCTTTCTGCTTGATTAGATTCAATTATTTTTTCAATGCTAGCATAGACAAGGGCGGAAAATTATCAACTTTCATTGCTGATTGAGAGCTGGGTCCCTAATCTCAAAAGGCAAATGAACATTAATAGCTTAGAAATTTCACTTTCAAGAGGAAAAGAAAGGATATATTCCACCAGGTGCAGGCTGGCTCTTTGGCCTCTTCCACAGAGCTGTTTAAAATCCCTTTGAACTAAGTTATATGGCAGTGTACTCAGATAACCCAGTTCAAAGCAGATATTGTGGATTATCTGTCTTGATATTCTGAGTTATATGGCGGCGTGGAAGGGCCCAAAGAAGTCAAGAAGGCTGTGCCTTCATAATAGATGTGTGTTGATGCATAGAAAATAGATTTTTGATCTAGAAGATCTGGTGGACTCAGAGAAGGATCTTGGGCAAAATAACTTGACAAAATAGTCCAATATGTAGAGTCGGTCTGTTTCGGGGTTTGATTTTTGTGGATTTGATTATTCCTAGATACAATTTATATATTATCTCATGTAGGTCCTCATGTATGACTTGATGGTCAACATCCAATAGAAGAATACCTCTTTAGTCATGTGTAGCTCCTTCAGCATAGTTCTATGGCCAACTTCCATGGCCAACTTCATGGCCAACTCCATGGCCAATGACCTAGACATTCCTAGAAAGATGTCATCTTGGATTTTAATAAATATGTGTGTGTGTTTGGGGGGAGGGTTCCAGGGTTTGTTTTGTTTTTTTGTTTTTTTGGATAATTGCGTAACCCAGCAAATATGGAAATCTCCGTATTTTAGCAAATATGGAAATCTCCGTATTTTAGCAGCAACTAGAAAACAAGAATGACAAACATTATGGAAAGCCCATCCCTTCTTGGGGGCAGGGGTTAATGTTTCAACTCATGCTAGTTTCCTGATATGTGACATATTATGAGTTCACATACATACACACCATGGACTTAATGTCATTTGGGACTATTCTATAGCTGATTTTTAAAAAGTCACATGGAAGACCAAGTCAGAATCTTTAATATCTTGTTGAATCTGACAGACATTGACATGAACCAAAGAAATTCCAGATTTCTGAGCATAATGTTTGAAAATTATTGCTGCAAGCAATTTAAATCAACTTACATATTTCCTGCCCTGAGGATGAAGAAACAAGGGACATCAAGCGAAATAAAGCTCAAATAAGTCACCAATTATGTCAGCTCATGAATGACAGATTATTGTAGCAAGCTGGCCAGATAATTTCTCACACGTTCCAATGTTGTTCACTGACATAAATGGTTAGAGTTGCTTAAAGAGTGATGCACAAAATTGAAGCTTTACATTGAATGAAATTAACCATTATTTTGATTCTCCTCCCTTCTCTTACTTTAAAAAAAGAAATACATCCAGACTGTGTTGCTGTTGTGTACATTCAACTTATGGTGAGCCTGAGGCAAACCTATCATGGGATTTCTTTGGCTATATTTGTTCAGAAGGGGTTTGCTATCCTCTGAAGGCTGAGACTATGACTCACCCAGGGCCCTTCCACACAGCCATATTGTTATGATTGAGCCTCATGGCTCTGTTTCTGACAGACGTGGGCGTAAGACTCCTCGAGAGTCAGATACTCTCGAGGAGCGAGAGAGAAAAAGACTGCGAGACATATTTGCAGCACCATCTGACGAAGAGTCTTTCGAAGGGTTTACGGAAAGAATGGAGGAGGGGCTGGTTAGCTCAGAGGAGGATGAGATGGATTGGACTCGGGTAAGGGAGGAATTGGGTGCCACTGGCCATGATGGGACAGAAGATGAATGGGGACCTTCAGGATTAGACCCATGGCTTAGCTGGAGGGATGGGACGGGATCCACAGCTGGAGATGCTGTTGGGCGTAGTCAGAGGTGTTCCAGCTCTGACGAGGAAAGTGATGAGGAAACGCCCGGGTTAAGGAGGACAGCTGACAGTGATGAAGATTTGTAACTGGCATAAAATGGGGCTTGGGAGCAATTGCAAATTGCGTCGGGCAAGGTAATCTGGGCAAACGCTTGGGATTCGTGTGTGTGTGTGGGACGCTTCCCTGAAGACTTGTGTGCTTTCCTGTGCTGAGACCTTGACCTTCCGTCGTCTTCTTGACGGACGCCATCTCCTGCTTTGAGAACTCGGACTGAACTGACCACGGCTTGTCTTCCCCCCTTCTTGGACTTGGAAAAACTACAAACGTCTGCTTCTGGCTTTGATCTACGGAACGGAACTGGTCTACTCTACTGCTAAAATCCCTGGCTGATTTGTTCGTGTTGGAATTCTGTCTGCTGTGTGTGTGGGAGCGACGCAAGTTACTCTAAAAACAGTGTTGGCAGCAGAGAGGAATCTGCTGCCAATTAGTTGCATTCTTTGTATCTTTTGTTCCTTGGCTTTCGTTTTGTTTATACCCAGGCTGAAGAAAGCAGTTTGTTTTTACCCGGATTAAACTCCGGTTTAATCCGGTTTATCTTTTGAACATTTACTTTTGCCCCTTTTTGCTCCTAAAGGCAAAAATTGCCTGGCCCTTGTGTTTTACGGGCATTTTTGAGTTCTGTAATCTAATAAACTCTGTTACTTTGAATCTTGTGGCGTTCTGTCCTTGACAGATTGCCCGACGCCCATAAAAGGTTTATTGCAGCAATAAACCCGTCAGGAAGACGATGGATGAGTTAAGGGCCAAATTAGACCAATTGCAAACGGCTTTTACCGTTAGCCAAACAGCTCATGCCGTGAAAGGACATGTTTTGACTCCTGAATGCTTTGACGGAACCAGGGGCAAGTTGCCAACCTTTTTGGCACAAGTGGAGCTTTATTTTTCTCAGCTCAGTGCTCATGCTTTTCCTACAGACACTAGCAAGGTGGCCTTTATTTTGAGTTTGTTGACCGGTCCCGCAGGACAATGGGCCACTAATTTAATTTTGGGAAATGACCCAGTCAAGGACAATTTGAATAATTTCAAAAAGTTGTTAACTGATACTTTTGGGGATCCTCTCCGCACGGAGAACGCTGGGTGGGCTCTGTATCGGTTGAAACAGGGAAAGGGGACTGTTTTGGATTACTTAAATAAGTTTAACCTGTATCGCCACCAGCTGGATTGGGGGGAAAATGCATTCATGCTTTTATTTACTGCCGGGTTAAGTGATATGCTCCAGGATGAATTAGCACGCTTGGAGCCGGCTGAAAGCTGGGACGCCTTAGTAGCTAAGGTGCTGCGTTTAGACGCAAGGTTCGAGGCTCGTAAACACTCAAAAGCAATGTGTGCGCCACCCATGCATGTAACCAGGGCACCTGTGGTGATGGGGGAAGAGCCCATGGAGCTTGGGGTCTTTAAAAAGCTGTCTACAGAGGAAAAGAGCCGTAGGAGGCAGCTGGGCTTGTGTTTGTACTGTGGGAATGCTGGGCATTTTGCCAAAAATTGTAATGTGAAACCTTCCCAGCTTTCGGGAAAAGGCCAGCCCTAGTGCGACGTGAGTCCAACGCACTAGGGCTCCTCAAGCAGTCAACTGAGGGGAGGAAGCATGTTTTCGTACCCATTACATTATCTGTTGGGGGAAGGGAACTTGTTTCTACTTTGGCACTGCTGGACTCAGGGGCTACGGTCTCCTATGTAGATATTGAGTTTGCTAAGAAGCATGGCATTCCTAAAGTGCGCAAGGCATGCGACGTGTGGGTGGAAGGAGCAGATGGGAGACTGCTGGAGACTGGGGTGGTTAACCAGGAAACCTCAGCAGTAACGTGGGAGGTGCAGGGAGTAACGGGAACGTTTGTGTGGGATATTACGAGCTTGCCTAGATATGATGTGATCCTGGGGATGGATTGGCTAGCTGTAGTAAACCCACAAGTAGATTGGGCAACACGTAAAGTGATCTTAAAGAGGCAGGATTGTTGCACTCTAAATGTTACTCATTCTGATATGGAGGGAGTGCCTGCTGAGTATGGGGAGTTCTCTGATGTATTTTGTAAAAAAGAAGCGGACAAATTACCACCGCACAGGCCATATGATTGCGCCATCAAGTTGGCAGAAGGTGCGAAACTGCCAGCAGGGAGGCTGTATGCCTTGACTGTACCGGAAAGGCAAGCTTTGCGGGAGTTTCTAGATGAAAATTTAGCCAAGGGGTTTATTCGCCCATCTAGTTCTCCAACTGCGGCACCAGTATTCTTTGTAGCCAAAAAGACTGGGGAACTTAGGCTGGTCTGCGACTATCGGATCTTAAACAAATACACCATTCGGGATAGGTACCCGCTCCCTTTAATCTCGGAACTGTTATCAAGGGTGCAAGGGGCTAAGGTTTTTACCAAGCTTGACCTGCGGGGGGCCTATAACTTAATCCGTATACGGGAAGGGGATGAATGGAAGACGGCATTTAACACGTGTTTCGGATGCCACGAGTTCCGAGTCATGCCTTTTGGGCTTTGTAATGCTCCTGCGGTCTTCCAGAGGTTCATGAACGATGTGTTCAGGGACCTAATTGACCAATTTTTAGTGATTTATTTGGATGATATCTTGATTTTTTCTAAGGACGAGAAAGAACATCGTCAACATGTCAAGCAGGTTCTGCACCGACTGCGGGCTAATGGGCTTTTCGCCAAGGCTTCCAAGTGCGTCTTTCATGTGCCTGAAGTGGAGTTCCTAGGTCATGTAGTGTCAGGTAGGGAACTTAAAATGGACCCACATAAGGTTGACGCCGTCAACTCATGGCAGGAGCTGAGGACTAAGAAGGATGTACAAAGGTTCTTAGGTTTCGCTAATTACTACCGGGAGTTTATTCCGAATTTTGCAAAGCTCACGGTACCTTTGACGCAGCTTCTGCGCAAGAAACAGCCATTTGTGTGGGGGCGGGAAGCTCACGAGGCGTTTCTACAACTTAAGTCTAGTTTTCAATCGGACAACATACTAACCCATCCTGATGTTGACAAACCGTTCGTGGTAGAAGCGGACGCTTCTAGCTACGCGTTGGGGGCTGTATTGTCTCAGAAGGATTCCTCAGGGACCTTGCGTCCCTGTGGATTTTACTCGCGGCAACTAACACCCTTCGAGCAGAACTATACCATATGGGAGAAGGAGTTGTTGGCGATTAAGGTGGCGTTTGAGGTGTGGCGGCACTGGCTTGAAGGGGCACGGCACCAGATCGTGGTCAGGTCTGATCATAAGAACTTAGAGCACTTGCAAACAGCAAAGAAGTTAAACCAGCGTCAAATCCGCTGGGCTTTGTTTTTCTCCAGGTTTAACTTCAAGGTGCAGTTCGTGGAGGGGAAGGCAAACTTGCGGGCCGATGCTTTATCCCGCAAGCCAGAATTTAAGACCAATGAGCAGGTTGTATGTCAGACCATCTTGCCTACTGCCTCGCTGTGTGTTGTAGATAATGAGCTCGGGTTACATGACCAGATCCTTGAGGCTCAGAAAGATGATGTGTGGACACAGGAGCAACTGATGCTGCTCTCAGCAGGTAACCGTACCATACTGCCGCATCTCCAAGATCAAGACGGGGTATTGGTGCGTAGGGGGCAGGTTTACGTACCAGTGGGGGCCCTCAGGTTGGAGGTGATTAGAGCCCACCATGACGAACCCATGGCTGGGCACTTTGGCAGGTTCAAGACCGTACAGCTTATCACCAGGAGCTACTGGTGGCCAAAGATGCGGCAAGACATTCTGCGCTTTTGTGACAGCTGCGCCGTTTGCCAGCAGAGTAAGACGCCTGTTGGGCGCCCTAGAGGGTTGTTGTCGTCTCTACCTGTTCCGGAGAGGCCATGGCAAATCATTTCCATGGATTTTATTTCAGATTTGCCTAAGTCTGGGGGTTATACCTGTATTTGGGTGGTGGTGGATTTATTTAGTAAACTGGCTCATTTTATTCCTTGTTCAACCATTCCGGCGGCCCCTACGTTGGCCTTACTATTTACTAAGCACATCTATCGTTTGCACGGAGCACCCGAGGTGATTATTTCAGATAGGGCTCCGCAATTTGTGTCACGCTTTTGGAAACACTTCCATGAGTGCTTGGGGACTAAGTTAAACGTTTCTTCAGCCTTTCATCCGCAAACGGATGGACAGTCGGAACGGGTTAATGGGCTCTTAGAGCAGTATCTGCGTTGTTTTTGTTTAGATCAACCCACGGCTTGGGTGAAGTGGCTACCGGTGGCGGAGTTTGCTTACAACAATGCGGTGCACACGTCTAGTCAGCATACACCGTTTGAACTAACTTATGGTTTTCACCCACGGGGAGGTGTGGCGCCGTCGACCAATGTGGTCTCTTCGGACCCTGTGTACCGCTCTTCGGAAATGGCTGCACTACATGATGTTGCCCGTCGCTTACTGCTGGAAGCTAAGGCAACGCAGAAGACTCAGGCTGACCGCCACAGGCAGGCAGGGGAGGAGTTGGAAGAAGGGGATTTGGTGTGGTTATCTTCCAAACATATTAAACAGGCTGGGGGAAAGTTTGCGCCTCGGTATTTGGGTCCCTTTCCTATCGTTAAAAAGATTTCTTCTGTTGCGTTTCGTTTGCGTTTACCGTCTAGTTTAAAGGTCCATCCAGTCTTTCATCGTTCGCTGTTGAAACTTGATACCTCTAGTCGTCGTGGTGCTATAGCGGAGGGTATCACTGCCACTTCTCCGCCATCGGGGGAGGAGGCCTTTGTGAGAGGGGATAGTGTTATGATTGAGCCTCATGGCTCTGTTTCTGACAGACGTGGGCGTAAGACTCCTCGAGAGTCAGATACTCTCGAGGAGCGAGAGAGAAAAAGACTGCGAGACATATTTGCAGCACCATCTGACGAAGAGTCTTTCGAAGGGTTTACGGAAAGAATGGAGGAGGGGCTGGTTAGCTCAGAGGAGGATGAGATGGATTGGACTCGGGTAAGGGAGGAATTGGGTGCCACTGGCCATGATGGGACAGAAGATGAATGGGGACCTTCAGGATTAGACCCATGGCTTAGCTGGAGGGATGGGACGGGATCCACAGCTGGAGATGCTGTTGGGCGTAGTCAGAGGTGTTCCAGCTCTGACGAGGAAAGTGATGAGGAAACGCCCGGGTTAAGGAGGACAGCTGACAGTGATGAAGATTTGTAACTGGCATAAAATGGGGCTTGGGAGCAATTGCAAATTGCGTCGGGCAAGGTAATCTGGGCAAACGCTTGGGATTCGTGTGTGTGTGTGGGACGCTTCCCTGAAGACTTGTGTGCTTTCCTGTGCTGAGACCTTGACCTTCCGTCGTCTTCTTGACGGACGCCATCTCCTGCTTTGAGAACTCGGACTGAACTGACCACGGCTTGTCTTCCCCCCTTCTTGGACTTGGAAAAACTACAAACGTCTGCTTCTGGCTTTGATCTACGGAACGGAACTGGTCTACTCTACTGCTAAAATCCCTGGCTGATTTGTTCGTGTTGGAATTCTGTCTGCTGTGTGTGTGGGAGCGACGCAAGTTACTCTAAAAACAGTGTTGGCAGCAGAGAGGAATCTGCTGCCAATTAGTTGCATTCTTTGTATCTTTTGTTCCTTGGCTTTCGTTTTGTTTATACCCAGGCTGAAGAAAGCAGTTTGTTTTTACCCGGATTAAACTCCGGTTTAATCCGGTTTATCTTTTGAACATTTACTTTTGCCCCTTTTTGCTCCTAAAGGCAAAAATTGCCTGGCCCTTGTGTTTTACGGGCATTTTTGAGTTCTGTAATCTAATAAACTCTGTTACTTTGAATCTTGTGGCGTTCTGTCCTTGACACATATAACCCAGAATATCACAGCAGAAAATCCCACAATATCTGCTTTGAACTGGGTTATCTGAGGCCACACTGCCATATATTCCAGTTCAAAGAAGATAATGTGGGATTTTATTCAGCTGTGTGGAAGGGGCCCCAGTGGGTTTCCATGACTGAGCAATGAATCAAACCGTGGTCTCCAAAATCTAGTCCAACAACCAATTCACTACACCACAATGGCTTACAATATTGAGGATATATATGAGTGTAACTCAAGACAACTAGTGTGAAAAAGCACTGGTCTGAGGAGAAAAAAAATATTACTTATGTAGGAGAATAAGAAAAGGAAAAAACTGGAGATGGGGAAGTAATAGCAGAACATCTGGGTGGGTAAGGATCGAGAAGAATTCTATGACTTTAGGAATACATGTCTTAATGGGAAAGAAAATAACAATTGGGATAAAATGAGGGAGAAGGTTTCTGGGGTGGAGAGATGAGGAGAGGAAGAACCTCTTGTTAGAGGAGGACTAAGCAAACTGTAGTGCTTTTGTTACTTCTAAAATAATAAAACAGAATATCTTCTAGTTACAGCTATAGTTCGAAGACCATGAAGCCTAGACACTTGTAATTTGGAATGCATAATAAGATAAGTCTACCATTGTGTATGAGCCGTGGTGGCACAATGGGTTAAATGGGTAAATCCCTTGTGCCAGCTGAACTGCTGACCTGAAGGGTAGGTTGCTGACCTGAAGGTTGCCGGTTCGAATCCACAAGACAGGGCAAGCTCCCATCTGTCAGCTCTAGCTTTGCGGGGACATGAGAGAAGCCTCCCAGCTAACACATCTGGGTGTCTCTGTAGATGGCCAATTCTCTCACACCAGAAGCGACTTGCAGTATGTTCTCAAGTCGCTTCAGACATGGCAAAACCATTGTGTATTATTTCAATTATATTTAAAATTAAATCATTTAAATAGTTCATAGAACCATCTTCATTCAGTTTACAACAGATGCTTCTAGTTATTTTTTGATTGATACAATTTGAAGAGATTGAGGTATATGGTGTAGGTTTTTATAAAGTGGAATGGCCTCTCACCTACATATCTGGAGAAGACTGATTCCTCCATCACACTCCCAGTACTGATAGCTGCATTATTTTCTCTGAAGACTTTGATGTTAAAACACTAAGAGTTTTTGCAACCTGTGTGAACCTAAGTGCTTTCAACTGGTAGGATTTGAACACTTGAGCCCAGAATGTAGGATTTGAAATCTAATCCTATTCTTATTTACTTGGGAATAAGACTCACTGAATTTGGGGGCAAAAATAAGTAAATTTGGAAAAGAAGCCATTGGGAACTGGGTAAATTTACAGTATGTTGATTGGCATTGGGAAATGAAGCATAGCTAAGCAATTAATTAACACTGCTTACCATCTGTACAAATCATTATTGTGATTAATGAGCTGTTATTAATACCTTAATTTTGAAAGTTTTTATTAGTGCCAGTCATAACTGAGATTGCAAGTGAATACTGTTGTACTATTTTATTCTATTTAAAAAAAATAAGAGGGAGCTGATATTTTCTGCACTTGAATGTGAATTACGGTGGTAATAGAAATTTAGGGCAAAAGAAATAAAAGATTTTTTTTATTTTACATATTTATTTCAAATATTTCTATCCCGCCCTTCTCACCCGGAGGGACTCAGGGCCATATACTAATATATTTTTCACGGTTACAGGAAAAACTGCAACATGCATTGTTTTTCAAAAGTCTACATGTAAATTACATGTGAATAAATCAGACTGACTAGTTGTCACAAGAGATTAAATGTCTAGGTAAAGTAATTGAGGGCAAAGATTTGCCCACTCTTGAAAATTAAGGATCATGCAGGCTTAGGAGTGTTTGACCAGGGTTAAATGAACTGGACAAGGCTTGGCAATCTCATGCACTGCGGCTCAGCACACCCAAGCATCTAATAGGAGATTTATTGTTCTTGACAAAGTGAGGAATATGGATGATGGAAGTGATAATGGACAGCCAAAAATATGTGCGAAAGTACAGCAAAACAACCAATCCTATAATTCACGTCTTGTTCATCCAAGAACTCCAGACAACTCATATATATGACTGCAATATGTAAGAAACAGATATTTCCACCAACTTTTTCTGACCAGGAAAAGAGGTTTGTAGTTGCTATGTGCCTTCAAGGTAACTCCAACTTAAGCTAACTCCATCCTAGAGTTTCCTTGGCAAGATCTGAATATGGAGAGAAGCTGAGATTGTGGAATATGATTTGCCCAAGATTATCCAATGAGTTTCCAATCCATGGCTGAGTAGGGATTTGAACTCTGACGTCTTTATCCTGCATTGTCCAGCACTATACTGTACTGGGTTTTTTTATGCCTTTAATTGCAAAATAGGTTTGTATTGAGGAACGTTACAAAAGGAAGATGAAGTACCTCCCGGAGAGAAAAGCCAATTGAAATGCTGCTGTAGTTTCTCAAAAGAGGTTTCTATAAAACCTCTATAATTCTCAAAAATCTGTTAGACTAAAAAACAGGCTTTGGTAGACATAGGCAGCATCTAAACTGCCATATAATGTAGTTTGAAATTGCATTATATGCTCATTGTAGACTCATATAATGCAGTTGAACTGCATTATATGAATCTACACTAGCCATATAATGTACAGTAGTTTGAAACTGCATTATATGGCAGTGTAGAAAAGACCACAGAAGGACAGCAAAGAGGGGGGCCACCCATTATCACTATACTAAGGTGTAAGTTTCAAAGTTGAGAAGTCACCACTAAGGAGGCCTACTTGTGTCTGAAATTCATGGACATGAAAGAAGGTCTCCTCCTAATGCAAGCAAATTCATTTAAGGAAATAAGGTATTTCAAAAAGCCTGAAGCAAATTTGTATGGGGCTTTGTAAGTCGCATACCCTCCAACTATCTTGTTGTGGCAAGGACACTCCTGATTAATTCTCTATCATCCCACTTTTTCAGCTGCTTTTAAAATGTCCCAGGCCCCATCGACACTGCCACATAATCCAGTTTCTGAATCCAGACTATCTTCTTTGAACTGGATTATATGGTTGAGTAGAATCATATAATCGAGTTCAAGGTAGATAATCTGAATTCAGAAACTGAATTGAAAGGCAGTGTAGATACAGCCCCATTCCCCTCTCCTCCTTTCCCTTCCGCCCTCTTTCCTCAGCTTACTTCAACTGCTGAAAACTGTATTCAAAGAGCAAAGGTATAGGCAATCCACGCGTTGCAAACATCCGACTTACAAATGACTTATACAGTAGAGTCCCAGTTATTTGACATAAACGGGTGGGCCGAATGTCGAATAACTGGATCTGACGGATAATAGGGAGGCCCTATTATCCAGCAAGCCAGTTGAAAAAGGTGTCCCGTTCACATTGCTAGGTAGATAGCAAGCTACCTAGCAACGTGCAGGAGCGCTTCTGCTCCACCTCTTGGGAGATGCCCTGCGCGTTGCTAGGTAGATAACAAGCTACCTAGCAACGCGCACAGGTGCTTCACTAAGCCGAGTGCTCGCCACTCCACCCCTTGGGAAGCGCCTGTGCGCGTTGCTAGGTAGCTTGCTATCTACCTAGCAACGCGCACAGGTGCCTCCCAAGGGGCAGAGCAGCAAGCACTCGGCTTTGCGAAGTGCCCGTGCGCGTTGCTAGGTAGCTTGCTATCTACCTAGCAACGTGCACGGGCACTTCTCTGCTCGCTGCCCTGCCTCTTGGGAGGTGCCTGTGCGTGTTGCTAGGTAGATAGCAAGCTACCTAGCAATGTGCATGAGCGCCTCCCAAGGGGCCTGGGACGTCGGATAAAACGGAGTGTCGGTTAACTGGAAGTCAGTTAACCGGAACTCTACTGTGGTTAAGAACAGGGGTCAGACAACAGGGAGTGAAAGAAATCTACCCCTAATTCCTTTGGCCATCTTGACCCCACTCTGCTCTCACTTAGCCACACATGACTCATATTTCATCTTCAAATGTTGGTGAGTGTGCTGTCATGTCCAGCATTTTTAATTGGGAACGGACAGCAACCAGCGGACCACTTCTACCAAGGGAGTTGTTATGGTCCCTATAATCAGCCCCAGTTAATAGCATGGCTGCAGCTCGTTGTACAAATTGAAGTTTCCAAACTCTTTTCAAAGGCAATCTCTTTGATTTTATTAAAGGCAAAACATATCCAACTTGGAATTGTTAATGGAGAGACATGACCAATTTGCCTGCTGAACTCCATCCCATGTTTCCTTCCCACTTAATGTACTTGATGGCTGATTTTTCAGCTGCTTTAGAACTGAATCATCCTAAATTAAAGCAACAGATTTTGGAGCAAGTATATCAGCAGGAGAATATAACAGAACATCTTCATAAAAGATTAAACAATTTTTCCAGTGATGGGTTTGAAGACAAACATGACTTTTTAAGTTAACAATGTTATTAATGGCAGGAATAGAATTTTTTTCATTAATTTTTTTTGGTGGGGGGAAATGTTCTTCCAGGTTTTTCTTAAATTGATAAAATAAATCAAGTCTCTCTGTTTGTATGTGTGTGTATTTAAACCATATGGCTTAAAGTGCATAAGAGCCCTTTGTGACAGATTTATGCTTTAAAAACAATGAATGTTTCATGCTTTTCAAGGCTAATTAAAGTCAGAAGGCCTAGTAGGTGGAAGAATGTGTATGAACTGTATATCATAGCATAATTCCAGAACCTGAACTGGAAATGAGCAGAGCTTTGGGATAGTGCTGATCATAGCTGCTTGAAATTGTTGAGCATTTGCTTTGTACAATACGATTTTGCCATATATTTGCAACAAAAAAGACCTTCCAACACCAAGGGACTATGGCAAAGATCTCAAAGATCTATGTCACCTCATCCAGCTCTTTAAAAAATAAGGGTAAAGGATATAATTTGCATCTTTCTGGATCTTACTACATTTCACCCCACTCCCATAACAGAGTAAAAATGTTTTAGACTTGTTTTAGACTTTAGATGTATTGCATCTAAAGTAATGGGTTTATATCCATGAAAACGAAATCTTGATTAGCCTTAAAAGTACTGCCACATCCCCACCCCATTTTTCTTCATCTGTCTTCCTCATTTTAAACCCAAATAAGAGAAATCTAAATGGCCTCTTCTCTCACATATACATTTCCTATTCTTCCAATTTTTCATTCAAAAGTCAGTGGATTTATACGGCTTCTTAAAATAGGTTCATTTCCATGAGGTTAAGCACCTTGTCTTGAATCTCAAGGTGATATCTAGAGATTTTTTTTCCAATAATTGCCTTTTTTTTAAAGAAGGCACAACACCCGAGAGAATATTACTGTATTTCCTACAATTAGCAATCAGCATCTCTCTTTTTAAAAAATCAATCTTGAATATGCATCTAATGATTTGAAGATCTTCATCTAGCATTGTAGCTCACAAAAGAGCTGGTGGACTATTGCTCATTCTGTCTTGGCCTTTATCACATTTCTCTTCATAGCTAAGCCCCAGCAGCAAGCATTTAGAAGAAAGATTTTTTTTTACCTTCTTCACTTTCCTATAACTAATGTACATGGTTTGCCCTAGAGAAATCCCTTTCTGTCTATCAAATGAAGGCTTTTAACTAAAAAGTGAGGCTTCTATCAGAGGGAAAGCAAACCCAGAAGTAACAGCATCCTGCAAATGTGTTCTGAAAGCATTTGTACCCTCAGCATAATCCCCATTCACATTAATACAGTACCCAGATGAACTCCAACTTGAGAATCATACAACAATCAGACAAATATAGGTTATCGGTAATGCTTTGGACCAGAAGTAGTTTCAGTTTCTGTTTGTTTTTTAATTTTTGAATATTTGTATTTGCATATACAGTAGAGTCTCACTTATCCAAGCTAAACGGGCTGGCAGAAGCTTGGATAAGCGAATATCTTGGATTAAGGAAAAGCCTATTAAACATCAAATTAGGTTATGATTTTACAAATTAAGCACCAAAACATCATGTTATACAACAAATTTGACAGAAAAAGCAGTTCAATACGCAGTAATGGTATGTTGTAATTACTGTATTTACAAATTTAGCACCAAAATATCATGATAAACATTGACTACAAAAATGGCTTGGATAATCCAGAAACTTGGATAAGCGAGGCTTGGATAAGTGAGTCTCTACTGTACATACATAATAAGAGATCTTAGAGATGGGACCCAAGTCTAAACACAAAAATCATGTATGTTCTATATGTACCTTACACACATGGATAAAAGGTAAATTTATGCACAATATTTTATAATTTATTTATTTATTATTTATTTACAGTATTTATATTCCGCCCTTCTCACCCCGAAGGGGACTCAGGGCGGATCACATTATAACACACATAGGGCAAACATTCAATGCCCATAAACACATCAAACAGAGACTGAGAGACACACGCAGAGGCAAGTTAACGTTCTTCTGAGGGGATGTTCGATTCTGGCCACAGGGGGGAGCAGCTGCTTCATCATCCACACTGACGGCACTTCCTCATTCCAGGTCGTAAATTAGTTAATCTTGCCTCCCCACTTATAAGTGGTACCTTATCTCCTACTTGATAGATGCAACTATCTTTCGGGTTGCTAGGTCAGCAACGAGCAGGGGCTATTTTTAATTTTTAATTGACGGGTGCTCACCCCGCCACGGGTTGGCCTCGAACTCATGACCTCATGGTCAGAGTGATTTAAGGCAGCTGCTCAACAGCTGCGCCACAGCCCGGCCCCCGGGCTGTTTCACTTCTATTTTGTGAAACAAAGTCTGTGTGCATTGAATCATTAGAAAGCAAAACCATCTCAGCCACCCATGTGGACAATTTGGAGCATTTTGTATGTAGGAATTACAGATAACGGATGCAGCACAGTATTATCTCAGAACTTGAAAGATGTAAAGAAAAGGAGTAATCTTCAATAGAAAGTAAACAAAATCCTGCAATGAACTATCAAGGGAAAACTGAAGACGATAAGCTACTGTCAGATGAAGGAAAGGGTTTTGGCAGAACTATAAAGCACGAGGCTTGTTGAGTTTTGAAAGCTGACAGATACACTTTGTGTGTGTGTGGTTGTGCATACAAGTGAGAAAGAGAAGCAACTTTAGACAAATGGAAATGGTAAACTGCTGGTGTGAATTATGCAACAAAAAAATCTGCATAAAGAGCTCCTGTTTCAGATTCCTGTCATCAGTTCCATAGATTCTCCTACAATACTCTCTCAGTCACTTCTCCACCTAGTTTTCTATAATCTACCCAAAAACTAAGAATTCTTTGGTCTGTTTGATTGATTTATTGATGGGCCGTTAGGTCGTTTCTTCTTGTTCTCATTTTTTTGAACTTCTGCAACCCTTGGGGTTCTACATTTTTTAAAAAAAGAGATCATATTTCTGGACGTAAAAGTCTACTTGTACAGGTTGAGTATCCCTTACGTGGAATGTCTAAATTCTAAATACAGTAGAGTCTCACTTATCCAAGCTAAACGGGCCGGCAGAACCTTGGATAAGTGAATATCTTGGATAATAAGGAGGGATTAAGGAAAAGCCTATTAAACATCAAATTAGGTTATGATTAAGCACCATAACATCATGTTATACAACAAATTTGACATAAAAAGTAGTTCAATATGCAGTAATGTTATGTTGTAATTACTGCATTTACGAATTTAGCACCAAAATATCACGATATATTGAAAACATTGACTACAAAAATGCATTGGATAATCCAGAACATTGGATAAGTGAGTCTTTGATAAGTGAGACTCTACTGTATTCCAAAATTGTCCACATAGATGACTGAGATAGTGACATCTTTGCATTCTGACAGTTGAGTGTACACCAACTTCAATTCATGCACAAAATTTTAATAGATATTATGTATACCATTACCATTCGGCTATGTGACTAAAATATTCATGAAACATAAGTTAGTTTTGTATTTAGACTTGGATCCCATCTCCAAAATATCTCATTATGTGCGTATATGTAAATACAAATATTCTAAAATTTAAACATAATTCAGAATCGAAACACTTCGGGTACAAAGCATTTTGGATAAGGGATACTTAATTTGTAAGCCATATGTACAAATATCAAGGCACTCTTGGTTGCTGCTACATTTTTCCATTTAGCTCCTATGTGTCATCCTCATTCATCAATTTGATTTATATAAAATTTGAGGTTTCTTGTCTTCCTGAGCACTCCGAATGTAAATTCTTGCCATTTACCCTCAGAAAGCACCCTTATGTTCTCTGAGGATTTTTCCCTCATGGGTACAGAAAAGCCATTCTGACATGTGCAAATGACACACAGAAAGACTATTCAGTGGGGTGTCTTACCAAAGTCCCGAGTCTTAGTGAAGAAGGCTTAATGGACCTAGGATTTAGTGCATTTCCGTGATAATCTACCAGGACTTTAATCTTTTAAAATGGAAAGCAACGTTGGAAAAACCATGGTGGAGAGTGGGCCAAAAAGCTTTAGTAATATAATATTTTAGTTGGAAAGCACTGAGTGTAGGTAGTGCAGTGGAAAGTATTGGGTATTCCAAAGCTGACTGGAAAAAAAAATCTTAAAGCAAAGTTCTAACAACTCCAGCAAAGAAATGGAAAAAAATGGATGGAGAAACTGTGAGTTAGCAAGGGAGAGCTATAGGCCCAATGATTGTGTAAGTGTAAGTGTAGATAATGATTATGGCGAGGGAATCTTCTGGTATGGATGAACATGCTATCCCATGAACATTCCCAGAAGCACTATACCTATGGGCACCATCTTTCCCCAATGGACGATGTATATGTTTTAAGCACTTCTTGGCTGGTGTGATAATGGAATGGAATTAGTTGTCTCTTTCTCACAGATCTACCGAGTCCTTATAGAGCAGTGGCTCTCAAAATGGTGAGCCCAATGGTGCTGGCTTTCAAGCCATTGGTGGCTTCTCCCTGGAAAATTTCCGGTAAAGACTGAAATAATTTCAGTCAGTGCATTTATAAGGTGCTGGTCCCTGGTGCATTGGGGAAAGATAATTTTATTCCCACACATCAAACTATTGGAAAAATACTGTTGGAGGGGCTGATGAGCTAGAGCAGTGGTCCTCAACCTGGGGTCCCCAGATGCTTTTGGCCTACAACTCCCAGAAATCCAGTTTACCAGCTGTTAGGATTTCTGGGAGCTGAAGGCCAAAAACATTTGGGGACCCCAGGTTGAGAACCATTGAGCTAGAGCCAAGGCCAATATGATATAGCGCTCATCTACACTGGGCAGGTTGTCCTGGTTTAAATCTGAGCCAAAGCAACCCCAGTTCCATTACATACATACTGAACCAAAGCTATGGTCCAGATGGCCCAGGACTCCATGTCACCATCACTGCCACTCCAAACTTCCCATTGAGCTCTATCCAAATGCCTGTCTGCCATAGTTGCATGTACTGATGTCAGAATGGGATGCCCTTGACAAAAAGGAGGGAATCTGTCAACACAGGGAATGGGTCATAGGGATGGGTTCCATCTAAACAGAGGATCAGGCTGAATTGGCCCTGACCCAGCTGTCCAGGCTACCTGAAGTCCTGGAATACTCTGGATTTTCAAGCAAATTCTAGAGTATGCCCCTACATTGCCTAAAGTGTTGCAAAATTGCTTCAAAACCAAAAAATCTAGAATACTCATCAGAAGCTGCTGCATGTTATGAAAACTACCAATGGTCCATTTGCAGTAGACTTGTGTAGACAAGCCCATCGTTTTCTATCTGAGGTGGGACATCAAGTGATGTCATCCACTCACTCAAGTCAAGTGTTTAAAACCTAAAGCCAACAAAGTTATTGTACTCTTGGGACTGTAAATCCCAGAAGCACCTCTTCCCTATCCTATTCTTAACAGCTCGCTGCCTTTTCAACCGGCCCAAATCTTCTACCTGGAGCAGTCACCTCTCTTCTTTTAGCAGCAGGGTGGATGCTACTTGGAAAAGATTGTACACTTCAGCATGTTGACTGCCTTGATAGCTATCTCTTATGGGCAATTACTATGAATGAAAGAACTAGTGAGTGGCATTTTCTGGAAAGAAGGCTATTGATCCTCTCCATTACATACTTTTTGTTGAATGATGACCATACCGTATCAGGCTAATCCTCTGAATCCCTCTGGCAACATTGCTGAACAGTATTTCAAAAGGAGAGAAAACACATGAATAATAGTTTAAGAATGTCATGTCGTTAAATTCTAAGAAAGTCAATTAAACGGTCTGTTCTAAAAGCCAACTTCCTACTTAAGCTGGTTTATTATGCTACACTGCTTCATTGAGGCAATGATTGTAAGTTTTCAATTAACTTTTATTGCTCACATACACTTATAATTTTACTTACAACTCTTGTGAACTATGACTGGAGTCCTATTGTGATGCACATTCATGTAATCTGGGACTTTGTGGGAGAAGGCATTCAATGCCTCCTTGCACAACATCCCAGACTCTCTTGGAAAGCTTCATCCAGGTTCCAGTATGTATCGCAACATCAATTTGCTAGCCTGAGATAAGTCAGAAGGCACCCAGTTAAGTTTTCGGTTGCATTTCTGACATTGTCTGCCCAGATCTCCAGCAACTTGCTGGATATAAGACAATGTTCTCCATTGGTTGAGTCTATCACTAGGGAAATGAAATTCTGTAATAGCAGGGAAGCCTTGAAGACCATATACATAAATGAAAATCAAATTCTCATTCAGCTTGCAATTACTAGATTGTGTGAGAAACTCTCCTGAATAAAGGAAGGACATTTTGTTTAAGTTTAAACTGATCCATTGGCTTGAATTCAACTCTAATCTAGATTTGTTTATAATCTACAGTCTAGGGGAAAAAATCCAGTGGTGTCATCTGTAATCAATTGTTTTTTTCCTTCCCTAGCATAGCAAAGGTATTTTTAAAAGTTTCTTTCATACATGGATGCACATGTCAGAGCATGTGAAGTAAAGTATTGGGTTGTACTACTGCCTTCAATGTACCATTTGCTTGGCTGGCTGCTGAGATTCTTTGGGGAAAACATTACTGTCAACACCTCATTCAAAAATACAGAAGATTTTCTGAAACTAGTAAGATTTCTAGGCATCTGCTGTCAGACCTGTGATTCTACAGTCTAGATTTTGACAAATGCCTTCAACAGTATATATAATCTAAGCAATATTCTTTCAATGATAAGGGAAAACCTCTGCAATTCTCTGCCAGAAAGAAGCCAGTTTGGCTTCTTTGTTGTTCTTTCTTGTCCAGGTGTATTATGGCAACTGAATGTTTTCTGGAGGGTTTCTTTTTACTTGTTCGTCTTTTAATTACAGCAAATGGATTGCTGACAGTCTTAATGATGCACAACAGCTTCTGGTGAGCATCCCAGGTGTTTCTGCTGTACTCTGACTTTGTCTTTCTTCAAGCAAAGTCTGGAAACTGCAAAGTATCCTAGTCTGACCAGTTGGATTCGGTCTGATTTATACTGGAATATGCCAGTCTGGTCTGATCTGAACCTGATCTGCTGCCTAAACAGCCACTGCAAAAGGAAATGGGGTGGAGATTGTCCATATTGCCACCACCTCCACTCCCAGCTAGCCACTGGGCTCCATCCAAACTCCTGGCCATCATGGCCCCTCTATTGATGTCAGAATGGGGCAACTTGTACGACCAGCAAAAAGATTTACTCATCCTTCTTACTGGTTGCATGGGCTCCCTGTTGTAATATGAGCAGAAGCGCCTGCAACAGCAAGGAGCTTGGATGGATCTCCATGGTCAGCTAGGAGTGATGCTGGTGGTGACCATGCAAAGGAAGAGACTGCCCAGCAGTGTGGATGCAGTCCCAGGCCATCTGGACAACAGGGCATGCAGGTGTTGAATCCTGAGATGCTCTGTGGGCTCGGGCTGTGGCGCAGGCTGGAGAGCAGCTGCAATCAATCACTGCAATGAATCACTGACCAGGTCATGAGTTCGAGGCCTGGCTCGGAGCCTATGTTTGTTTGTCTTTGTTCTATGTTAAAAGGCATTGAATGTTTGCCTATATGTGTAATGTGATCCGTCCTGAGTCCCCTTCGGGGTGAGAAGGGTGGAATATAAATTCTGTAAATAATAAATAAATAAATAAACATTCCCAGTATAGACATACCCCATATTACCTCTGTGCCATTCAGCTTAGATTTTACTATGGAGATGGGGATAACTTGGGACCAAGTGGATTGGATTCTTGTGTGGAAAGACTATAAGCTTCTTAACCCATTCCTGAGCTTATATTGGGCTGAGAAAGTTTGCTTTGGTCTATATTATTGCAAGATACCAGGGCACAGGCACTAGGTCCTTTCTGATTTTGAAAGGTAAACCAGGTCAGCCCTACTTAGTACTTAGATTGGAGATCATCAATAGACACTAGATATTGGAGGCTATATTTCAGAGGAAAAAACTGACGAAACCACCTCTGATTACTTTTTGCGTAAGAAAAGCCTATGAGATATGACAAGTGAGGGCACATTCACCAGAACAACATGCTAAACACAATGTACCACAATATGCAAGTGTAAAAAAGAGTGAGAGAGCTGAAAAGATTAATTTCCATTGTCACCACTGTTATGAGCATAGAACAATTTTCCAGCTTCTCATCCAGTCCCCGTGAGCGAGCAGTCAACAACATAAGGCACAATGTCTGGTATTAAGAACCACGTGGCAGTGTTGAATGGGGAGAGTGATTGTTTTATTTGTAGTACAATTGCTATTGAGTTCTTATAATGCTGCAGCCAAGTCCTTCACCATAATTTCAACTGAGGGACAGCTTAATATCGGGATTGGCAACCAAACTCAGAAAACAGCAGATTGACAAAGAAAACACCCTGCTGTGCCTTTGTCAATAGAGTGAATGTTTCACCTATTCCCACTCTTCATCCAAGAAATGGGCAGACAAAGGCTACCATTCAATAGTCATATTACTAACATGCTTCATGGCATATTGGATAGCTTTGCAAATAAAAAAATCATTGCTTGTCTAAAGTCCAAAATATGTCTATTACATGGACATTTTTTCTCTAAAACTTCTAATTATGTTTGTACATCTGTTTATATGTTGGGGATTAAAGTGAGGAAGTACTCTTTGTGCCTTTTAATTTTAGTATTTTGTTCTTTCCTGCTAAAGATTGACAACTAATTAAATTTATGATGCCTCTGCTATTTCCTTTTCTGTGGTATGATTATCTAAGAAGGGTTCATGCTTATAGAACCTTCTCCCTTCCTATTATTTCATAATGTCTGATTGTTCAATTGATATAATTTAGATTGTTGCAGTTTAACTATTCTAGTTTTCAAGGAAAGCTTAAACCACAATGCATTTTTAGTTCTAAATATGAACCAAAACTATTTTATTATAAGGGATTTGATCATCCCTGGAGTTTGGTATCTACTGGGTCCTGAAACCAATCCCCTGTGGATACAGAGATCCAACTGTAAGTAGCTGAGCAAATAGGTAAGAAAACAATTGAAACCATAGAGACAGAATGGGTCCCTGACTGGTTTCCAGTGTTCACAAACAGTGACCTTTTAGCCTTCTTTGTTTTGCATTTTAAAGAGGTTTATGTGAATGTTTGTTATACAACCAACATCCAGAATCCAGTCCTTCGTAAGTTCAAAGCAATCAATCAATCAACTAATCAAGAGAGGTAGCTTTGAGCAAAGAGCACCAAATGGACCAATTTTGTCATTCAGGATAAGGCAGCCCCTTATATCCTTTATGTACATACACTGTGCTTCAACTTAATTAGACCATGTTTCAAACCAGAAATGGAAATATCTGTTTTTCTCAGTAAGTGGCTGTCATATAACAGAACAAAAATGTTGCAGGATCCAATTCTACTAGGAAACACTAGTCTCTCAGCATTATTTGTCAAGTATCTTTTTTCTGTAGTACTTTCCAATGAAAGGAGCATTCAGCACTATAACATCTCCCACTCTTCCATTTACAGGCATTAACTGAATAATATCTCGGTAAAATTCTTCCTTAAAACACTCCACACTCATCCTTCCTTTGTGCTTCTTATAAATTAGCTTCATTTCAGCAAATTGTTGAACTTTTATTTTCAGAAGGGGGTCAAGAGGCATACTAAAAATGAAAAATCTTCTATTTACTAAAACACTGAAGGAGAAAGTACAAAGTAAGATGTTCAAATTCCTGCTCATCCATGGAAATTCAATGGGATGTATTCACACTACAGAATCAATGCGAGTTGATACCATATTAGCTGCCATGACTCAATGCTATGGAATTGTGGGAGCTGTAGTTTGTTGAGTCACCAGCACTTTTTTGGTAGAGAAGGCTAAAGAACTTGTAAAACTACAACTTTCAGGATTTCACAGAATTGAGCCATGACAGATAAAGTAGTTTCAAACTGCATTCGTTCTGCAGTGTAGATATACTCTAGGTGACCCTGGGTAAGCCACTCTCTCTCAGCCACAAAAGAATAATAATAGAATAATATACTTTATTTATATTCCGTTCTATCTCCCTGAGGGGACTCAGAGTGGGTTACAGAATACATATATGGCAAGCATTCGATGCTGTTATACAATTAACAACAAAGACAGACCGTATATAGGCAGAGGCAAGGCTTCCCTTTTTTTCCATCTCTGGCATCTGGAGGCTGTGCTCGACTCAGACATGGGGAGGTGATATTGCTCCATTTTTCCACGCTGAGGAGCCTGTTCTCCATGGATGTCCATTGAGTTGGCGGCATGTTTTCAAGGGTACCTTTTACCTACTAATCTATTCACATTGCTGTTTTCGAACTACTAGGTGAGTAGAAGATAGGGCTGACGGTGGGAGCTCACTCTGACCCACAGCTTGAACTACCGACCTTCCAGTTGACAAGATTTTCTGTAGCTAGCTGTTTAACTCGCTGAGCTAACTGAAGCAAAGTCAAATCCCTTTCTGAAGAAATCTTGCAACGGAAACCCTGTGATAGGTTTGCCTTTGAGTTGCCCTAAGTCGGAAATGACTAAAAGGCATAAATCAAAAGATGTTGAAATCAGTGGAAAGTATTTAAAAAACAGCCACAATATTCTTTTCTCCTGTTCAACAAGGTAAAGGTAAAGGTTTCCTCTGACGTTAAGTCCAGTCGTGTCTGACTCAGGGGGTTGGTGCTCATCTCCATTTCTAAGCCGAAGAGCCGGCGTTGTCCGTAGACACCTCCAGGGTCATGTGGCTGGCATGACTGCATGAAGCGCCGTTACCTTCCCGCTGGAGCGGTACCTATTGATCTACTCACACTGGCATGTTTTCGAACTGCTAGGTTGGCAGAAGCCGGAGCTAACAGTGGCCGCTCATGCCGCTCCAGGGACTTGAACCTGGAACCTTTCGGTCTGAAAGTTCAGCAGCTCAGCGCTTTAACACACTTCGCCACCGGGGCTCCTGTTTAACAAACAAAACCCTTTTCCTGTTAGAGCGTTGGGAAGAAGAAAGCATGCAACTGCTTCCCATCTTCAAAATGCACCATGCACAATTGTTTCATGATAGCTAAATGTTTCCACTGTTCTTTTATAGTAATAGTACCTTTCCAGTCCACTGTCCTTATGTTCTTAACAGGTCAGCTCTTTGGGGAAAACAGCTTATTTAAGTTGAGTAGTGTTTTTAAGGCGATAATTTGTCTGCAATGCAAAAGCTAACACCCACCTTCATTGTTCTCTGGATCTCTGAACTACCCGTTGGAAAAGAACAAAATCCAATAAACACTGCAGAAACTACAGATGTTCCCTCACTGCCAAAGGAGGGATTTGTTTTCTTTTGCAACTGGATGTGCTAGTACAATTATTTCCTCAAAGTAAAAGACTGTTTTTAGCTAAGTATAGTGTAGTAAAGCATAACAAAGTCTCGAGAGACTTCACTTCCCAAGCAGAAGGGGAGAAAATAGATTTTTTTTCTCCTTGTCCGCTTTTTTATTGCAACCTGTCAAAAACTGTCAGTAATTCAGAGGTTAAGATTGTTCTAAGTGGAAGATTTAGCAGTTAAATTCTCCCAAACCTCCCTTTCAGGAACTGGACTTTAAAGATGCTGTAAAATATTTAAGAGCGAAAGAGGAGATTTCATATTCCCTCTCCATCACTGATGGTTGCTCCATCATTCTTATTCAAAGTTACTTCAACTCTGACACATGCCAACTGTTACATTTCTGTTTCAGACTTAAACAGTTTTTCCCTATTTTTTGAATACTTGACAGGGATGAGAAGACTTCAGGTTGATGGAATCTACTAACTTTTTTTTTAAAGTAGAATCTTAAAACTCTCCTCTAGAGTCCTGATTGAAAAGATGTATATTGAGAACAGTGGTTTCGAACCAGTGGTCCGTGGACCACCACTGGTCCCCAAGAGCTAAAATATGGTCCTCGGCCTCACAGTTACTACACCATTGCAACAAAAGCGACTGGTCTCACGAAACCCTTTTATAGTGTGAAGGCAATGGGGATGTCAAGAGGGGAGAGGCTGACTACCCACAAAAGGCATGACAACAAGCCTCCTGACTGCTGCTTCTCCTCCTCCCCCTGAGTGAAGCCATTCCATGTGGCGCCTGGAAGTGAGGACACCTTGGTGTCTTCGTTCTGGGTCTGTTCCTGGGGTTATTTGGGGTGCTGCTTCAAAATATTGCATTGGATAGACATCAGCTCTACATTATTAAATATGGTTTTCTGTGGGCGAGCAGATGGCGACTAATGGATGGCATATGCTCTGTATTAGAAACTAGAGCTGATATGGTCTATCCAATGCAATTTTCTTAATCAGCACCCCAAATAACCAAATCAAATCTAAAGTTGACTAAAAAAATATTCAAAATCCTTTTGGTACTAATGTTGGATAGTGGTCCCTTGTCAAAGTGGTCCATGGTCAAAGTGGTCCCTCATCAAAATATTCCCTGGTCAAGTGGTCCCTGGTTAAAGTGGTCCCTCATCAAAGTATTCCCTGGTCAAGTGCTCCCTGGTCAAAAAAAGGTTGGGAACCACTGATTTAGGGTGAAAGAAAACAGAATGATTTTTTGAGTTCACAGTTCTTCCACTAAGGCTGTAAAGTATGGCTTATATCACATTATTAATCCTGCAAATGGTAGAGTCTTGACTCAATATTATTTCCCTACATATCGACTCACCACTCAATAATATCCCAATACTGTTCTTACAATATATATTTGACGTCCTAACTAATCAGATACCAAATTAATTCTTGTTAAACTTTGAATCTTTCAGATACTAATTAAACCAGAGCTTTACAAACTGTGTGCCACAACATATTCTCATGTGTCATGCAAATATAACAAGAAACCTCTGAGTTTATGTGAAATAAGCAATAAATCATATATCTTTAAAAATATAAATGAAAAGTTTTCATGAGATATGTTGTATCCCCATACATTTCATTATTACAATTTATGTATGTGCCGATACCTTTTATAAGGGATTGGTTTAACCTCCTAATTTGCTAGTAAAACTGAATTACTGTGTCACAAATTGATGCATGTCTAAAAAAGTGTGTCACCAAGTTGTGAATTAAACAATATATCCAATTCATTTCTGGTGAGAAACTATTTATGAATTTGAAGAGTGTTGCCAAAAGTAGAAGTAAGGTTGAGATTCATAGAACAGACTGCGCTCTGGGACCACAAGATGCAGAGCTAATCTTAAGAAATGGGGCTACAAAGTGGAGTCCACGACATGCGAGTGTGGAGAAGAGCAAACCACAGACCACTTCCTACAATGCAGATTGATCCATACCACACACACAATGGAAGACCTTCTCACAGCGATACCAGAGGCACTCCAAGTGGCCAGCTTCTGGTCAAAGGAAATCTAGAATAATGCCAAGTTTTTAGTTTTGTTTGTGTTTTTTAAAATACGTTATAACTGTACCCTCAATTTGCTTCTGACACGATAAATAAATAGAATTGTCTTGTCTATCTGTCTGTCAGACAGAGTTTCATCTGTCTCTGTGTTTGTGTGTTTGTTTCCAATTTGGTTTTGTAGGTTGTTGTAGTACCTAATTAGTTAGCTGCATCATTTTAACATTGGATATTATAAAACATCTGCTTTTTGTATTATTATTATTGGCTTTTTACTCTGTTCTGAATAATAATAATAATAATAATAATAATAATAATAATAATAATAATAATAATAATAATGGAAAATGGAAACTGAACTCCAGTCTCTGACTAACACTGTCTGAATTTTTAGCACTGATATCAGCATGGAGTTTGGTTTTGACAAATGTTCGACAGTGGCATTGAAGAAGGGAAAAATCATTGAAAGTGAGGGCATAAATATGCCTAATGGCCAAACAATAAAGTGTCACCAGCCAGAGGCCTATAAATATCTGGGCATATTACAGCTGGACAACATTAAGCATGAACATGTGAAAACTGTGGTCAGCAAATAATACACACAAAGGGTCAGAAAAATTCTCCAAAGCAAGCTCAATAGAGGCAACACCATCAAGGCCATAAACACCTGGGCCATACCTAGAGCTGACAGCTGGCACAACAAAACATTGCATGGAAAGTTCCCTGACAAAATTGAAGGAAAAACTGATAAGGAGAAAACCTGGCTATGGCTCATGAATGGGACCCTGAAGAAGGAGACAGAAGGCCTGATCCTTGCAGCCCAGGAGCAAGCCATCAGAACAAAGACAATTAAGGCCAGCTTCTGTGCTTTTGGCTCTCTCTGATGCTGAGAGAGAATGTGACTTGCCCAAGGTCATCTAGTGGTTTTCCATGGATGAATAGGGATTTGGACCCTGGTCTCTAGAGTCATAGCCCAATGCTCAAAACACTTGCCTAGACCAGACTCAGTGGGTTTAAATTAGTTATCATTAAGAGTCAAACTTAATTTATCTTAGTTCACATTCACCTCTCTTTTGGCTTTTTGTGAATAATCTTCCAGCAATTGCATTTGTCACTAATTTGAATATCTCCTTAGTTTTTCAATGGCAAATCTGAATTGTCAGATTGTATTGTGTTAGTGCTTGGGTGTCCAGGCACAATAAATGCCCTGGTTTTGATTAAATGTGGAGTCTTATTATTCCTACAATCTGATGGTTGCGGTTTCTTTTTGCTATGGTCAAATCCCCATTTTTTAAAAGTATGCATGTCATGTGTGCATTCTTTCCACATATGAGAAAATATATTCAGTTTAGACAGTCATTTCTTGTTTCAAAAAACGTAGGGATCACAACTCGATTTCCCAGAAACATTTCTGGAAAGATTTATTCCTTGATATGCATTGCAGTTACCTTTTTAATTTTACATCTTTATGATTCACTTGTTGTAAGTTTGCACTCTTTGGATTGTCTATAAGCAATGTCTAAGGTTCAGTCATGGCAGTTAAAGTGGTGTCAAACTGCATTAATTCTACAGTGTACACACATCCTTGGTTTCTTTCTCCAAGCCATTGGCATATTTGCTCTTTAAATCAAGATCTCTCACCACTGCATGCATAAGTGGAGCAAGCAAAGATGGAGCTTCCTTCTTCTGGTTAGATAATATGTGCGTATGAGAGGGAGAGAGACAGAGAAAGAGGGAGGAAGAGACATAGGAGGAAGTGAAATCAAATCTACCAATAGCAGTCAACTAGATATTGAATCAAGCAGTAATACCAAGGATGAAATTCTTCAGAAAATCCTAACTATGCTGTTGTGTGCCTTCAAGACATAAAGTCAACTGGGAATTGATTCTGCTTCCTCTAAAAGCAGGCATTTCAGCAGATGTTGCTTGTCACACAATCACCTAATAGAATTCAACTTCTATACAACCATTAAAAGTTCAGGAGCTGTTTCTAATTTTCTCTCTGGCAACCATAGATAACACTTTCTTATTTGTTCCTAACCCTCTGTGTGTTTTGGTTGTGCCTCATCTTTGCTTTGTTTGGCCACACTGAACATCTTATTTTTCCCAGGATTTTGGTTCCTATCTTGTTCTGACATAATTTCTCAAAAGATGTTTTGAATGTGCTTTTCCTTATTGATTCCTTTACCAGCACATATAATTTGTCGTATCGTTTGTCATCATCATATTTTCTCAAAGTGTGTTCATTCCTAATTCTAAGAGAGTAGGTTATTTGGACTACAGTTCCAAAAAAAGTTCCTACCAAGCATCACCTCTCCATTAGGGGATTCTGGAAGTTGTTGTCCCAAAAGTACCTTTTGCCATTTACTCATACTGATGTCCTGCTAAATACATTAACAGGGAATCTTATATTTTTCATCAGGTTCTTGCATTTTTGCTCAAATTGAAATGAAATGTTTTACTTGATAGGTATCAGTTTTAATGAGATAACAATAATGAAAAACCCCAGAGGCCCTAGAAATAACTCTTTGGTAAATTAAATTGTGGGAATTCTTGCTTTTATGTCAACAACATGCCTTAGTGGTTTTTGCTACACTGATGGATTCACATTTTCCATTACTAAAGACTACTACGGTAAAATTTGTCTATTTTGCTCTGAGATCCCAACTACAACAATCATCCAAACAAATATTATGACAACCATAATCTGAATATATCCAACATAGTGATTTATGTTACTGTAAGCTACTTGGCAGTGCATTAATACAGCCTTTTCTCCAATATCAGTCGGGTCAGCCAGATGCCAGGAATTGTTCACCATGTCTTCTGCAGCATAATTCAAAGACCAACATGTTTTGTTTACAACTGGAAATGGTAAAAATTAACTTGAATTTCAGAACAATAATACATGTTCAAGGGAATGTGCATTATAGTGCTATGTATATCTACCCAGAAGCAACACTGAAAAATGTCAAAGGCCTACCAGGTGAATACATTATTTGAGCTGTGATTTCGTTCTCTCAAAACTATGCACATGGGCATGCATACACAACTGACTTATTTTATGGCTAATACTTTCCTGGGGGAAAGGAAACTAAGTAGATCTTCACACACTACAACTATATATGAATGGGATTTGGGCATTTGATGCCTATGATAAAACCTAGATTCTGATTGATATAAACAACTGCTAAATAAGTCTGTCTAGTCTGATACCTTTAACTCTGGCTAACTATGAATCACAACCCTGGAATTGTAGCCTTAGATAATAAAAATTAAATCAGATATTTTCTAGAAGCAAAGGATGCCCTAGTGCTAGGTAATACTCATATAATGTCAATCTATGTATCTGGTTGGAACCCCCGGTGACTCAGTGAGTTAAACCGTTGAGCCGTTGAATGTATTGAACAAAAGGTTGGCAGTTCAAATCTGGGGAGCGGAGTGAGCTTCCGCTGTTAGCCCCAGATTCTGCCAACCTAGCAGTTCGAAAACATGCAAATGTGAGTAGATCGATAGGTACTGTTCTGGCGGGAAGGTAATGGTGCTCCATGCAGTCATGCTGGCCACATGACCTTGGAGGTGTCTATGGACAATGCTGGCTCTTTGGTTTAGAAATGGAGATGAACACCAACCCCCAGAGTTGGACACAACTAGACTTAATGTCAGGGGAAAACCTTTACCTTTACCTTGACCTATGTGTCTGGTCCATGTTTATGCTCACATGTGTCCCCATTAATGGAATAATAGAATCATAGCCTTGGAAAAGATTGCAAGGGCCAATCCCCTACCACGCAATAATGCACAAAGCACTCCAAACAGATAGCCACCAAGCCTCTGCTTAAAATCTTCCAGAGAAGGAGACTCTGAGGCACCTCTCACTGTCTGGAGACATTTCTTCCTAATATTGAGATAGAATCGCTTTCCCTGCAATCCGAATCCATTGCTATGTCCTAGTCTCTAGAACAGCAGGAAACAAGCTTACCCCCTTCTCAATGGGACATCCTTTCAAATATTGAAACATAGCTGTCATATCCCTCCCAAGCTAAACCTATCCGGTTCCTTAAACAGCCATAGCTACTAAAAGGCAATGCCAAAATAAGATACTGTGTTAGGAAACATATAGAAGTGTGAGTATGTACAAGAACATGTCAGGATTGTGAGAGCTGCAGAAGACATAAGTGACAACCCTGGAATGCTCACTTTCGCCTGCCTCTCTCAGATCAATTGTTCCTTGTTAACTGTTTCTTTTATTGCACAAAACAGAAAGGTGAAGGCTTTAATTAGCAAGGCTATTATCAGTCTCCTGGTGTTTTTCTGGATGGATTCAAGCTTCCATCTGTGACCAACATTGCTTTATTCCACCATTCTAGCAGCAGCATGTGAGAGAGTGGCTGTGATATGGATAGTTACAAGAAGGTATCTCAGGAGCCTGGGACACTTCACAAAGACGTATATTAAAATGAATATGAAGTTTACTTATATTAGATTGGTTTAGCCAATCCAGAATTGTCCATTGAAGTGGCAGGAGTGCAGCTGCACCTAAATAATTATTCTGTGTAGTTCCCAAACCAGCAAAAATATTTGTGCTCAGAAACTTATTAATAAGTTTTCTGGTTTAAGATTGCTCCATGCTCTGAGGTTCTCTAGTCAAAACCGGAGACTTAAGGTGCATCTATACTGTAGAACTAATGTAGTGTTGACACCATTTAACTCCTAGGTGTGTGTAGTTTGGTGAGGCATCAGCACTCTTTGGCAGAGAAGGCTAAAGACCTTGCAAAAACTACAATCCTCATGATTCTACAGCATTGACGTAAAGTGATGTCAAACTGTGGGTTCCCCAGCCCCTGATCTAATCCAACTCCATGCTTGATGCAAGAAATCTGATGAAATATACCATTAGATGTTCTGCTCTTTGGAGCAATCATCTCTCATATGATGGTCTTTTATGTGAAAACTTTCTAAACATTTCATGCTGATGACACACTTTTAGACATGCATCATTTTGCGACAGCGTTATTCAGTTTTACTAACAAACCAGAGCTTAAAACAACCCCTTATAACAGATACAGACACACAGATAAATTTTAATAACAAAGTGTATCTCATGAAAGTATTTCATTTATATTTTTAAAATATATTATTTGTAAGATAAATACATACATTTCCAAGATTTGTGATTTCTTGTTATGGTCATGCGGCACACCTATGCCCTGCAGCCGACACACTAATGTGTCATGACACAGTTTGGAAAGCTCAGTTTTAGGTGTTTGTAAACACCCTCTTTTTGTTGTCCTGCTTCATTCTGCCCTTATTCTCTACACTGCATTATTTCCTCCACCCTCCTTGATCCAAAGCCAGAAAAATGACAAAAAACAATATTTTTGTCCCAGATTTTGACTACAGTGGGAAAGTATGTAGAGTTCCAGTTCTACTCCCAGTTCTACTTCCAAATATTCTTCATGCTGTGTTTGGAATGATCAGGAGAAGTGTGATGATGATGCCTGTTCTGTTCTGATTTTGTGTTGTTACACAATTGACGTGATGTATGTCCCAGGCAACCACAGGTGTAGTTTTTTTAGTTCAAATAAATGATTGCTTGACGCTGTAATCCTGGGCAAATCTCACTCCTTGGAGGATGCCCATCATTAAGTGCAGACTACTGGTACCAATTATCATAACCTTCAAATGCCAGATCTCTGGGGCCAAAAGACAGCGTTAGAGCAGAACACCAGTACTGTCTGACAGAGAAGCCACAAGGCAGAAGGTGAATCACGTCCCAACTATTAATCATGAAGTTTAGAGGCAACACATGAGACATGTTTGCTTGCACTTTGGCTGGTTTTCATCTTGGGAAGCTGGAGTGTGTGTATTACTAATCTGCCAACAAATTAGACTTCCCGTCCTATGGATGGGAAAGCATTTGTTGCAATGGTTTGAGTATTGAACCAGGACTATAAGAGATTAAGGCTAAATTCCCTGCTCAGCCATGGAAATTGGGTAGGTTACTTTCAGCCAACCTAAGAAGAAGGCAGTGGTAAACCTCCTCTGACTAAACCTTGCAGAGAAAACTCTAGGATAGGAATAGTCATAAGTCAAATTGAAGGCACATGACAACAACTACTTTGTGTGCACAAAACCTACTGATCATAAATACATATAACCATAGAGTTGGAAGAGACCTTGTGGGCCATCCAGTCCAACCCGCTGCCAAGAAGCAGGACAATTGCATTCAAAGCACCCCTGACAGATGGCCATCCAGCCTTTTTAAAAGCCTCCAAAGAAGGAGCCTCCACCACACTCCGGGACAGAGAATTCCACTGTTGAACAGCTCTCACAGTTAGGAAATTCTTCCTAATGTTCAGGTGGAATCTACTTTCTCGTAGTTTGAAGCCATTGTTCCGTGTCCTAGTCTCCAGGGCAAGCTTGCTCTCATGGTCTTGCCCTGAGTCTTGGGGCATCTTCTCCAGTCACCAGGGTAAAATAGAAGAATCTCAGGGGGAGAGCAGTGTCTTGTAAATATGTTTGTGTGCATTCAGCTAGTGCTGGGAATTGCCAGAAAATGGTCCTAGAAAAAGTAACCTCATTTGGATTAAAAGAAAATGAAATCTAGGAACATATGCTGCAACCTAATCTCTGTTCCTCTTCTTGTTATTAGACAGTGATTATTTGGTGAATTGTACAAGAGCCTGCACTTTTCCAGGGTTTTGCAGCATTTGCAAAGGAAGGCAGACGAAATCAGCCAGGAGTATTTTTTTAAAAAATAAATAAAGGGTGGCCTATTTCATGGCCACTGTGCTTATAACTATTATGCCCTAGCTGCCAATGCCTCTGGTGTAGTGTAGCAAACAAGGCTAAAAGCTTATCTGTGCAAATGTGAGAACTACATTGTGTGGGAATAGAGATCATAATTCCAATTCTTTCTTGCTCAAGGACACACAAACTAGTCGTTAAAAAATAGTTCCCCAATTTCATTCATGCAAGTTGATCATTGTTGTGTCTGCTTGAAAACGTAATACACATCAGAATGATGTAAAATCAACAGTACCTCTTCAGGCTAATGGTGGGACATAACTGCTTTACCAGCATCTTTACTTTTATATATAAAATATTCTTCCTCTTTGTAGATAGAAACTTAGTCTAAATTTGGTTTTGTATTAATTTCTTAAAATATTTACTAACATTTTTAGAAAAAAATAACAAAAAGTCACTTGAGATTATGAGTCTCATATTCCTTTAGAAGGAATGATATTTGTTTTGACAACAGCTGAAAAGTTTAAAGTACCTTCATGCTAATTCAAGTATCTTTATTCAACTAATGTCTATTAACTATAGGGTTAAAATGCTCAATGTAAAATCTATAGTCTTTGGTATTCCAATCAAATGAAACACAATATTTAAACATTATTGTTATAACATGCAAATTTCTATGTGAGTTCCAAGGTGGAAGGTGACAATTTTACAAAACAGTTAGAGACTCATTAAGGAGTTACAGGATCCTTTTATAAACAGGAAGAAAGAAGTAAGAAAATATTGCTTCTTTTCTCTCTCATCCCCTATGGGAACAAAAGATGCCAGTAAAGAGCTGATTAAACATAGCTTTTCAAGAAGCAAATTAGGTATCACTAATCCACCCGGATAAGGTCTACAGAAAGCCTTATAACTGCTTGATGGCGTTGTGCATAATTGATATGGTATGAAGATTGGTATGAAGATTGGTATGAAGAGTTAAGTGTTAATGACCCCATCTACACTGCCATATAATGCAGTTTCAAACTGCATTATATGGCAGTGTAGAAGAGACCATAGTATCTCCTTCTGATATAATATCCATAGATTTTCCTACTGCTATGTAGAAAAGAAATTGTGTGTCACAATATTAAGAAAATATTTGTTCAACCAATAACACTATGCAACAAAATGTGAATTTTTTTCTGTTCCTGTTTTGAAAGTGTTATTTCCTGTTTATTTGTGCAGTACTTACTTACTTTGAAAGTAGTTGTTATAGTCCAGAAATGCTGTTTTTGTGGCTGCCACAAACTATGTTGAATTGGTTGAGACTCTTATGAGATATTCATTGAAAAATATGCCATAGCAGGATGTCCCTCCTGCAAATAAGAAAGCTTTTGCAGTTTAATAAACCTTTTCCATGTTTTTATGATAGAACAAATCAGGAAATGACATTTATAAGCCTGGAACAAAAATAGTATTATTAAAACCACCTAGTGCTATTCATGTCTTTAGGAAGTGCCTATGTAACCTGCTGGAATATTGTATGTGTATATGTATCTTGAGTTTGCCAACTGATTTACAAATATCATAGTTTTCTTAGGCAAGGAATCCACAGAAGCGGGTTTGCCATTCCCTTCCTCTGAAATACGATCTGCAGGACTTGGTAATATTTGTCGGTCCCCTATTCAGGTCCTAACCAGGGCTGAGCCTGCTTAGCTTCTAAGATCAGGCAGGATTTGGTGCCTTTATGCTATTTAGGACGAGGGAGGGGGAATATTGCCAGCTAGGAAAACAAAGCAGTATATACAACATTGCCATCCGGTGGTGATCATGGCAATATCTTCCAAACTGAACAGAATAAAAACTGAAATCTCTTTTTCTTTCCAAGTCTTCCATAATTTTGAAACTACGTACATACTTTCTGGCATGTGCTAGATACATATCTCTTGCACATGCTTGTTATGATCAGAAACCATATGTTTGGGAGAAAGCTTTCCAGGATGAAGAGAAAGCATTGATGAGCACCCATTAGGTTCATTCACTTAACCAATTACAAATCCATCTAACCGTAGTTTTGTCTAGCCCACATTTGACTAGTTTGTTTGCCAGAAAGTCATGGCAGACCTTGCTGAAATCTAGATACACTACATCCACAGCGTTCCCTGCATCTTCCCAGCTCGTATATCAAAAAAAGAGATCAGATTAGTCTAGCATGACTTGTTTTTGAGAAATTCATGTTGACTATTAGTGATTGCCACATTCATTTCTAAGTGTTTGCAGACCTCTTCCTTAACAATCTTTTCCAGAATCTTGCCTGGTATCGATGTGAGGCTGACTGGACGGTAATTGTTTGGGTCATCCTTTTTCTTCTTCTTGATGATGATAGGGACCACATTTGCCATCCTCCAATTTGCTGGGACTTTTCCCATTCTCCAAGAGCTCTCAAAGATTATTGCTAGTGTTTCTGAAATGACTTCTGCTAATTCCTTCAATACTCTTGGATGTAGTTGATCTTGCCCTGGGGACTTGAATTTGTTTCTGGGCAACTTGTTTCCCTATTTGGGGTTGGATTTCCCCTGCTCCTTCATCCATGCTATGTTGCTGAGGTTATGGATGGTTTTTTTGTGAAGCAAAGAAGGCATTAAGTAATCCTGCCTTTTCCCTGTCCCGTCAGCACTTCCCCATCTTCTACTCGCAGAGGCCCTATTGCCTCATTAGTCTTTTTTCAGAATCATATCCACAAGCCTTGTATCTAAATTCATACCCCACTCTCCTGAGGAAATAGAACAAACTGCAGCCTTCCAGATGTTATTGTATCGCAATTCCTATCAATCATAATTCCTAATTATGAGGAATAGGAGCCCCCAGATGGCGTAGTGGACTAAGTGACTTGAAGGTTGGGTTGCTGACTTGAAAGCTGCCAGGTTTGAATCCCACCCGGGGAGAGCGCGGATGAGCTCCCTCTATCAGCTCCAGCTCCATGCGGGGACATGAGAGAAGCCTCCCACAAGGATGGTAAAACATCAAAAACATCCAGGCGTCCCTTGGGCAACGTCCTTGCAGACAGCCAATTCTCTCACTCCAGAAGTGATGCAAGTTACTCCTGACTCGAAAAAAAAAATGATGAGGAATACAGAAGTTGTTGTCCAGTATTTGGAAAACCACATAAAATGGCATGGTGGGCCACATTCAGCTCACGGGCTTGAGTTTAACATATATAGATTACAACAAAGGCTCTCAAATATAGTAGGGACTTCTGTAATTTAATCTTATGCTCAGGGGTCATGACATGGGCCTCTTAAACTTAACCAAAAGTCTTTCTCCTTCTCCTCCAAAATTATTGACTCATTCTTCCCAATTCTAAAATGGTGTTGTTGAAAGGCGCTTTCACTATGAAGTGTATTATTTATGCATTTCAGATGCAGCACTTAAAAACAGGTCAGCTGTTTCTGGCATAAGGCAAAAACACTGCTGCCCCACCACACCAAGCTTCCAGACTTGAAATGTCCTCCTCATGTTTTATTGTCAGCTCATTGAGCAACAGATGTACAACATAAACAAAAAAGTAGATTGCTCAACTTTTTCGTGTCTGAGATTCATCCCTGATTTTCTGAAGACTTATCTTCCTGGCAGTCATGGGGCAGCTAGATGTCTGTCACAAGCTCTTGAGCTCTCTCCAATTGAAGGACCTACTTCTGCATTACGTTTTTGTGCTTTGAGACTGATTTCTGACTTTTAAATACTATATGCATGTCATTTATGAACTGCGCCTTAAGAAACATAAACGGCAATAATTATGCCTAATGAGCAAATATGGGCAAATGCTTAAGATAAACATTAAAAAAGGAATAGAGTCTTAGTTTAGGATTAAGAGGATTTGACTACATTGAGAGCCTTGTAAATGTATCATATCTAATTACTTTTATGAGCAATTTTACAGGTTGTGTACTGGATTATGTTAATCGGGTCAAATGCTTCTTTTTTAAAAAAGAGATATGGCGATAAGTTTCTCATTTAAAGGATTTTCCATATTCCTAATATGGTCAAAGTCAATATAGTATATACTTTTCATGTGTATTTCATTGTTTCAAAACAACCCAGATTCATCAGAACATCACTAGCAAACAAGTTTGTTCTGTTATTTTTCTTCATATGGGAATTCATCGCAAACATAATATTTATCATATTGACTGTACATAAACCATAAATATTAGCAACAGTGAAACAAATATGAACCCATTAGTAATGCAACATGGCAAAAGAGTGATTTATACATAAAGTGGAAAGCCTTGAAAAATAATCTCTTTCTCTAAACTTGGCTCTTAGCTTTCAATATAAACTTAGACAAACAATAGCATGCTTGCATGGACATTTGTTACTTTACCACCTCATATTA
The DNA here is from genome assembly GCF_035594765.1 of Anolis carolinensis. Classification (NCBI taxonomy): domain Eukaryota; kingdom Metazoa; phylum Chordata; class Lepidosauria; order Squamata; family Anolidae; genus Anolis; species Anolis carolinensis. The sequence continues at coordinate 107,338,583 of NC_085846.1, read as the reverse complement.
TTTTACTGATACTTTTTTCTTCCAACTTCAGAATCTTATGAATTACACCATGATTTCAAATGAAACTAAAAGCATATCAACTTTGTTTTTTGTCACATTTAGTAATAGAAAATGCACAATATTGTGTCAATAAACATGTGTCTGTCTGCAAGTATCTTGATGGCAATGCAGTGATAGGTAGGAGCCAACATGAGTTTGTCAAGAACAGATCCTACCAAACTAATCTTACATCTTTTTTATCATTTCTATCATTGGAATGCCATGGGTGGCATTTACCTGGATTTCTGCAAAGCATTTGATAAGGTCCATCGTAATATTTTGATGAATGAACTGGCTATATGTGGAATAGATGGGAATGCTGCTTGATGGATCCATAAATGGTCTGAAACCTGTGCTTTGGTAAAGCTGCACTTCAAACTGGAAGGAGGTCTCAAATGGAAAGCCTCCGGGTTTCTAACCTAGGGTCATTACCCTTCAATATTTTTATCCATGTGTTAATATGCAACTACACTGTGGAACTAATGCCATTTGCCATCATTTTATCTGCTATGGTTCAATGTTTATGGGAGTTCCCGTTCTAGATTATGTGTAACCTTCTCTGCCAAAGAGTTCTGGAACTACAAATCCATAGCACTGAGCCCTGATAGTTAAAGTGGTGTCAAACTGCATTAATTCTAAAATACAAGTATACCCTTAGATGACAGGGTGTAGGGAATCTTTATCAAGTTTGTAGATGACACAAAACCATAATAATATCTATGAGAGTTGACCTACTAGAATATCTTTAAAGGATAAAACATTACAAGAACAATTAATTGTGTTAAACATTAGAAGAACACTTGAGAGAGGCTGACTAAATGTCTTTGAGCCTGGAAGGAATGAAACAGATTTAAAATATGACAATTAATTCCTCAATACATCTATAGAAGATCCATTCTTTACCACAGGTTATGAATGATAAGCTCCCTGCATGGTTTCTTTGAAGAGCAATATTTTTCCAAGACAGGAATCCATTGGCTCCTGTTCTTAGTTTCAAGTAATGTGGAGCATTTTTCAAATGATCTCTGTGCCTGTGTTTTAAATGCCATTAAATCTACACACAATTAGATGATACACCAGAGGGGCTAGTCCCAACTCAAGATATTTTGTTGCCTGGAGATGTGCTGGAAATGTTATTCCCCTCCATTCAAGAAGTCAAGGTGCAAAGTAAGTACAGCTATGGGGAATGAGGCAGGAAATCTCAAAAATATTTCTCTTTTCCTCAGATGGTAAAGTGCAACAATACTGCTCAGTATTAAGAAACATACAATGTTTATACAGACCTTGTTAAAATATCTTCCTGGGAGATTAAAAATGGAAAGTAGCACTAAATTCCAAAAATACCTTTCCATTTAGGTCCTCATACCACCCATTTAAGTGCCAAAGGAACACATGATTAATGGTAACACAACATAAATTAAAATAAGACAGTTAACATAAAGTGTTACCACATTCATAATCTCTAGAAATGACATGAGATATTTTCCAGTAAACAAAAGCAGAAGAAAGGGGAGATGACCTAACTTTTCAGATTCTTCATTGGAAAACATTCGACATTTTAAAAATAAATGCAATATACACTCTTTCTGGTATCCACACATATAAAATATCTGGCAAAAGCTAGGTGAATTTGATAGAGTGAATATGAAGGTTGTCAAAGTTTTAGATATGTGAATACAGTTTACAAATTGATACTAATGCTTGGAAAAGTAAATTGTTGGAGAATCTCCCAACAGGGCTGACCACTAGCCATAGTCCCATGAGATCCTGGGAACTGCAATCCGAAAATGTTGCTTTTTGGAACTCTAATTGATACAAAGGAAGACATGGGATGCATAAGAAGAAATGGATTGATAAGCGTCTATATCCAACATTATTTGCATGGACTTCCACATGCATATGGTGAGATTTTCTTTCCCTTCTCCTCCCACTGCCCTCCTCTCCAAATTTGTGGTCTAAAGCAATGGAGGAGCCCAACTCCAAGCATTTTCTTGTCAAGATAACTTAAAGGGGATGAATCTCAATTGTCTTCCTCTGAGGCCGAGAGAGTGTGTCTTGCATAAGATCACTCTGTTTTTCTGGACTTTTACCCCAATTCTCAAATATCATGCTAGCATAAAAATGTCAATAGTTGCTTACTGGTGGGATGGGTAATCTTGCACCCAAAAAAAGAAACACAGTCATACAGTTACAGCAGTTTATAGTACTGAAATTCTAGGGAGATTCTTTAAAGAAAATATAGTTCATTTCTCCACTGGAGGGTGACTAGTTTTGCCGGAGAAATATTGAGCACAAAAGGAAATGAATCGAAAGCAGGCAATTGGCTGCAAAGGCATGAAAAATGAATACCTCCAGCCCATGTGATAAAGTACTTTTCATTCCCAGAAATGAAATGAACTGCCACAATAGGTGAACTGCTGGATTTGGAATTCAAAATGTACCAGGACGGATGAAAATGTTACCCTCAGGTGAGGAGTAAAAAGTTTCAATAATTCCCATAAAATGCACCAGGACAACAGAAATTTGATTTGGTTCCTGAAAAGGGATGCAATAAGCATAGCAATTAAAATCTTACTTTGTGGCACATTTGGGTTCACCTAAGTGTAGAATTAATGCAGTTTGGTACCACTTTAACTGCCATGGCCCAGCACTATGGAATCCTGAGATGTATAGTTTGGTAAGGCACCTGCACTCTTTGGCAGAGAAGGCTTTGTAAACTATAACTCCCATGATTCCATAGAAAGGATTCATGATAATTAAAGTAGTGTCAAACTGCATTCATTCTACAGTGGAGATGCACCCCTGGACAGTCTTGAGGAGTTCAGATGAAATGCTCACCATGTCAAAATGACGTTTTTACCATGGCATGTCCTTCCACCAGAAATTATGTTTTTTCATGGGACTTTTTCATAGACAATATGTTGGCCTCATGAACAGAAAAAGCAGATGTTTCCTCTGGTGAGAGGTGAACATTTGGCTTTTCCAGTGTTTTGGACTAGAATTCCTTCAGTCCTTTGCCATTGGCCATGCTGGCTAGGACATCTGGGATCTGAAGTTCAAAATATTAAGAAGGGCACAGATTCTCCATCCTTGCTCTTTATGTCTTCAAAACATTTGTATCCCATGCCTAAAGTACTTTAGCAAGAAATTTATCTTACGTGGAATTCTCCCCATCTTTTTCTTTATTTATGGCAAACTGTTTTTATAGGTGAAAACACACCTGGCCTCTGTATACAAAACACAGGAAGGATTTTAGTTGAAATGTCTTTTAAGATTAGATCTTGTATTTTTTTCTTTAATTCCCTGAGAGACTGACAATTGATGATGACCTTTATCATCTACTGAAGTATATGTTTGTGTCTTGCAGATATGCTGAAAAACATATGCATTAAATACAATATTTAGCACAGTGTGGCTTCCGAGACCAAGGTAAATATCAGCAACAAGGAGTATAAAAAATAACTATTCTACATGTTTACCATCTAAGAGTGAATATGGTATTGATTTGGGGGAAATGAGAATTACAGTTACACCAAAGGCCAGCAAATCGTCCCCAAGATTTTTCTCTTAAAGAGCTATATTGTGTAACACATTAACAGGCAATCCCGATTAGGTTTATTCTTAAGTTGAATTGTTTGTAAATCAGAACAGGTACATTTTTTCAGTGTAACTCCAATGAAAAAAATAGCAAAAGGAACCCCTGTGGTGTTCATTTTGCTGTCTTTTTCTCTGTTCAGAAGATTTCACCTCACTTTTTGTCCCTGTGATAACTGGATTTTAAAAAATTTGGCTTGTTGTGTAAACAAGGATTAGTGATAAAGCTTTAGTGGAGACACATTTTCCCCATGATAACCTTTCCAGGAGTTAATTTCCCTTCTGAGGGGTTTATTTCTCTCACTTACTGATGTTTCGCCCCTGTTCTTAACTATGAGTTGTTTATAAGTCAGGTGCTTGTACCTCAAGGACTGCCTGCATTTAGTAACCAATTCATCAAAGCTGAACAATATAACACAAAAGCCTAACATCTTTGATTTTATCTTTTGCCCTTGTTTTCCGCAAGCAAGATTTTCTTCTTTTTCCTTCTCCTTTTCCTCTTTCTCTTTTAATTCTCCTCTTTCTCCCTCTTCTTCTCTTCCTCCGCCTTCCTCATATCATAAAAATTCGACCCTAACTCAACTACAGAGGTCACATTCCCTGCTGTATATTTTACTTCATGCATCCATGTAATTGCCTGGAAGTCTAGCCCACTTTGAAAGCTTCATCTTGGTATAGGTTATGACAGATTTGTTTATAGCAGATTTAGAAAATGGTTTCCTTCTTTCCCCTTGGTATCAGTGCTTCCATTGTGATAGATGGCCTGTCACTCTGGCTCTCAAATAGTATATGGAGCAAAAATGGTTGAAATGAAAACAAGAGCTTTAGGGTGAAATGGATGCTGAGACATTTTCTGGGGTTAAAGATGCAACACAGACTATCTTCAAGCTGGAAAAGGTCAAAGATAATTAAGGTTCAATGTCACCACATTTCCCTTGTCCCATAATATAAACATCTGTGCACAAAGATTGGAAATAATATGTTTTTGAACCACAACTCCCAGAACCCATATTACCACTATTTCCGAAATGGAGGTGCCAGCAGCCAGACTTGAAGCTGAAGCTTTAGTACAGTCAGGCCTCCATACATGGTTTCAGTATCCACAGATTCAACCATCCATTGTGTGAAAACATTAAAAATAAAATTCCAAAAAGCAATCTATGATTTAGCTATTTTGTATAAAAAACACCATTTTATTACCATTTTATTATTATATAATGGGACTTGAACATGCAGAAATATTGGTATCCATGGGGCTTCTGAAATCAAACCCCAGTAGATACCAAAGGGCTTAGTTTCTGGACTATTTCTTTTCAGGGCAAAGCATTGAAATGTGTGAAGGAACAGGTCTAATTAATTTTGTATCCTGTTTTTAATATTGGTCAGTGAAAAACAGAGTTTGTAATCATTACTTTTCGGAACTAAACCACCAGTTCGTATAAGTATCAAATTATTTTGCTCTTTGTCCAAACAAAAGTAACAATAAGAGAGGCTAATGTGCTTGGATCACAAACTAACAATTACATTTCTTTACAAAAAAATTTAGCAATTTTATGTCTTTTAAGAAATGCATTTTTTTTGCAATACCTAACAATGTTTAACTTTCTAACTCTCTAACATTAATAGCAACAAATTATTTCAAAAAGTAACTTTTCCAGTTTACTTTGTTTCTTAACTAGCCACCTCTCCCAATGTAGCTTAATGGTAGAAAACATGTCTTGCAACATTTAAAAGGATCAGCCTGATAGAACTATCAGCCAGAATACACAGGTAAATAGGATTTATATCAGCTCAGACAATAGCTTGGACCAAATTTCATCATTTTGCATTCCATTAAGCAAGTAATTTCACATTTTTAAACCCATGCAAGGATGACATCCAGTTTCTCACTGAGCAAGGTTTTCATGTTTGTGCAGTTGTGTCATAGAAGTCACTGAATGTTCAATTGCCCAATCACTTTTCAAGTATAGTAGTGGAGCTTTCCATTCTAATTAGAATTAGAATGAATTACTAAAATGTATTAGTTTTATTTGTAGATGGGAACGTGCTTCATTTACTTTGATTGCTGTTTTCTGCAGCAAACATTTTCCATTGTCACAACTAGAATTGCCCATTATGTTCCAAACATGTATTAAGAGCATTACAATACTGGCAATTTTTGTTTCTGCCTCTTTCCCAATCATCTCTAGCATCAAAGTTGGTTCACAGAGCCATTTGCCATATCTCCCCAGATGTCTTCTTTGTGAGTCATCACCCATCCAAAACTCATCAGTCACACCCCTTTTCACAATAACATCCATGAAGGAGGAACAAAGTTTAGTGGTTGTCAAAATTTCTTCTGCGCTCACTTCCAGACCTTTACTTACAGTGCCATCTTAAGATCTGAGACGGTAAAACAGCCTCAGCCTTGGAAAAATTGACACATGGTGTTTCATGTTTATTGCTTTCAGTAATAATTTGGGAGGTGTAACACAGCACCACCACTACGGAGTGCGTTCATGCAAAACTTCTGACTGTGAATGACATACTTAGTGTAGTATCTAGACGGTTTTCAGTATCATCAGGGATTAATGCAAAAACCTTCCCTAATTGTGTTGTTAAAAATCATTGCTAAAGAAAATAGGAAGTGATAAAGAATGTACACAATTATAACTTAGTTCATTCAGTTAGAAACATCGTTTGAACGTAGGAAATCTAAGGGTGCATCTACACTGTAGAATTGATGCAGTTTGACACCACTTTAATTGCCATGGCTCAATGCTATCGAATCCTGGAAATTGTCATTGGGTGAGGCATGAACCATGATTTGATTGCATTGAGACATAGCAGTTAAAATGTTGTCAAACTGCATTAATTCCACAATCTAGAGGAAACCTCTAGTACAGTGGTTCTCAACCTGGGGTCCCCAGATGCTTTTGGCCTACAACTCCCAGAAATCCCAGCTAGTTTACTAGCTATTAGGATTTCTGGGAGTTGAAGGCCAAAAACATCTGGGGACCCCAGGTTGAGAACCACTCCTCTAGTATCATCCCCATCTTTCCTTGAGAGCAGTACTTAAGGCTGATTCCAACAGTCCCTCTGCCAACTTTCCAGTGACAGATCACTCTGATTTGACGCATCTGGTAAATATTATTCCTGGGATTTTAAAATCTGGATTACAGTAGACTTGCCAGGAGTTTGATGCTGGTGGAAAATGCTGTACTACTTTTATTGTTTTTAATTGCATTTTTAAACATGTATTGTGACTCCAACTTTGCAATATGTTTTTTAAAAGGGGCTTTTAAAAAACAACATCAACCAAAAATTGTACATGTGCCTTCCTAATAAGGCAAAGGAGTGATTTTTGGTCCACTTCTGTTACCAGGAAGATAACGTTTATCCAAGTGTTGAGCCAAAAACATTCTGGCAATCACAAAGTATGTTTAAAATATCTGCTGGCATTTTTGAAATCTGGAATCTGATCACATCTCAACAAAATCATAAGATGTTTAGAGAATCCGGTTCAAACTTTATCATTTTTTGCATCTGAATAAACAGTTCTAAGTAATGTCATTTGCCTTCATTTTAGCACCTTGATTTTGGATTATAGTGAGAGCTGCCAGAATTGTAACAATTCCAAAAAGAGTTATAAAATATATTGTCTACACTGTGGCAGTCCAGAAATCCATGCAAAAAAAAAAAAGCTATGATGAATAACAAGACTGGAGGCTGATGCACTGGCTTTATACACATCTTAAATTACCAGAATATGAGGCTCTGGATTCCAGTTGGAATCTATAAATCTTTTTAAAGCTTTGTCAGAAATATATATTTGATATAAGTGTTGGAGTGGATGAACTTATTTGAAGTGGACATGGGAAATTCCAGCAAACAACTCTTATTCCATATTGAAATGAAACAGAGTTTGCAGCTTTTAGCACATGATTAAACATGAAAAACAAAACAAAACAAATATGAATGACAACATGACTCCTTTTGTAACCTGGTTTCAATTTTTCTGCAAACGACCACAGAGTCTAGATCTATCAACAGTTATTAGACTCAGTAGTTACATTGTTCAGAGGCCATATGTCACTGAGTACCAGCTGCCATTAGATGACAGAAGGGCAAAGGAAGAGGTATTACTTTCATATTTGGGCTGGCGACAGTGGGAATCAGGTTGCTAAACTGGATAGACTTTTTCCTGTGATTCATTATGGCAATTCTTACATTCCTTTCTTCTTGAACATTTATTTCTTCTGAGAGATTAATAGGACTATTTCTCGGCTGATGATGCTGCCACAGTCTTGAGATCTTGGACTATCAGAAACTATTGTGGTCCTTCCTCTGTCCAGGAACAGAGCTGTAGTTGTGGTGAATCATACTAGACAGGGCTATTACAGAAGGAAAACTTGATCAGAAAAAAAAATCTCAACCAGAAAGATCCAGACTCAGTTTGAACCATTTGTGAGGCATGAGGACTGGAGACTCATCTATATCTACACAAAATCCAGGTTCAGTATGGAGACAAATTACTCTCAACTGGCTCAGGGAGGCAGAGTCAGACAGTCCAGTTAGGGAAAAACCCATTTCATCCTAATTGGATTGTTCTATCCTGTTGTTTCTGTTGCTGCAGCAGTCACTTGGAGAGCTTAATGCAGTTAAACCAGCTCAGCCTGATATACCTCATATTAAAGAATGGAAATCCCTGAATTTCTTCTGGTCCACTTTTGGGTTAAAGGACTAGTGTAGACAATCCCTGGATCAGAGTAAAAGGCTTCTTTGACTCAGCATTCTTTTTTTCACAATGGTGAAACAGATTCCTACAAGTGGAGCATTAATGCGATAACCCTGAATGCATAAGTCATTCTTTCATGTCTGTTATATAGTTCTTGAGTGTCTTTTCCATCAGCTTTCTATTTGTATTTGGTCACATAATATCCATAGCACATTCTGGTTTGTCCCAAGAACATGAAGAGAATGAGCACAATTTTTTTATATATGCAGAAGATGTTCTACACATGGCACATTGTTGATGTCCTTCTCTTTTTGAATTTCACAGTTCCTCCTGATGCAAACTAGCATCATAAATCACTCCAGGCTTCAAAAGTGCTCTGTGAAAAAATAGCCAAGGAATAGGGCTGACAGGCAATAATGGTCTAGCAGGCTAGCAGACCTATGTATTAGCATAAACATGCTAAGATATCTATACTGAACTAGCCTTTTTAATGTTTATATTCAGTATTACAATAGTTATTTTCCATATCCGATGGAAATGACTGGGGCCATATTCCATGATGTCAGTCTCATAACTATCTTATTGTGCTGGAGACTAGAATAGTGTACTCAATCAATGTTCCTGAAGAAATTGACAAAGAACATGCTATTTTTTGTTGTTCTTGTTGTTGATAATGATAATAATAATAATAATAATAATAATAATAATAATAATAATAATAAATCTTGCCTTTCTCTGAGTGATGTGAGTCAAAATGCCTTACAAACTATTTAAAACAGTACAGATTTTTGAAAGCTATCCACAAATATCCATATTAATAGATATAGATATTTAAAGAGCAATTAATGTATAAACTTTAAAACCTTTTAAAGATTCATGAAAAGATCATCCAATCCTTAAAACAATACAACAAATCCCATTCAGTTAGTGCTAAAACAATACAAAAAAAAATTCTGTTTGTTTGCAAAGTGCCTCAAGAATCTCCTTTCCCACCCTCTTCCTCCTCTTGACAAACATAGCTGTCTCTTAGCTGTCTCCTGTTGCTCACCCAGAACTAACCTTGTGTGTTTCTAAGGCATGGCCGAAAGCTGTAAAATCACAGGAAACCTAATATCCCATGAATGAGTTGGTTCTAAATACAGGAGGTCTTGATATAAGTGACTGCGCTACACTTGTATTCATCTTTGCCCCAGAGGCTCTGAAATTTCAGAGATTAATGGCACAAAGCCTGGCATACCTCCAAGTCCACCAATTTCTGAATGGTTTACATCATGTTCTGTTCATGGGCACAGCAGGATCCAGGGGAACCGAGTCAGCCATGGAGTAGGTTAATCAGTAAAGGAATAAAGTACGAAACCAGGATTTTATGCTAAGCTCACAAAATGGATTTTGGTGTTAAAGCATCCCTCTGCTGGGTACTTGCTTGAAAATGATGGTACAAATCAAGCATGACTTCTCTCACTATCATAACAGTAAACATCAGGGAAATAACAGTCAAGTTGTTTGCTTTGTAATTTGGGGAAGAAGTGAATAAACCCTCCATGTAAATTGCTGAGATAGAATAAATGCTACTACTCAATTTGTTGAAAGTAAGCTGAATGGGCTTTTATGGAAAAAAAATGTGTGTATCAATTTTGGCCAGACTTTACTTTAGAAAAAAAGAAAGCAAAATAAAAGTTTTATCATAGCATCCTTCTCTTTTGTTAGAATAGAATTTCAGTATTAAGCATTCAATTGCTGAGTACAGGAAACATTTTCACATTTGTATTGCCCTTCCAGGTGGAGGGTTGTTTTTTTTAGAAATCGAGATGACCGCTAGCTGCACACTACTGATAGCCAACCCCAAATTCTTTTATCAGTTTCATATACACCTTAAATATCACGGGAGGTAAAACAGAACACTGCAGGTCTCATAGCACAAGCACAACAGGTTCAATTATCACCAATTTCCAGGTACCACCACCATGTAGAAAGGAATGGGACCACCATATGATCATATTCCCTCCTGTCAGTTCACACACCTTGTTGGGAAGAATATCATGGCCAACAGCATAACAAACCACAGAGTAATCAAGATATATCAACAAGATCACATCCCTCCATCTGATTTCCAGCATAGGTCATCCATCAGGACATCAAAACCGAGCCTGAAATCTGATTGACATGGAGTTAGAAGATCAGTTTTGTTTAAATGTGTCTGGAATTGCATAGCTATAATGCATTCATCCATCTTACATATTTAGAAATATTATTTACAACTAACCAATAGTTATTACTACCAAGCTCCAGAGTTTATTTTTGTGGATCAGCTGAGTTCCTTCAAACTAGCTAAGGCTGTTTCCCTTTGTATGAAGGCATTAATCATCCCCTGCCTGGATTCAGCCAGTCATTCAACCTTTGCTAGTTGTTGTTAGTCAAAAAGGTCAAAAGTCAAGCAAACAAGTGATAGGTTGAATCGCTCTGCAAAGCTTACCTACATCTTTTGACCTCAGCAGCTGAAATCCGTTGTATAGAACTAGACCAGGATTCACTGGTTAGGCATGAAGTTGTTTTCCCAGATTTACTTCATTTTCTTTTTGTTTCTTATCTTCAAAGTTCCGGGGGAGGGGGGGGGGAATCCTTGACATGGTGAATTCCTATTCATTCCTGACATTTCTGTCTTTGACTGTTGAACACTCAATGATAAGTCTCACAAGCAAACAACTAATATCAAAGAATGCCATAACACCATCTAAAAGGGAAATCTCTTTATCGTATCGATGGTGGGATGTATTTCAGAATAAATACATGTAGCACACCTGTATAACTTGTAACTTAGCAAGCCAATAGGTTCATCTATAAAATCCCACCTTAATCCATTTCATCTTATTTCCTGCCTAATATCCCATAATGATAAGGAAGATTGTCAAACATCTGGAAGGGCACAAATGTGATTGCTGGACTGTATTGTGTTGTGCAGCCCTGATGCATATAGTAAGATTAAAAGGTTCATAGCTATTAAGAAAATATAGTCAAATAAGAAAACTTACCACAAACAGCAGATTGCACGCACATGAGGGCAAAATGTCTATTGAGCGCAAACGCTGAGCACATAATTATATACATTTTGTATTCTCTTGATAGTTTTTTTTAAAAAAAATAAAAACTAATTGGTTAGGAATTCTATACTCAGCAGCTTTTAGTGCTTTAGAAAAACATGTATAAGCACTTATAATTAGGTTCAGAGGAATATCCATTTGTACAACACTTAAGATTTCTGGAAGTTATACAAAGGGAGGGGGCTTTCAAGATGTTGAACTGCAACCCACCAGCATCTCTCACTCATGGCTTATAATGGTGAAGATTACTGGGAAATGCGACAATAGTATGTGGAGAATGGCATGCTTCTCATCATTCTTGTCTAGAATTTACAATGACTACACCTATCGTACTCTCGAGATACGAGAACTTCAGTACTTCCTAAGCCTATTAGTCGAATACTTAATTTAAGCCAATCATACTTATGAGTGTCATGGTAACACAGGGAATGTCTGAAGCATATACAATATGAATAACCTCTGGATAGGGTACTTTTAGTTCCTCTTCAAAAGGAGGCTATACTTTAATGTTAAACTGGGTTGATTTCAATATACAATGAAAGCATCAGTTAACTCTACAAATGAATTTAAATAAATTAGCACAGGTGCAAGGAGGAAGCACTTTATCAAATGTTAGGTTAACTGCATTTTGCCATGCCATTCAGACCTGGAAAACTATGGTTATTCTTAACTACAGTTAGTATAATCAAACCAACTTAAATCCATAGTTTATGAAATAAGATTACAAATAATAGCATATCATATGCTATCACCATCTCCAGATGAAGTCACTTTCTTTACAAATTACTGTAAGTATAATAGATAATCCTTTCCTTATAAGTACATAGTAGAGATACTATAATTATCTATATTAAGATATATAATCATTATTATTATTATTATTATCAACACAACAATGTTGTATGGCACAGCAAACAAGATAGATATGCTGGATTTCGTTTTGCAAAACCACAAGTCGAACACTTCCCAAGTGTCTAGGACTGTGTGATGTATTTTCGGATGATGTGTGCAGATCCCAGTAGGGTGGCCTTTTGCAGTTGGCAGATGGTGATTTTGTCAATGTCTATTGTTTCCAAGTGCCGGCTGAGATCTTTTGGCACGGCACCCAGTGTGCCCATCACCACCGGGACCACCTGCACTGGTTTCTGCCAGAGTCTTTGAAGTTCAATCTTGAGGTCCTGATAGCGGCTGAGTTTTTCCTGTTGTTTTTCATCTATGCGACTGTCACCTGGGATGGCAACATCAATGATCCAAACCTTGTTCTTTTCCACAACTGTGATGTCTGGTGTGTTGTGTTCCAGAACTTTGTCAGTCTGGATTCGGAAGTCCCACAGTATCTTTGCGTGCTCATTTTCCAATACTTTTGCAGGTTTGTGATCCCACCAGTTCTTTGCTGCTGGCAGGTGGTACTTGAGGCATAAGTTCCAATGAATCATTTGGGCCACATAGTTGTGCCTCTGTTTGTAGTCTGTCTGTGCAATTTTCTTACAGCAGCTGAGGATATGATCAATGGTTTCGTCGGTTTCCTTGCACAGTCTGCATTTTGGGTCATCAGCTGATTTTTCAATCTTGGCCTTAATTGCATTTGTTCTGATGGCTTGCTCCTGGGCTGCAAGGATCAGGCCTTCTGTCTCCTTCTTCAGGGTCCCATTCGTGAGCCAGAGCCAGTTCTTCTCCTTATCAGCTTTTCCTTCAATTTTGTCAAGGAACTTTCCATGCAGTGTTTTGTTGTGCCAGCTGTCAGCTCTAGTTTGTAGTGCGGTTTTCTTGTACTGGTTTTTTGTCTGCTGTGTTTTGAGGAGTTTCTGATTTTTGACTTCAATCAAAGCAGGTTCCTCACTTTGCTTGACATATTCTGCCAGGGCATGTTCTTCTTCTTTGACTGCTTGTTTTACTTGTAAGAGTCCTCTGCCCCCTGATCTTCTAGGCAGATATAGCCGGTCAACATCACTGCGAGGGTGCAGGGAATGATGAATGGTCATGAGTTTTCTTGTTTTTCTATCCAAATTGTCCAGTTCCGCCTGTGTCCAATTTATAATGCCAGCAGTATATCTTATGACAGGTATGGCCCAGGTGTTTATGGCCTTGATGGTGTTGCCTCCATTGAGCTTGCTTTTGAGATTTTTTCTGACCCTTTGTGTGTATTCTTTGCTGACCACAGTTTTCACATGTTCATGCTTGATGTTGTCCAGCTGTAGTATGCCCAGATATTTATAGGCCTCTGGCTGGTGACACTTTATTGTTTGGCCATTGGGCATATTTATGCCCTCGCTTTCAATGATTTTTCCCTTCTTCAATGCCACTGTCGAACATTTGTCCAAACCAAACTCCATGTTGATATCAGTGCTAAAAATTCGGACAGTGTTGGTCAGAGACTGGATTTCAGTTTCCGTTTTCCCATATAGCTTCAGGTCATCCATGTACATCAAATGTGAAATTTTGTGAGAATTCTTAGATGTTTGATAGCCGAGATTTGTTTTTTGTAAGATTGTTGACAGAGGGATCATGGCGATAATGAAAAGCAGAGGGGACAATGAGTCTCCCTGGAAAATTCCTCTCCTGATGTTGACAAGTCCATAGCTTTCATTTCCAACAAACAGTTGTTTTCCAGTGCTCCATCATGTTTTCAATGAAGGTGCCAACGGTTTTACAAATCCCGATGGCATCCAGGCACTTGATGATCCAGCTGTGTGGGAGTGAGTCAAAGGCCTTTTTGTAGTCAATCCACGTCATGTGAAGATTAGCTTTTCGGCTCTTACAGTTCTCCAGAATCATTTTGTCAATCAATAACTGGTCTTTTGTGCCCCTGCTTTTCCGTTTGTTGCCTTTCTGTTCATCTGGCAAGATGTTTTTTTCTTCAAGATAGTCTTGAATTCTGTCAGCTATGATGCCAGTCAGTAGTTTAAACATAGTGGGCAGACACGTTATTGGCCTGTAGTTTCCTGGTGCTGCTCCTTTTGCTGGATCCTTTTGTATCAGGTATGTTCTTCCAGTTGTTAGCCATTCACTGATACTTCCTTTCTGCAGCATCTCATTGAATTGTTGGGCCATTTTTCCATGTAAACTAATCAGATGTTTGAGCCAAAATCCATGAAGTTGATCACTACCAGGCGATGTCCAGTTCTTGACTTTTTGCACTCGTTTGCTGATCATTTCAGTTGTTATTTCCATCAGTTCCATTTTGTTCTGTGAGAACAAATTATTATTATTGTTGTTGTTGTTGTTATTATTATTATTAGTAGTAATAGTAGTATTGAAATGAAGGCACATATGAACACATATGCATGCTTTAAATATAGTTCCATGCACAGTGTAACAAACCTTATGCCTTGTGAAATGTTGTCATTGTTAATGTACACAATGAGAAGCTGGTTGGAAAAATCTGGTGCATAGCCTTAATGGAAATGTTGATTTACACAAGAAATGCCTTAAAAATAACAAGGTAGATGAAAACATTTGGGAAATCTGTCAGTGATGTTTATGTCAACAAGGACTGTATTATGAGAACTCCTCCTACTTCGAATATATTTTGGAGAAAAATGTTTTGGTGATCAAGGTATTGTGTTCTGAGCATTCAGACTGTTAAGTTTGCTGATTAACTACTGTGGCCTGATAATTAGTCCTCCACGGTCAGTGTTTCTCAAAATCTTCTCCTCCAGGTGTTTTGGACTTCAGCACCCAGAAATTCCAGCCAGCTTACCAGCTGTTTGGAAGTGTGGGAGCTGAAGTTCAAAACATCTGGAGGAGCACAGTTTGAGAAACTCTAAATTATTTAAATTATTTTGTCTGTTTGCCACCCTGATATTTCTCAATGAAAGGGCAGAATAAAATCGTATGTATGTATGTATGAATGAATGAATAAATAAAGCTGAATGTTGAATCAGTAAAAATTTATCTATGTGTTGATACACCATTTAACAACTGATTTAATAATTCTATTCTACTTGAGACTAACCAACAGGATGCAGAATGAAGAACAGATCTTTGTTGCTTGCCTAGTAAAGCAGGATCAGGGGATATTTATGATTGTGGTGATAGTACCATGATTGTGAAAAAATGGCAATCTCATTCACAAGAGAGGGCCAAATATGCTTTTATTGCCATGTGCAAAAATACCCTAAAGATATAAAGTTAGTTATTTGGTGAATATACTTATTTGATATGGTCCCAAAGTTTGAACAAAAATTCTGTCAACCTGCAAAAGCACGATAGTTCTAGCAGGAAAATAAATAAAAATGATTTAGAATAGCCAGGTGTACTCTTTCTGCAATGCACTTTCTGTCCCTTTCCTCTATTGCTGTTTCTTCTTCTTTTGGCCTCAATGGATTCAGCTCAGCTTCTGGTCATGTGCAACAGAAGCTCAGCTGAGTAATGCATGTGGAAAATGAACTTGGGAAGATTGTTTTAAAAAAATGTATTAAATCCTTTTGCCTTTGTAGCCTGGTTCTCATGTATTTGGCTCTTTGATTCAATATGGATTTAGCCTGTGTGCTGCATCTGAAAGCTTTTGCATACATAGTTCAGACTATCGTTGACAGTCGGTCTTATCACCTTTACTTTGCAATGAGGATAGGTTTATTTTAATGGTATTCTATCAATGAACAATACCTATACAACAGTCTATCATGCTGTGTGTAGTCTACTTTTTCCAGCGTTCTGCAACAGCATTGGTGATAAAACTGTCTTCATTGCTATCTGGACAGGTGGGCTACAACAGAATTTTTTTATTTTTGCATTGTGTAGGTGTGTTCTTAAGTTGAATTTTTTTGTAAGTTGGAACAGATGCATTTTTAATTGTAACTCCAGTCAAAAATATATTTCAACTTTGGACAGCATAGGGAAGGATTGATATCACTGTGGAGGAGCAATGGAAATTTGGTGTGTATTTTCCTTGTTTGTTGTTTACAGATGAGACAGTGTAGACAATGACCAGAGTCAGAAATTTGAACATCTGTATCTTAATTGAAGACACAGAAACATCAGGCATTTAACATTCACATGGAGAGCGGTGTACAAGCATGGCAGAAAGTATTGTTTCAAGAAAAGCTGCAGAGCAAGTAGTGAAGGCTACTGTGTATCAGTAAGAAAACAACGTTAAGAAGTGAAGAACAATCGACATTCTTTTGAGTAACGTCAGCTTCACTTGGCCACAATTCAGTAAATCCATGAGTTTTTAGAAGACTGCTGAGTTTTGTGGCTCTGCCAAAGAATGCTACTGTTAGAGTGACAAAGTCTTCAGTAGCCTCTTGAAGACCTTCCAGAATGAACTGCCACCCAAAGTCCTCCTGACGTATCAAAAATTTACTACTGGATCACACCCAGCAGCTTCCCTTGAAGGTGATGATGACACCCGGCATCTCCACATATAGCCAAAAAGTCTTAGTTTCTCAATACATTGAAAAGGAGGGCTGTCCAGTGGAAAGGTGTCTTTGCACAACTGGAAGACTCCCAGGTAGAAACCATCACTGAGTTAGTTCCACAGGGAGGAAATCAACAAAAATCATCTGCCAGAGCTACCAAAAAAAATCTGTGTGATGCATAAAAAGCACATAGGAGAGCAAAAGATGATCTATTTGCCAATGACTGGAACTGTATTAGTAGGTTCCCAAAAACTGGTTTCCTCTAGTGTACATACACAAATATACATATAAAGACAGAGAAAATATCTAGAGGAAATTGCTCAGAGCAGGCTGTTAGGAATTGTGGGAGTTGAAGTCCAAAACACCTGGAGAGCTGAAGGTTGCCCATGCTTGTATTAGAGGAAAGGTCCCAAGATCATTAATTGCACAGCAGAATTTCAACATCGAAACAGTGAAAGTGGTGTTTGAGAAGGGAATTCACTGCATGTCTTCAGCAGTTTTAAGAAACTGGAAGGTTGAGAACAACATAGATCAGTGGTTCTAAACCTGTGTGTCCCCAGGTGTTTTGGACTACAACTTTCAGAAATTCCAGCCAGTTCACCAGCTGTTAAGATTTCTGGGAGTTGAATGCCAAAACATTTGGGGACCCACAGATTGAGAACCACTAGCATAGATAATGATGCTAGGGCAAGCATGGGCAAACCTTTTTGCCTTGGGGCCGCATTATGGGCCTGGCCAGGAGGGCCAGCCTGGGCCGGGCAGGGCCGGGAAGGCAGCCAGGCGAACGCTGGGTGGGACGGGCCTGGGAAGGAGAGAGCTGGGAGAGGGAGGGACCAGGAAGGGGTGAGGTAGGGCCCGGGTCATCTTCAGGTTGTCTTCCTGGCATAAGTACAGGGATGCTCACCCCATCCTAATGCCGGGCGGAAAATGAGACAAGTGGCTATTCCCCCAATCCTCCTTCCCAATAGTCCTCCCTCGATTTTTGGGTTGTCCTCTCAGCATTATGCTGGGAGGAGGGCGAGACTGTTGACGTCCAAGAGCACTCCGGAGGGCTCACAATTGCTGTGTGCCTTCCCTTGAACTGCCCTCCTGGCATAAGTACAGGATCACTCGCACTGTCCTTATGCTGGAAGGAGGGTGAGACACGCGATGGCTGAGAGTACTCGAGAGGGCTCTCAGCTGCTGCGTGCCTTCCTCCCTTGTCCTTTCTACATAAGGATGTGGCAGGCATCCTTATGCCAAGAGGACAGGGAAAATGAGGAGAGCCTGAGGTAGGTGCCCTGGGGGCCGCAAATGGCCCCCGGGCCTTAGTTTGCCCATGCCTGGGCTAGGGGATTTCTTCAAACGCTGCAGAAAAAAGCACAGATTTCCTGTACCTGTTGATTATTTTCAAGAGGATCATGGCTCACTTGGATGCTGTCTTTGTTTTTGTGTGCCTTCAGGTTGTTTCAGACTTATGGTGACCCTAAGCAACCCAATCATGTAGTTTTCTGAGAGTATGATTTGTCTAAGAGTCATGCAGGGAGTTTTTATGGCCAAGTAGGGATTTAAACCTTGTTCTCCAAAATCATAGTCCAACATTTAAACCATTGCACCGTGCTGGCTTCTAGATGATCTCTAGTCCACCCCACAAGACACCTGTTACTTGCAAGATTTGCCACTTTATGGCAAGTCATGGCATCAACCAATTCAGTTAATGTCGTTAATATGATCATATATGTATATACCACACAATTTTAGCTATTGTACTCACCAAGTATGAATATAACAGATTGCAGTAACTAAAAAGCCTGCAGTATATCTGCTGTATCCATTAAAATATTTACAGTATTGTATAATTATATATAATATATAATTATTATATTACATAATTGCAATGCACAAAAATGCAATGTAGCACATTATATCAAATTATCTCTCTCACACACACACCTACATTGTTGTCTCCATAAAAATCCTGGTTTTCAAAACATAATTTTGATAATGATGGGAAAATTGATCCATTTTGCCTCCTTCAAGGGGAGAAAAGAAAAGGAAAGGAAAAAAAGCCAACCACACACATACTACCATAACAGGTTTTCAATTGCTTTGTGGACAAAGAACTACAACAATCCCCAAGGATATAATGGTCGGGGTGGCAACCTTTTGGTGTTCAATGGGCGAGGAGAGTAATAAATAGTGATCCTATGTGGGAATGTTCCCAATAAGTTGGAAGAATGAAATCCCCTTGGATTTCCCTTGATTATCCACCCAGGGGGTGAAAGAAAAAGAGTGGGGGAATGAAAAGAAAATAGAGGGAGGAAAAAGAGAAAGAAGATAAAAACAGCAACTCCGCCAGACACCACTAGAGTTCTCCTTCTCCCAAGGATGAGTGGCTTCCCCTGAAAATCCTGTTTACCCCAGAAAGCTAGAAGAAGTGTGGACAGACGGGGAGAGAAAGAAGGGGAAAATTCAGACACAATAAAACTCCGAGGCTGAAAGAGCAATATGTAGGAGAAGGAGGAGGAGGGGAGCTGCGGCCTGGGATTGAAAAGTTTCGCCTGGGTGAACTTCTCTTCTTCCTTTTTGCAGCAGCAAAAAAGAGAGAAAAGCAAGCAAGAGCCCAACCAAGGTGAGAAAAGCCTTTGAGGGGAAATGCTTTGGATTTACAGCCTTTTGGATATTATGTGTCTCTTTTTGGAGGGGAAGGGGGGATAAAAAGAGGCGTCTCTGAGCTCGAATGTGCAGCCTTCTTTAAAAAAAATTATGATGGAGGATTATAAACATGGCGCCTTTTTAAAAAAAGCTACAAAATCATGTGTGTGTACACATTGAGACACCAAAAAAGAGAGAGGAGGGGATGGATTGCCTGTGTGTCTATGGAGCTGGCTTTATGGACAGCTAGGGGAAAGCTGCCAAAAAGGGGAGCAAGAAGAATTTAAATTTATAATAATAATAATATTAATACTAATGGAAATACGGGGAGACTTCAGAGAGGGAGCAAGAAGAATTTAAATGAATATAATAATCATAATAATGTTCACAAAGGGAGCAAGAGGAGTTTAACATAATAATAATGATGATTATGGTAATAATAATTAAGATATTGGGGAAAGACTGCTCAAAAAGGGAGCATGAGGACATTAAATTATTAATAATCATCATAGAAATAATAATAATAATAATAATAATAATAATAATAATAATAATAATAATAATAGAGATGTGGAGGGAAGCCTGCTCAAAAAGGGAGCATGAGGAAATTAAATTATTATTAATAATCATAGGAATAAAAATAACAGATGTAGGGGGAAGGTTGCTCAAAAAGAGAGCAAGAGGAATTTAAAATATTAATAATAGAGATGTGGAGGGAAGACTCCTCAAAAAGGGAGCAAGAGGAGTTAAATTATATTATTATTATTATTATTATTATTATTAAAAGACACTTGGAATATGCATGTGTGCTGTGTTGTTATGTACAAATAAATCTATAATAATAATAGAGATGTGGAAGGAAGGCTGCTCAAAAGGGGAACAAGAGGAATTTAAAATCATAATAATAATCATAATAATAAGAGATGTGGAGGGAAGGCTCCTCAAAAAGAGAGCAAGATTAATTAAAATTATTATTATTATTATTATTATTATTAATAGAGATTTGGATGGAAGGCTGCTCAAAAAGGGAGCAAGAGGAATTTAAAATATTAATATTAATAATACTAATAATAAGAGATGTGGAGGGAAGGCTGCTCAAAAAGGGAGCAAGAGGAATTTAAAATAATAATAATAATAATAATAATAATAATAATAATAATAATAATAATAGAGATGTGGAGGGAAGGCTGCCCAAAAAGGGAATAAGAGGAATCTAAAATATTATTAATAGTAATACTAATACTAAGAGATGTGGAGGGAAGTCTACCCAAAAGGGAACCAGAGGAGTTTAAATTATTAACAGTAATAATCATAGCAATAACAATAGACATGTGGAGGGAAGGTTCCTCAAAAAGGGAGCAAGAGGAATTTAAATTATTATTATTATTATGAAGAATAATAATGATGCAGATGTGGGGGGAGATTGCCCAAGAATGGGAGCAAGAGGAGTTATTATGAATAATAATATAGATGTGGAGGGGAAAGCTGCTCAAAAAGGGAGCAAGAAATTTAAAATATTAATAATAATAGAGATGTGGAGTAATAATAATAATAATAATAATAATAATAATAATAATAATAGAGATGTGGGAAGCCTGCTCAAAAAGGGAGCAAGAAATTTTAAATATGATTATTAATAATCATAATAGAGATGTGGAGTAATAATAATAATAATAGAGATGTGGAGGGAAGGCTGCTCAAAAAGGAAAGAAGAATTTAAATGTATATTAATAATAGTAATACTCTTCAGAAAGGGAGCAAGAGGAATTAAATAATAATAAAGATGAGGAAAGACAGCTCAGAAAAGGGAATTGTAATTTCTCATCACAATAATAGAAATAATAATAATAACAGAGAGGGAAAGACTGTCCAAAATGTCTAATAATAATAATAAAATCCAGCATATCTATTTTGTTTGCTGTGTCATAATAAAATAATAATGATAATAATAATAGAGATGTGGATGAAAGGCTGCTCAAAAAGGGAGCAAAAAGAATTGAAATTTCCAATAATGATAATAATGGACTGTGTCAAGAGGATTGGGGGGCTTGATGTCGCCTTCTTGCCTTCCCTGGGAAGGTCTGTGCTCACCTCCTTGTGAAATACAAAGGTGTCTGAAAAGGTAAAAAGCAAGAGGACGTGGCTTCACTTCCTGGCTGGTGTGCAAGTGGCCTTCTTCTTCTTCTTCTGCCTAGGTGAGGGGAGGGAAGGAGGGGTGTGTGTCTGTGCGCGACGTGGGAGGGAGAGGCCAGCGCCTGAGGGAGAACAAGGAGGGCTTTCCCTTTCGCGGCCTGCTCCGAACGCCGGAGCCGGGGGCTGGCGTGATTGACGAGCCCGCGCGCGGCGCCACCTTCCCCGGCCGCGGCCTTTCCGCGTGCCCCCTGGCGGAGGGGCCTGCCCGCTCCGAGGCGCCTCCCTCCCTCAGTCCCTCAATCCCTCCCTCCCTCCCTCGCGCCTCGTCGGCTTTGGAAGGCAGGTTTGGACCGAATAATGGCCGGGGTGGCGCGGGGTGTGGGCGCCACAGGGAAATGGCTGGCTGAGGAGGCGCTTTCTGAGGGGAAGGCGAAGGCGGCCGCCTGAGGGGAGACGGAGGCCTCACGCCCCCGAGGAAAAAGAGAGGGAGGAAGGCAAGAAAGGAGGCCTGCGCCCTCTGCTCAGAAGAAGAATAGGTGAGGCTTCATTCACCCTTTGAAAGGCGAAGGCAGGGAAGGTTAGGAGTCTCTCATTCAGGCCCAAGGTGGGAGGGTTTCTCACCTGACATAAAGGTAAAGCAATGCCTGTCATAAACCTCGAGGGGTTTTGTGGGGTTTCAGTGTATTTGAGGGAGATCCATAGGAAGGGATTTATCCTTCTCGCCTGACATAAAGGTGAAACAGTGTCATAAACCTATAGCGTTTTTGTGGGGTTCAGTGTGTTTGCGGGAGATCCATAGCAATGAATTTGTGTCATTTATCCTTCTCACCTGACATAAAGGTGAAACAGTGCCTGTCATAAACCTATAGGGTTTTTGTGGGGTTCAGTGTATTTGAGGGAGATCCATAGCAATGAATTTATGCCATTTATCCTCACCTGACATAAAGGTGAAGCAGTGCCTGTCATAAACCTATAGCGTTTTTTTATGGGGTTCAGTGTGTTTGAGGGAGAGCCATAGCAATGAATTTGTGTCATTCATCCTTCTCACCTGACATAAAGGTAAAGCAATGCCTTTCATAAACTTAAAGGGTTTTGTGGGGTTCAGGGTATTTGAGGGAAATCCATAGCAATGAATTTGTGTCATTCATCCTTCTCACCTGACATAAAGGTAAAGCAATGCCTTTCATAAACTTAAAGGGTTTTGTGGGGTTCGGGGTATTTGAGGGAGATCCATAGGAAGAGATTTATGCCATTTATCCTTTTCACCTGAATAAGGGTAAGGTGTTCTTAGGTGAAGGAATGCCTGCCATCAAGCTATAGGTTTTGGGGTTTTTTAGGATATTTGAGAGATCCACAAGAAGGGAGTTTGTGTCTATTTATCCTTCTCACCTGAAATAAAGGTAAAGCAATGCCTGTCATAAAACTATAGGGTTTTTGGGAGTTTCAGTGTATTTTTGGGAGATCCACAAGTAGAGAGTTTATGTCTTTTTATCCTTCTCACCTGACGTAAAGGTAAAGCAATGTTTTTCATAAACATATAGGGTTTTTTTTTGAGGGGGAGGGTATTTGAGGGAGATCCAAAAGAAGAGAGGTTGTATTGATTTATCCTTCTCCCCTGACGTAAAGGTAAGGTGTTCTTAGATGAAGCAATGCCTGTCATAAACCTAAAGGGCTTTTGTGGGGTTCAGTGAATTTAAGAGAGATCCATAGGAAGGAATTTATATCATTTATCCTGCTCACCTGAAATAAAGGTAAGATGTTCTTACATGGAGCAGTGCCCTTCATAGGCCTATATTTGGTCACACTCAGGGGTCCCCAAACTAAGGCCCAGGGGCCGGATGCGGCCCATCGAAGCTATTTATCCGGCCCCCACGGCACAAAGGCAGAAGGGGGTTGGGCTAAATGGCCCAAGGGGTCTCTTCTTCTCTTCCAACCCTTATTATTATTATTATTATTATTATTATTATTATTATTATTATTATTATTATTAACAACATTGAGGCTGGGTGGCCATCTGTCAGGGATGCTTTGCTTGTGCTTTTAGTGCACAAAGGCAGAAGGGGGTTGGACTGAATGGCCCAAGGGGTCTCTTCCAACCCTCTTTATTATTATTATTATTATTATTATTATTAATAACATAGAGGCTGGGTGGCCATCTGTCAGGGGTGCTTTACTTGTGCTTTCGGTGCACAAAAGCAGAAGGAGTTGGACTAAATGGCCCAAGGGGTCTCTTCCAACCCTCTTTATTATTATTATTATTATTATTATTATCATCATTATTATTATTATTAATAATAATAATATTGAGGCTGGGTGGCCATTTGTCAGAGGTGCTTTGCTTGTGCTTTTGGTGCACAAAGGCAGAAGGGGGTTGGACTCAATGGCCCAAAGGGTCTCTTTCAACCCACTTTTTATTGTTGTTGTTGTTGTTATTAATTATTATTGCTCGGTGGCCAACTATAGGATCGTGAACTGGCCCCCTGTTTAAAAAGTTTGGGGACCCCTGGGTCACAGCCTTTGAGAGATTTGGTTACAGTATTTGAGGGAGATCCATAGGAAAATATTTATATAATTTCCCCCTCCATTTTTGAAAAATTAAAAACAAAGGTTTAAGGTCCAATGGACCTCAAGGATCTACTGCCTTTTTGTTCCAGGGCCCCCATGGGTGGCAAAATCCTCAGTTCCCATTATATACAATGATGAAATAAAATGGCATCCTCTCATGGCAAAATCCAGGTTAATTTTTTTGGATTACAGATTGAGTATCCCTTATATGAAATGCTTGGGACCAGAAGTACTTGGGATTTCAGATTTATGTGGGTGAGCTTCAGGGTATTCGAAGGAAATCCATAAGAAAAGATTTGTGTTATTTTTCCCTTCATTTTTAATTTAAAAAGAAATTTAAGGTACAGTAGATCCTGCATGTCTGCTGTCCTTTGGTTCCAGGTCCCGCATGAACTCCAAAATTTGGATGCTCAGTTCCCATTACAGGCCCCACATTATACTTATTGTACGTTATATAAATAGCTATACTTTAATTTCTCAAAAAAACCACAAAAATTTAAAACAAAAATACAGACAGTCCACAAGTCATGAACAAGGTAGCTTCTGTAGGTTTGTTCTTAAGTTGAATTTGTATGTAAGTTGGAATAGGTACATTTTTTAAGTGTAACTCCAGCCATATATCTTTGGACAGCATAGGGAATGGTTAACACCCCTATGGAATTTGTTTTGCTGTCTGTGCCCCTGTTTAGAAGACTCTCCTCACTTTCCATCCCTGTGATAACTGGATTTTGAAAAAATTGGCTTGTTGTGGAAACAAGGATTGGTGATAAAGCTTCAGTGGAGACACCTTTTCCCCATGATAACTCTTTCGGGAGTGAATTCCCCTTTCTAGAAGTAGATTTCTCTAATTTCTTGTTGTCTCACCCCATTCTTAACTAAGAGTCTTTGTAAGTGGGATATTTGTAATTTGGAGGTTGCCAGTATATACAATGATGAAGTAAAATTGCACCCCTTAATAGCAAAACCCAGGTTTATTTTTTGGATTACAGGTCGAGTGACCCTTATCTGAAATACTTGGGACCAGAAATGTTTTGGATTTCAGATTTTTTCTTTTTTAAAAATGGATGTATTTGCATACTACATATAGTACATAATGAAATATCTTGGGGGTATCCAAGTCTAAAAACAACAATTATTTATGTTTCATATATTCTTTATACTCATGGCGTGAAGGTAATTTCATAAACGAAATTTATTTGTGCTTCATATATACCTTATATACCTATACAATATTGTAAATATTGTTTTTGCATGGAACACAATTGGAGTACATTTAACTTTCAGAAAGGAAAGGTACCTTGTGGACAGTTTTGAACTGTTTTGTATTTTGTATTTCCACATATGGGATGCTCAACCTGTGTATGTGTGTGTGTGTGTGTGTGTATACAGTAGAGTTTCACTTATCCAACACTCGCTTATCCAACATTCTGGATTATCCAACACATTTTTGTAGTCAATGTTTTCAATATATCATGATATTTTGGTGCGAAATTCGTAAATACAGTAATTACGTAGCATTACTGCGTATTGAACTACTTTTTCTGCCAGATTTGTTGTATAACATGGTGTTTTGGTGCTTAATTTGTAAAATCATAACTTAATTTGATGTTTAATAGGCGTTTCCTTAATCTCTCCTTATTATCCAACATATTCACTTATCCAATGTTCTGCCGGCCCGTTTATGTTGGATAAGTGAGACTCTACTGTATATAGAAGCTCTGGATGGTTAAATCTATGGATGCAGAATCTGTGTATTTGGAGAGCTGGCTATCCTTTTTCTCTGAAAATAAGACATCCCCTGAAAATGAGACCTAGTAGAGGTTTTGCTGAATTGCTAAATATAAGGCCTTCCCCGAAAGTAAGACCTAGCAACGGTTTTGTTTGGAGGCATACCTGCCGAACAGAACACCAGAGCATGCAGGATCGGTAAATGTATGTAATATAGATTGTTGTACATGGAAATAATGGTAGTAATAAGAAATTATTGATAGGATTCACAGTTTGTCTGGTTATGCTGGTTTGTGATGACAACTACTGTACAGTATATAACAGGGGTCCCCAAACTTTTTAAGCAAAGGGCCGGTCCACAATCCTTCAGACTGTTGAGGGGCCGAATTATCATTTGAAAAAAATATATACAAACAAATTCCTATGAATACTGCACACGTCTTCTTTGTAGTGCAACAACAACAACAACAACGAAAGAACAATACAATATTTAAAAATGAAAACAATTTTAACCGACATAAACCTATTAGGATTTCAATGGAAAGTGTGGGCCTGCTACTAGCCAATGAGATAGTCAAGTTAATTAGGATTGTTGGTTGTTGTGTGCCTTCAAGTCATTTCAGACTTTGGCCGAGCCTAAGTCTAAAATTAATTATTTATTTACTGCATTTATTTACTACATTTATATCCCACCCTTCTCACCCCGAAGGGAACTCAGAGCAGCTATATGTACATACAATATATTATATTATTAGCTTAACACAATATTAGCATTATATATTACTATATTGAACTATACCACTATACTATTATATAATATGTAATATATAACATATAATTAATATTATTATATGGTATTACTATTAGTATTATATTGTATAACATAAGATTATTATCAATATTATATGTATATACAATATATTATATTATTAAAACTGATATAAAAATATTATATTATAAAACTGAGGGCGGGGGCCAGGTAAATGACCTTGGAGGGCCGCATCCGGCCCCCGGGCCTTAGTTTGGGGACCCCTGGTATATAATAAATATTCATTTTTTTGTTCAATAATAAATATGAATTCTTCTTCATGGAAAAATAAGACATCCCCTGGAAATAAGACCTAGCTCATCTTTGGGAGCAAAATTTAATATAAGACTCTGTCTTATTTTCGGGGAAACATGGTATACCTATTTGCGAAGGCTTCACCTTTATTAATTCACCTTTTAACACACTTTCCTGCTGCTGGTGTCCTCCTGGATGGTTAAAGGGTGATTAAAGGCCAAAAGATGATTACACAGTCCCTTTTGCTTTTCAATTTGCTTTAATGGTTGGAGGGACTCTGAATTATTCAATTTAACTGTTTCTTGTTGTCTGTATTAATTAAAATTCCGTATACCCAGTTTAATGGATAACGGATTGATTTTAATCTGCTTGAGTTGTTGTCTGGTGATTCCATGATTAACATAGTTTGTCTTTTCTTAAGGCAGCACATCTGCTATAACGTAGACCCTTGGTATCCACGGGGACAACTCTCTCTAGGGAAACCCAAATCAAATTTCATTATATACCAAGGTGTAATGAAGTAATGTGTGTTATGTAAAATGGCAAAATGAATTTTAAAAAATACTTTCAAAGTGTGAATGGTTGAATCCTTGGATGCTGGATCTTTAGTTATGGAGGGCTGACTGTATATTAAGTAAGAATACAATCGGAAGGCATCACTGATTAAATGTTGTGGAATTCGTTTCTTTGTTAGATTTATATCCCACTCTTCATTTGGCAATTTCAGGCAGACTAACGACCCTTTTGCACAAGATGTAAGCATTCATATTGAAGACTGCATGTTGTTGTCCTGTTGCTATGTTGCAAAGTACCACCTGCTTCCCCAATGGATGAACTGGTTATAATGGTTTGTGTTTCTTTTGTCTCATGTCCTCAAATTGGGTAAAGATTCTTACACTTGTCTAATGCAATAATGTAATCTTCCTTCCACTGAACATAAAGCAACATAATATAAAGTATCTGAACATGCTTTGCTTTAAGTTATTTGATGAAAAAATTGTCTCCAGGAATTCTGATTACTATTGCTGTTGTTGTGTTCCTTTAAGTTGTGTCTGATTTATGGAAACTCTGTAGCAGACCTAACACTGGTTTCCTTGACAATATTTGTTTGGAGCAGGCTTGAAATTGCTGAGACCTAAAGCCATCCAGTGGGTTTCTATGGGTGAACAGGCATTTGAGCTGTGTTCTCCTGGATCCTAGTCTTACACACAAACTGCTATGCCACACTGGTTCTTTGATGATAATGATGATGATGAAGATGATCCAATTACTAGTATGTATTTTATTATATACTAGTTTCGGAACCCAGCAATGCCTAGGTTAGGGATTTGGTAAGGATAAACAGAAACAATCATTGTTTGGTTGTGGATTTTATTAATGGTCCTATTAGAAAATGCATCAGGATGTGGCTGAAATACAACTCCTATTATCCTCTGTCAATGCCCTTTGATTGTGGGTGAACTACTGTATACCTCCCAATATCATGTGTCAGTTCCCCCAACCCCTATCAGTTTATAAGTTGGTCATGTTGTGTCTGTGTGCCAAGTCTGGTCCAGATCCAATGTTGATGGGGTTCATAGGGCTCTTTGGATATGAATGGACTGCAACTCCCATCATCCTCTGTCATTCCCTCCTCTCCTAAGCTCTCTATTGGTCATGGGGGCGGGGTCTGTATGCCAAGTTTTGTTCAGATCCATTGTTGCCAGGAGTCACAGGGCTTTCTAGATGTGGGAGCCATCGTGGAAATCGCTCACAAAACTTAGATACATACATACATAAACACACATTTATTTTCACTTTTATTATATAGATTCTTGTTTTATTTTTATAATATGTATTGTATTGTATTATATTTGCATTATATTTTGTATTGGACTTCTGTTCGATCTTGCTTTTCAAAATGGGAGCTCACAATAACACTGAATAAAATGTATCATTAAAACAAACAAAAAAAGATCAAATATTAAAGCCTAAATTACCAGTCCCAACAAGGATAGGCTCACTGAATCGGTTACTGAACAGGGAGTCAACACTTATGTAAATCTCACTGCTTTAATAAATCTGTTCTGGTTGATACTAGCAATTGGATTTAATAAATAAAATTAAAGGTGTAATTTAAAAATCTCAATTAAAAAACAACAGCAATTTAACAGAGCAATCAATTGGTAACAAGGCTCTTCTTCAGTCATGAACTGGTTGCCAGATCCTGTCAGATTCATGTAAGTACAGTAGAGTCTCACTTATCCAAGCTAAACGGGCTGGCAGAAGCTTGGATAAGCGAATATCTTGGATAATAAGGAGGGATTAAGGAAAAGCCTATTAAACATCAAATTAGGTTATGATTTTACAAATTAAGCACCAAAACATCATGTTATACAACAAATTTGACAGAAAAAGTAGTTCAATATGCAGTAATATTATGTTGTAATTACTGTATTTACGAATATAGCACCAAAATATCACGATATATTGAAAACATTGACTGCAAAAATGGCTTGGATAATCCAGAAGCTTGGATAAGCGAGGCTTGGATAAGTGAGACTCTACTGTAGTACAGTTTTTTCCCCAAAGAGATAGTTTTGTTGATATATTATCTAGGGATACATCGTACTATAATTTTTTTCCTTCTATAAAAAAGTTGAAACTCATATTAAAGCAAATCTAGCTACTTTACATGTTTAAACTGTAATTCAAGTTAATGAAATGCCTATTTCCAAACTAATTATATATGAATTGTCTAAAACAGCAAGAATTAATAGAGTTTATAATAAAATTAAACTTTAGACATTTAAAAAGCTCATCACATCAAATATAGATCTTTTTATAACTATATTTCCCAAACAACAAATTAAATATATTCTGGGATCATAATAATACACAAAATTAGATCTGGATATTGCTTTCGTTAAATAATTTTTTAATGTTTGTTTTTCATATGATACTCAAATTCCATCATTTAAATCTTTATCAACATCTCTTATTTTAGCTGTTCAACAAACAAATATTAAATGAGGTGGAATTAGCAGCAAGGAATCGGGTGGGATCTGT
This sequence comes from Anolis carolinensis, assembly GCF_035594765.1. Taxonomy (NCBI): domain Eukaryota; kingdom Metazoa; phylum Chordata; class Lepidosauria; order Squamata; family Anolidae; genus Anolis; species Anolis carolinensis. The sequence goes on along the minus strand of NC_085846.1, from coordinate 107,308,604 downwards.
TGAGGCATTTGAAATTACAGAGTTTTTTTAAAAAAGGATTGGATTTAAAAATATAAGAGACTGGATTAGGCTAAAGGCCTATGTGCCAGCAATATGTTCTCACGGTGATAAACCAGTTGCCTATGGAAAGCCCACAAGCAACATATGTATCAACAATACTCTTCTTGCTTTAGCTTTTCAACTGGATTGGTGGAAGTAGATTTGATTGCACCATTCAACAATGTTCTCTGACCCTCTGTGTACATTTCCAGGGTACTATGGAAGGAGATAACGATGAAGTCACCTTGTATTTGTCTAAAAATATGGAAACAATCCATGGCATTCCAGGATCCAATCCATCTCAGTATATTCTTTAGTCTTATGAAGTATACACCAGAACCATATCTATATTCATGTATTTTGTCCCCTCTTTTTAAAGGAGTACCATACCACTCTGGGACATCACCCAGTGCCTAGTCCTGAGAAAACATAGTAGCCATTTCAAGATACACAATATGTTTCTTAATCGTGGGATAAATGAACCTGCTTCCTTGCTAACAAGTGTGTAGGATCTTCTGGTCATTCATAAACTTGATTGGAAAGTTGTGTATAATTGTAAGGAGAACCTAATATTTGTTCAGATTCCTCACTGTTAGGCTGCAAATGTAGATGGAGAGTTAAAAAGATCATATAGGAAAGAATAGTTCAATACGCAGTAATGCTATGTAGTAATTACTGTATTTACGAATTTAGCACCAAAATATCACGATGTATTGAAAACATTGACTGCAAAAATGCATTGGATAATCCAGAATGTTGGATAAGTGAGACTCTGCTGTATTAAACTCTTTCAAAAGAGCAGAAGACAATGGCAAGATGCTTCTGAACACATATTGTCTAGGGTTCCCATAAGTCAGAAATGACTTGAAGAATTATAACAAGAGTATTTATGTTATTGGTTGTAGCCTTTGAATTTCTATAATTTTAGGAATGCTTGTGATAGCTAGTAGTCTGATTCATTTGTAATAGGAATAAATCCATGTTATTAGACATGTGTATCAAGTGATATTGACTGTATAACTGAGACAATATCTATGCATTAATGGATACTGCAATGTTATGTACATTATCTTGATGTACTGGAAATCAGGTGGATTAAACCAAATAAATACAAAATAACTGGTTCTACTATGTAATGAGCCTCATCCAAGAATTTTTGGAATTGAGAAGCCTCCACATGCTGTAGTACCTGGGAAGATTGGAGACTGGTCTATAGTTGTCAAGTTCTATCCAGGGAAGACTTCTTTTAGAAGGCCACAACCTGCTTTGAGGCATGCTGGAGCAGTGCCTTGATGATTAGCAGAAACATACATTGGCTATAGCATAATTTGGCTTATGATATTTTGTTCTTCATTCTTCCTCAACCTCCCCCTCCAAATGAGCAATAATATGTCTGCCACTGAGATTTTAGCTTACTTGGCAGACTATATTTTATGTATCAAATGCTGTTTGAGATATATTTAGATTTTTATATTGATTTGTCTTAGTTTTATTCTGGAAATATTTGTTGTAAATTCACTACTACTACTGATTCAGAGTAAATATTGCACCAAAGAAAATGTCTTAATATGTATCCATCTCACGTGTTTCATGCTGCTTATTCATTTGGCCGTGCAAGTATCACATCCCATCTCAGCTTTACTCTTGTCTACTTATGATGTGCATAATTTCATGTGAAATTAAGAAGAAATTCCTTCGAGATAGTAAAAATCCATTTTCTTTTTATGGCACTGCCTTTGCAATGTGCAGTAATACTCCTGTTATTTTTAAAGAAAAAGCACTAGACAGTTTTCTTGACAAATTGTGTTTGGCAATCATTTAATTAAAGGACATTTCATACAACATTTCGGCTATTCGGTAATAGAAGGCATAATGCAAAGTCATTTGATGAAAGTACTGGGGAGGGGGAGGAAATCTTGAATAGAGTTAGGATTGGTTTACAACTTGCTAGGACATATGTTTCTAGTACATGAGTATCACACTTTTCTACCATCAAGGAATTTCCAATATTCCTTGGAAATTTATTTGGACTTTAATGAAACTAGCTTCATTAAGTTCAATGTTCTATATGCTTTCAAATCATATCTTGGAACCAATGATGAAAGCTGTCATTGAATTAAATCCAGCTGCTAGTTCTAATTAGAGTAGGGTCATGGTTAAGTTTTACGTTGACAATGATTCAGTAGTCTACTATAGTTTGGGCTAAAAATTGGATTTCAATTGTTCATTTTTTTCTATGGTTTCTGATGATAGATGCATCAATGAAGATATTTATTGGTGAGGATATCAGGATTCAATGCTCTTTCTCAACTTGGTAAGCGGACCTAAATGTTTTCTACAGTTACAAACAGAACTTGTTTTACAAACAGAAATGCCCACAGTGCACACTTACAAGTTGCAGCATACCTGTAACAACAACAACAGCAACAACAACAACAACAACAACAACAACAACAACAAGTTAATTCTTATATCCTGCCACCATCTCCCCGAAGGGACTCGGGGCGGCTCACACAGGGACAAGCCAAAACAATAACACAGGTTAAAATACAATCCAAGAGTTAAAACAATATAAACAACATAAGTATAAATAAACAGATAAAACACAACATTATCTTTAAAACCTGGCCATAGATACTGCATATGCAGAGGGAAGCTTGTGCAAGAATCAGCAGGGTCATAGAAAGTATAGGGACAATCAGAGATGGGGCAGATGGATGCCCCATGTTTAGATTCTTTGTACATTTTTGAGTACTGTACTTATTTTTGGTTTATGATCAAAACCCTTTAAACTGTAAATCATCCCTTGGAAAAAAATCTTAGGTTTCTGGATAACTTCAACAGAAGGGCAGATTAGGAAAGGGATATGTGTCTATTTTTATCAAAATTATATCCCCCAAGCAATGGGATTTTTCCTGCCATTTTTCACCGCTATCCAGGCATTGAGATGTGGGCAGTATGATATCAGCTTGGTTATTTTTTATCAGTATGGGGTTTTCTGAATGTTGATGTGATGCTAGCATAGAAATCTGGAAAATTTGCAAGCACCGACTGATTTAATGAGGATTTTATGTTAGTTTGAATTTTCTTTACAGCTGTTTGGAGGCCCATTTGAAAACTTAAATTAAAGCAGCCATTTGATTTATATATTAATTAAAAGTAATTTTATTTTATGTGCCTACAGAATATAAACATTCAGAACAAAAGATATGAAATGGATACACCCCTTAGATTTTCCTTCATTTCATTTAATCAGAGTAAAATTATTGAGTAAATCTTAAATTTTGTTTTCTTATGACATTATTCCTATGACATTATTATGATACTTTGCTGTTTCCTACTATGCTTACAAAGCAGAACAATTTAAAGATTTAATAGCTGTAAATGATAGCCTTTGTTAACCCAGCCTTACCCTTCTGGAAATTAATAAATTGAGTTATAGACCTGCAACTCTGGTTTTTCAGTATTTACAAAAATGTGCAGGCCTTGTTATGAAATTTACTCATATTGTTATGTTGGCAGCAAAATCAAGAAAAGAAGGCTAAGATTACCATTTTACCATAGATTCTGAAATGTTTGCTTCCATTTTCCAGGATAATTTAGGTAGCTATGATACAGTGTAGTAAGAAAGTTGACTACATATTAGTTTGACCATATATGCACATTCATAATAGAAAAATGATTTTTTTTGTTAAATATTATCTGGCTTAACACATGATAGATAAAACCTCCAGGGATATTTTCAGGATTACAGAACATGATGCAATGTGGGTGACAATTCTGTACATCAGCAACAGTAGCCAAATCTTTCTGTTGGTGTACTCTTAGCTGACTAACATCATGACTGTTACTGTAAACTTATGGAAAAGACAGGAATCCCTATGTAGAAAGTTAGTTTGATAGCTGCCTGGACTTTTTGTCATTTGCATGGCTGCTGGCCATGGGTGGAATGAGCATTTATCTTTAGGCCATTAAAAGATTTGCAGTGAAAAAAAGCAGATGTGGCTTTATCTTGTTGTTGTTGTTGTTGTTGTTGTTGTTGTTGTTGTTGTATTTATTTATGCCCTGCTTTATCTCCCCAAAGGGGACTCAAAGCAGACTGACATAAAAGCATTAATATACAATTTAAATCCTAGGTGTGGACTGGACAATATGCAGAAAATTGGTTCCTACTCCTGTTGCCCACCTGTATTGATCAATTTTTGTCAAGCATGATTCACTTTTGTATCTGAATGATGAAATAACAGATATGGATAAAACTGTAGGTTCAGTATCATAGCTAAACTGATTCGTCCATGGCTTTTATCTATTTGCTTGGTGTTAGATTTTAGAAATGTCCTCATTCATATTTTTCTTAAGTAGAGCGGGGCTAGTTTGCTGAGCTTAATCATAGTTTTTTGTATTTTCATAATTTTAAATAGGGCCAATACAACACTGGCAAATTTTGCTATGGTAAAGTGTTGGTTCTTCAGTAAGAATAAAATTGCATTTGTGTAAAAACTTGATAGTAAAAATTATTCAGTCACCAGAAAAATCTTTCAGCTTTGATCATCTTAGAGCTAGGACATAAGTCTTGTAGAGGACAGTGTGATCCTCTTCTCACAGTTCATAAGGTTTTACATTCTCCTTGTTCCTGTCAACCAATTTCACTCTTACACTTGCCTTTTTATTGATAGATGCTTGATTGACTTAACTGATAGCTAAGAAAATTAACATATTGTTCTGAAGTTAGCACTGAATAGGTCCACATGATGGCTGTATGTGTCTGTTGAGAAGAGTTGAATTTTCTTCATCTTGGCCTGACATGGAATACTTGAACTTTGCCTGGGATGAAGTGTCATCTACAATTATCTTTCTGAGACCTTGGTTTGAGACAGATACAAGAGAAAAGGGGAAGAAGTCTATGCACCATACTCTGTGTGTGTGTGTGTGTGTGTGTGTGTGTAGAATAAAATACAACATATCCTATTGGCAATAGATCCCATCTGGCTCTGCACACTAAGCAGGATCAGCTTTGATCACTACTTGAAGGGGAGACCACTAATGAATATCATGTGCTGTAGAACGGAATTGGCAAAGCAACCTCTGAATATTCCTTACCTAAGGAGACTGAAATTTGTAGGGTCTCCATAAGTTGATAGGCAACTTAAAGGCACACACATACAAAATACTGCAAGTTGTTTTTGTTCTTACTTATAATTAAAATATTCAAAATCCCTGTTGCTCTGAGAGTTAGTTTATTTTTTTAATGGTATGCAGACACTATAGCTGCAGGGTATGAAGCTGAAGGGGAATGTTTAAAATAAATAAGCATCATAAGTTGAACAGTAGAAGGAAGAGACTAGGGAAGAAAAGTTTAAAACCAAATTCAGTCCTTGCAAATTCATAAAAACATTTGACAACCAGCCTGTAACTAAATGAAAACTTTCAGATGATGGACTTCTTGGACCATTGAGCCAAATCTAATTTGGTAGAGACTATTGTCAATACAGTCAGTCCTTCATATTCACCCGTACTTTATTCATGGATTCAACCAACTATATTTTGGAAATACATATTTGGGGGAGGGCACAAAAAAGCAAACAATTGACTTTTCTGCATGCTGAACATTACGCTGATGTGTAAACATCCCCTGTGTAGCTTTCTGCCATTTTACAGATTCTTATGCTTTCTTGTACTTTTACTACACCTCTGTGTATAATGGGACTTGAGCATCCATGGATTTTGCTATCAACCAAACCTTAGCTGACTTTGAGGGCCTCCTGTGTTACCTTGTGCATCTTCCTGACGACAGTGGGATGAAGATTTCATATAAGGAGTTGGCTCTTGGACTGCAAAATTGAGATTCCTTTCCTCAGAATTAGAATACTTAGATATTACAAATTTTCTTTGGCTGCACATTATGTGCCTTTGCATTGCATGCAAAAACCTAAAGAAAATCTTGTGTTTCCCATTCCAGGAGAAGGATGGCATTTAAATTAAACTCAAAGAGTGTATTTATGCATACTGGTGGTCAGCCTTACAAAACTCATCAAATGATTTGCTTAATGCGCCAGTGGTATACACATTTGGTTGCCTGGATTTGAAGAACTAAACTGTGTTAACCCTAAGAGCAGACAAAGAAACATTTATGAGGCCTGTTAAGGATTGGAAGACTGAATGATAGAGATAAAGACAGAAAGAAAGAGAAAGTGAACAAAAAGAAAAAGAGAGAACATAGTGGAAGAAAGAAGGCATGGTTGGAAGGAAAGAAGGCATTTCTAACCTAGTCAAAGTTGTTGCAAACTGAACAAATAGTGCAATAGACTAGGGCTATGAAAGTGGCTATCTATGAGCCTATGCCAGTCCAAGAGCCATCAGCCGTTGCTTGCTGGAGACTTTCCAACAGAAACAGTTGTGTCCTAGAAACGAAAATGTATACTAGATTTTGGCATTTGGGGTGAAAAATCTAGTGTATTGGGAGTGGGGTAGCAGGTTTGGGCTAATGTAAAATGACTTCTTTTACTATTATTAGTAAATGATATAGTTCACTTTCCTACTATATAATGAATGATGAGTGATATTATAAAGTGCCTCATTTTACCAAACAAAAGCAAGTGGAAACGTCTAGCTTCTCTGTGTGATTTTTGAACTGGATTTTGGAACACAATTATTTGGGCTTGAACATTTCCTTGGAAATGCAAAATTAGGCCAGAATATATGAGTGAACCCTGCCTATTTTGAAAAGAAAAGAAAAATAATGAAACAGAGACAATTAGATTACCAACCAAACACTTTGATCAGTAATTGAAATAGTTTTTTTGTACTACAGCCATGGTAGTTGCTAGACTTTAGGAGTTATAGTCCATAAGCAACTTTTCTCAGCTCCATTTTGTTTATGTGTGAATTTACTATGAGATGGGGTGATTTATTTTGCCATAGATGGCTTTAAAGGAGATCTGACAATTTATTAAAAATATGTTTGTTTACCAAGAAGGCTAAATAAGACTCAGAGGCAGTATGCTACTGAATACGTCACTATAAGACAACGTCAGCAGAAACCTTTGTACCCTTTATGTGCGTTCTCAATTTAGGAATCTGTCATTACTGATTATCTAATACATGTTGAATAGAATATCACACTTGACAAATGTATGTTGACATACAAGCAGAGAGCATGAAAAACTGGAGTCCGTGTTATAGGGTAAGTACAATAAGCTATTGAGTATTAGAGTAGACTACTCGGACTGTATTTCCCTATATAAATCTCCCTAAATTGTAAGCCTTTGGGGATTCCACCACTATACTAGACATGATTGTTATATACACACAATTGCGCCGCTCCCCCCAGTGGCTGCTCTGAGGCTTCAGGAGCTGTCCTTCTAACAGTATGTAAACATCTATTTATTTATTAATCAGCTTGCTTTCAGAAGACATTATAAATGGGAAGGATGCTGTACTTTTCTTCAATAACACTTCACTCCATAACTGTTAGGGCTCAGCAAGATGTTGGGGATTTCTCAGAGAACAAGAGGGATGATGGGTTTCCTATTGAGGAGTCTGTGTGTGATCAGGGCGAATTGCAGGTCTTAGTTCAAGCAGTAGAAAATGAGACAGAGGAGGATGTTTTGACTTCCAATGTCCGTTCCTTAGCAACAGGGGAAAAGTCCATTTCTCATGAGAATCGGCTTTCAACTGATGGGGAGTTTTCCTGCGATATCAGATTAGGTCTTCGTCAGGAGGGAGTGAAAGATAGATTAATTAGGCGGTCAGACAGACTCTGTGGAAAGACCTTGAAATCCAGCAGGTGTGTGAGACATGATCTCATGGCGTCTTGGTCGGGTTTGGGCTTAAATTGAGTGATGTTGACTTGGTGTCTCAGAGTCGACAAGGATGCCAAACAATTCAAGTTCCTGTTTAGTTCGCAAGTTCATGATTCAAGTTTCCTGGGTTACCTATGTACCTTGAAGAGTTTTGCCTTGGAAAAAGTTCCTGCTTTAATGCTTATGGATTTATGCATGTGATCTTGACTTCCTTGATTTCATGTACTTTGCCATTTTTGGATTCCTGTACTTTTATATATGGACTACTATTGTTTTATAACTGCTTTTTTATTGCTCTTTTGGAAAATACCTGCTTTTCTTAATAAACGGTTGTAGTTAGTACTACTGGGCTCTAGTGTGTGCTGGGTTAAAAGGGTGCCCCAAGGCTAGAGTGCAACAATATCAACTTGGTTAAAAGACTATATAGCCAAAGAAAGTATAGTCCTAGTGTGTGTTTGAAGCCTAGACCTTTATGATGATAGTGACATGCAGTCTAATGTTCAACTGTTTTAGACTAGACTTATACCTAGAGAACGTCTGCCAATATGTGAAATTTCCTTATACTGAATCTGATCATCAATCACATCTAAACCCAGGACTCTCTAATTTGACTGGCAGTGCCTTTCCAAAAGCTTGGGTAGAGATATGGCTGGCAGATGATAACGTTTATCATAGTCCAGCTGGAGGTCACCTATTATGCATACTTTTTCCTAATAAGCTCTAGTTTACTAGACTTTCTCCGTCTCTCTGTGGTCTGGCAATTGTTTATATTTTTAACATATCAGTTTCCAAGGAAATGGTGGTTTGGTTTTAAAGCAAGTTAAATTATTACTGAAATTGACAAAGGGGGTGGGGAAAGAAAAAGATAAATCTTTGTATATGAAAACTTAACATGAAGTAAGACCTATTGAGGGAGAGGGAATTTTGAGCAGCCTGTATTAGCATTGTGTTTTAAGTCAACGATTTCAATCAATTTTGAGAAATTTCTGGAACAAATCTGCAAGCTAGTTGGTTATAACAAGATGTCACAACATTTATAAAAGTTGTAACCATTATAAGATACTAGTGTGTAGCCAAATAAAATCTGTACAGTCTAAGAGCAGAATACAATCCTACACTATCTGTTTTTGTCCATCCGATTCAATGCAGCTTCCTCAGGCCTGCACTGGTTCTTCAGTGTCTTTGGTGGATATACATTGTAGCTGAAAATATACATTAAAACAGGGATTTTATGTAGAAAGGTCAGGTGTTTCATCCATTTCATTTAAGATTTTCTTCCTTTCCTTCCTTTCCTTGTCAATAAATGGACAGTTAGATGACATCCAATATAGTCTTCCTAGTAAAGGGTGTTTGAGAGTCTTGGAACAGCCATAAGGTAAAGGTTTTCCCCTGACGTTAAGTCCAGTCATAACCGACTCTGGGGGTTGGTGCTCATCTCCATTTCTAAGCCGAAGAGCCGGCGTTGTCCGTAGACACCTCCAAGGTCATGTGGCTGGCATGACTGCATGGAGCGCCGTTACTTTCCCGCCTTAGCGGTACCTATTGGTCTACTCACATTGGCATGTTTTCAAACTGCTAGGTTGGCAGGAGCTGGGGCTAACAGCGGGCGCTCATTCCGCTCCCGGGATTTGAACCTGCCACCTTTTGGTCCGCAAGTTCAGCAGTTCAGCGCTTTAACGCACTGTGCCACCAGGGGCCAGCCATAGAGAAGCCCTTTCCCATGTTTTGTATATGTAAAAGGTTATCAAGTAAGGTGACTTGAAGAATGTTTAATGTTCACCCAGCACTTTCCAGAAATAGATGTGGTAGTTTCAGGCAAAAATGCATTTCTCTATAATTTGAAAGAATCATTTTGATTATTCTAAATTTGTCACTGCTCTGTGCCTTCAAGTTATTTCTGATATATGGTGAAGCTATATTCTACCATTTCATGTGAAAGCTCCCTGAGGTGACTTCTGACCAAAAGTGGAAAAAATACAACACAGAACAGTGAAACAGCAACAAATAAGAGGTAGTAACAAAGAGAAAATCAAATCCTGCAAAATATGTATAACCCCCTAAATATATTAAGAGGGTTTCAAATGGCTTCCAAGATACCATTAATTCCTCTCAGAACAAAAGCTGCAAAAGAAATGATTGTTTTCTGCTATGGAAGGGAGACCCAAGGATATGTGCACCACTGTGAAAAAAGACCTGTTTCAGTGTAATTCAAATGATGAGGAAATAATAAAGCTAGCCTTCCAAGACACATCTTGGGAAGTGAGTGGTAGCCACTTTTCTAGCACAATGGTCACAAAAATAATGTTCATGCATCGTGGAGAGGGGTTATGGCAGCACCAGTAACCCTGACATTTTTCTACAGTATTTCTACAGGAAAAAGAGCAGCCTTGCCTAACATTTTCTGCCTGGCTTTTAATGATTGTTTTTCATTCTGGTTTGGCCCTCTTGCCTAAATGATTACTCACCGTTTTCATTAATAAATATTACTTAGCTGCTAAAATGTTCTTCAATATTTAAGCAGAAAATGTGATATACTTACACACATTAGCAATGCCTAATTAATTACTTTATGTGCTTCCATCCATTAATAATACATTAATATCTAACCATAATCTCTTAAATAATACCAATCTGAATGCATTTTTGAAGTTTATGTCATACACTTATAATCAGTATTTAAAGTGTATTGATGAAAACATGTTAGAAATTTAAAACTGTGCGAGATTATTTGGTTTTCCCTGGTGGTTGAAAAAAAAAAAACCCAGAACAGTTTGTCTCTGGGATTTCACTGAATAGAGGCTATTTCTAGTAATTACTGTGCCAATCTTTTGCTGAATTGATGGAATAGTGGAATAAGTTTCTTGGTTTACTGCTTTTTACTGCAGCTCCCAAATTGCAGGAGGAAGTGTCGTATTTTTTGAAATGCTGTGTTTGTCTCCCACCTTCCTCACATGCTTAAACAATGGCTCCAGTTCATGTATTTTTGGTTGCTGGCCCTAGTACTACTAAAGATAAATCACTAAAATGGCACCATTTTGCATTTCTGGTTGATAATGAATTGGTGACAGATATTTCTAAATTCCACTTTGAACGTTCACTTATAGTCTCATTTAATTATGTAAAGCATTGTAACTAATCACTGCACTTTCAAAGATCTCACTTGAACAGGAATGTCAGCTGCGGTGATCTGGCTGGATTCCAGGCTTGGTAATTATGTTCTGCTATTCTGAATGCCTTTTGCATTTTCAACAGGGTGTTATGACGATTATTTATTTACACAGAAATGCATATGAATGCTGGCTGTTTGCAGTTCAATGCTGTTTTCTGCACAGAATAGCAAAATCCTGCCCCTCCAGAATCATTTAATATTTTATGCACAAAAAAGAGAAAAATGCTAAGTGGGGCATAATTTAATAGGTATTTGAGAACAGGTGGGATTTCAGAAGAGTGTAATGGGGAAATGGAGGGTGTGTGGCATATGGGAATGCAATCCCATTACAAAACAGTGGAAGAATACATTGAGGAAGAAAGACGAGAACACAATGGTAACCATTAAAGATGAAATGGAAGAGAACAAAAGAAATGGGAGGGGGAAGGGAGTGTCTAGCTGTATAAAAATTGCTAGAATGTACTGCATAAATGTGGCACTTGCTTGTATTAACCACTTACACCAATCCACTCAATTTCCAGGCGTGGCTCCATCCGTGCATGGTGGAGGGATAACTATTACACACAAATGATATTTACAATACTTTCCATACAAAAGATTTTCCAATTTTTTTAGCTTTATTAATGTGTCCTCATTTTAATTGGCTGATTCCAAATTTGCTTTCACCTGAGTGAGGCATTAAAACCAAGGGTAGAATTCTGACAAGAGCTTCATAACAAAGCAAATTTTCTTTAGGATTCATGGGATTTAATCAATTTTGACGAAACTTTGAGGGAAAATTAATATTCTAATATTCAGAAGATATTTAGAATTCTAAGTCTGAAAATGACAATTGTACTCGGTTGCAGTTTATTTCAGGAAAGAGTGCAAAGTGAATTGGGCAGTTCGTGTTGTTTTTGTTGTGTGCGTTCAAGTCATTTTCAACTTACGATAACACTAAAGTTAACCTATTATAGGGTTTTCTTGGCAAGCAAGAGAGCTTTGCCCACTGCCTTCCTCAGAGGCTGAGAGAATGTGACTTACCCAAGGTCACCCTGATGGTCTCATGGCTAAGCAGATATTTGAACTCTGGTCCCTAGAGTCATAGTCCGGTGCTCAAACCACTATACCACTGAATATTAAAAGTTAAAATTTAGTTGTATAAACCAGACCATTTTAGTGGTGTTTTGTCCATTTGAAATGTAAAAATCCAAAATGGCTCCTGAAATAATTGTATCCCTGTTAAAATGCACCTTTTATGAGATACTCTTAGCTGTACATTGCTGTGACATCTAATGTTATAAGATTATGATTTTTTTAAACGTAAGGTTTGCATTATATGAATAGCATGAAACGTGTTTTCATCAGTCTAATTTAAATACAGACAATCCCCAAGTTCCGAACAAGATAGGTTGTAGGTTTATTCTTAAGCTGAGTTTGTATGTAAGTCATTTATGTATTTTTAAGTGTAACTCCAGCCAAATATATGTACAGTAGAGTCTCACTTATCCAACACTTGCTTATCCAACGTTCTGGATTATCCAATGCATTTTTGTAGTAAATGTTTTCAAACTATCGTGATATTTTGGTGCTAAATTCGTAAATATGGTAATTACTACATAGCATTACTGCTTATTGAACTACTTTTTCTGTCAAATTTGTTGTATAACATGATGTTTTGGTGCTTAATTTGTAAAATCATAACCTAATTTGATGTTTAATAGGCTTTTCCTTAATCCCTCCTTATTATCCAACATATTCGCTTATCCAACGTTCTGCCTGCCCGTTTACATTGAATAAGCGAGACTCTACTGTATTTGGATAGCATAAGGATGGATTAACACCCCTGTGGTGTTTGTTTTGCTGTCTGTGCCCCTGTTTAGAAGACTTCACCTCACTTTCTGTCCCTGTGATAATTGGATTTTATGGAAACAAAGATTGGTGACAAAGCTTCAGTGGAAACATTTTTTCCCATGATAACTCTTATAGGAATGATTTTCCCTTCCTAGGGATAGTGTTCTCTTGCTTCCTGTTGTCTCGCCCCCATTCTTAACTATAAGTTGTTTGTAAGTTGGAAGTTTGTAACTCAGGGACTATCTATACTATATAATTAATGCACTTTGTCATAACTTTAACTGCCATTACTCAATGCTATGGAATTATGGGGGTGATAGATTTACAGGGTGTTTAACCTTTTCTGCCATAGTGCTGGCGCCTCACCAAACTACAAGTCTCATGCTCTCTTAGCATTGAACCATGACAGGTAAGATGGCGTCAAACTACATTCATTCTACTCTGTAGATGCACCCTAATTTTTGTTATCTCAAACCCTGAGGACTGAACATTAGAAATGACTTCTTGCAAAGCATCATCTCTATCTTCAAGACCACTGGCTTTGAGACTCATTGATTTTATTCTATAACTTGTCAAGTATATAGAAAACAATAAGAAGGCAGAAGATTTATGATTATAGATTTCCAAAGAAATCTATAATCATAAAGTGTGAAAATGTAAAGACTATTTACAAAGCAAACTGAGTTGTATTTTTGGAACTTTTAACTGAAAACGCTATTTCTTTGTGCTGTTTCCTTTGCAATTTGGCTTTTTGCCCAGATTACATGTTTCCCTAATGATAGTGGTTTGATCCAGAGCAGTAGAGCATGAGCGAGGAAACATGCTTTGCACGTGCATCAACAAGATGAAAGGTCTAATTAAATGGGTGTTGCATGCATTTGAATTGAATATAAGCAATCCCAGATCTGTACACTACAATCAAATGCTGCCAATGAACAACTCTTTTCTCTTTACATGGTGGACTGCCCGATCCACTTCAGAATGTATAGTCTTGAGTTGCTTGTTTGAATAATAGTAGGAACAACATGCTGTGTGTTTTCCCACGAGTGAAAATGTAGGAAAACCTTGAATGAGGGCACTTTGAATATGAAAAATGGGAAGCAAATATATTTTTGTTTTAAGCCCCCAATAATCTGAAAGATTGAAACAGCAAGTCATGTGGTGTTAATATTATTTTAATAAGAGGGTTGTTTTCATCTTTGTATATCATAAGGTATGGCTGTAACCTATGGCTGCTTTTTTGGGAATCTCACTCAACATACATGGATTTGTGTTACATGCCTAAAAGAGATATTCGTCAAAAGAAAACCTTGGCCAGGATCCTGCTGGTCTGCCAATAGCCATGGTGGAAAGAAGGAAACACCACTGTAGTGAGGAAAATAAATCGCCAGTAGTATACTGGGAGAGGGAGGCTGCCATCTCCAAATCACCCATTTCTTGAATATTTGGCTTGGAGTGGGGCGGGGGGTGAGTGGGTGGGTCACAAGGCAGTATGGGAAGAGTGATTTAGACTGTCTAAGGCAGTAATTCTCAACCTGTGGGTCTCCAGGTGTTTTGGCCTACAATTCCCAGGAATCCCAGCCATTTAACCAGCCTACGTCATGAACTGACACACAGATTTATAACACACAATAAACATGCATCATTTACAAAATATATTCCTTCTACCATCTTAAAATCTTAAATGCCAAAGACCAAATTTTCTTGAAATTCTTTAGTTTTCCTCCTGTTACATTATATTTGTTGGAAATATTCATCTACTAGCAGGCTTTAAATTTTGATTGGGAACTTTTCTAAAAGTTTTATGGTTTGTTAGTATTTGCTTACATACTAGTGCACTGGATAGATTTTCTTTTACAAAACTTCCTGTTGAAAACCCACACACTTTTAAAAACAGCATTCCTGCCCGTAGGTCTTTAGGAATACAAGACAGCATATAATATTTAAAAGAGTTAACAGTTCATTAAACAACTTTTAACTTACACCTAGAAATATAACGTTTCTAAAAAATAAAAAATAAAAATTATATTAGGAGTCCCGGTGGCAAATTAGGAGCCCTGGTGGCGAAGCACTGAGCCGGAGACCGCAAGGTCCCAGGTTCAAACCCCAGGAGCGGCGGGAGCGGCCGCTGTTAGCTCCAGCTCCTGCCAACCTAGCAGTTCGAAAACATGCCAATGTGAGTAGATCAATAGGTACCGCTCCAGCAGGAAGGTAACGGCGCTCCATGCAGTCATGCCGGCCACGTGACCTTGGAGGTGTCTACGGACAACGCCGACTCTTTGGTTTAGAAATGGAGATGAGCACCAACCCCCAGAGTCAGACATGACTGGACTTAACGTCAGGGGAAACCTTTACGTTTACCTTTAAAAAAAATTATATAGCAGACAGCACTTTTCCTGGGAATGTAAACAGTGTTGAAAACAATTCTGAAGTAATGTTAGTATTACGGAAGTACTGCAGCTGGCCCTCCTCCCCATATTTTAGGTTTTGACTTTTGCAGATTTGATTATTCGTGGATTTAATTAATATGTTCATTCTACAAATCTGTAGGTCCTCCAATGTGATTCTCTGGTCAGCTTCCAGTGGAGACCCTATATTCCTAGAGAGGAGTTCTCTTTGAAAATCTCTATGCCTTCCAGCATGACTGAGGAGGCATTTTTGTTCATTGTTCCAGTAGTCTTTCGGATGCTGAAACCATTCAGTCTGTCTGCTTGATCTCTTGGGGCATTTTATTTCGACAAAGCTTATATGTTACTTTTTTTTGTCAACAAATGGGAATGCAGAAGTATACACAGATATACAGATTTCCCCCCCCCCCTTCTTTCCTATATAAATACAGAGTTGCTTTCTTTTGTATGCAGATCCAACCAAATATGCACAGTACATTGCTAGCATCCAAATATACTGTACTTTTAATTCTGATATCTAAAACAAATAAATCTATCAATTTAATGGCCATGTGTTGTCAAATATACCTATCAGCTTGGTTCTCCTGTCAATAAATAGCTTTTGAAGGAAGGGGAAAGCTTTTGTCTCTCTGCTTAAGACATAGGTATGACTTTTTATGACTTTCCACTCTAAATCTCTGAAGAAACAGCTATTTTCTTCATGGAACAAGACTTGGAAAAAAGGCCTGGCAGATCTTAAGATGAACAAACTCAGATTAAGAGTGTTGTCTGTTTGACATTTGTTTAAAGAGACCACTGGCATTTCCAGAAACACATTCTACATTGATGATAGGATAAAATACTTCCCTATAACTAATCAAATTTGCTTAATCATGACTTAATAGAAATGAAAGTATATTGCATGTAGTTTTGTTTAAAACCTTCCCAGCAGTGTGTTTTGAATCTTGAAATATCAGTCCATGTCATTTCTGTTGTTGCTTCCCCTCTGATACAGAGTCAATTTGGATTGCTTTCTTTGTGAAAAAGCTGTATTATTTCACATTCTATAATCAGCCTTCTCCTTGTATGAATCATGTAAACATTGGTGTTCACTTTTGCCTTCTTTTTGGTAACTGATAATAGTGATGGTTTTTCACATCAGAAGATATGAAAACCTGAGGATTTTTTTGGTGGTTCTTTACTGGGTTGTAGTAACTTTGGCCCTAAATGATATTATTAAGATGCTTTATAAAATTGCTGAAAATCAGAGGAATGAATTCTGCACAATTCTGCACTAATAGAAAAGTAGGGCTGGACAAAAAGCTGTTGAATCAGTGCAACATTATTTTGTATGGTTTTGTGCCTGTTTTGTGAGCCATACCAGGATATCACAGTAATGCATCTAGGTCAGGCATGGGCAAACTTTGGCCCTCCGGGAGTTGAAGTCCAAAACACCTGGAGGGCCGAGGTTTGCCCATGCTTGATCTAGGTGATTAGTGTGCCTTACTACTCCTGCAGTTGTGTGACTGTGGAAAATATGTTGAAGAAGTGTGATGTGAAGTGTAATGCTGCTATATTTATAGAATCAGTCTCCATATTACTCAATATAGTCTACTCTGAATGGGCAGCAGTTTCTCTGGCTCTTGCACTGAAATCTTTCAAAGGCCTAGGAGATGGCAGAGAACAAATGATGGGGTAAAATTAAAGAATAAGAAACAAAAAGTAGAATCAAAATAAGAAAACTTGAAATTACATTCTGAGCAGAAATTTGTCAAGTTGAATTTGCCACTGTCCAAAAAAAAATGCAACCATAGATATCTCATTAAACGTTTATATGTTATTTTATATAATGGCTTAATTTAGGCCTACTGTTGCACTACAGTGCCCTCTCCTATTGTAACACAAATGGCTTGATTTATTGAACTTTGGAATTTTTAATGTATTGCTGGTAGTTGAGAATGAATCAAGATAATACGGTAAATTTCAAAGTTTTTAAAATATTATTCTATTACATGGACATTGCCCAATTGTTTAGAGATCTCTTTACTTTACATTCCTTTAATATCTATCCTCTCTTCCTTTCCCTGTAACACTACTCCTAAACACCAGTAAATTGTAAGACATAGGATAGGCCTAAGGGGCACTTGCCATAGAAATTGGTCCTAGAAAGGGCTCCGTTGAGTCAAAAGGGTGGGGAACCACTGCTCTAGTGTATTTTCATTAACCTGATAGCAGCTTTTTACTTGCTATCAGACACTGCAGATCTTCCTTGGGCTATATTTTGTGATTTAAGGGTGGGTAGGTTGTTATTCCTCCTCGCCTTCTGCATATAAGCATTAGCTGGCTATACCAGGATTCAAGATTATCTTTTATGTTTTGAGTGTTCTTTTGCTGAAATAACTAACATATAACATACTTCTACATGCAACACATAATTCTGGTGAAAATTCATAAGCAGTTTATATTCCCTTAAGTTGAGAAATTTAGAAAATTCCATGAAGTATATGTGGGTCAGTAGCTATTAGCTATGTTGGATACCATTGAACAGCAGATGATCAGCCATATGGCCTGAGTTGCCATCTTATTCAAGCTCTGTGGGTGAGCTCCCTTCCAGAGAAAGTGTAATAGATTGAAAAAAGCAGTGAGTTTGGAAGGAAAGAAAATATGTCAGAGCCTTGAGAAAATAGTGTTCATGTTATATGCTTGATTCAACAGTTCACATGGTTGCAATCTGATTCCATGTTTTCCTTTCCTTCCTCTCTAGTATCCCCACTCCCATCACTGAAGTCTTCATAAATCATTGACCCTGACAATCATCCTAAATCCCTGACAATCTCCAAAGTAGGTGTTTTCTTGTTATGGTTGGATTAATTTGTTTTGCCCCTTAATTAGGGTTAGATAATAAAAAGCCATTTATCTTCTGATCAGTCAATGCTTCAAGTTTAGCATGGACTACTGTTTTCAGCTGGGAACACCTTATGACCAAGACATTAAGGTGGGAGCAGGAGGCAAGTTTCTGGAATCACGATGAGTGTTATTTATTTATTTATTACATGCATTTATACCCCGCCCTTCTCCCCGAGGGGACTCAGAGCGGCTTACATTCTGCCACGAGGGCCAGCAACAAATACTATAAAAACAAAACAATTAAAACATGATAAAGACATGATAAAAACATGATAAAAACATGATAAAAAGTATACAAAAATTAAAACGCTGCAAAGCAGCAATATTGCACCATCTTCAGTCATTCAATACTGCTACAATTACAGTTTTGCAACCCGATTACAACAGCCAATGAGCTTATTCGCTGAATGCCTGGGCGCAGAACCAAGTTTTTAGTTTTCTTCTAAGAGAGAAGTTAAGAGAGACAGTGCCAAAACCTTGCTATGGAAGCATTTCCTGAAAATACATTGTTCCTTTTACTTGCCATAGGTTGACACCAAAACAAGGTTTACAGTTTTTTTTAACTGAACAATGAGATATTCCTCAGTATAAACTTTTGTGTGGGTATATAAAAACGTATCATGCTATGTAATGCAGTAGTTATTTTGCAGTAAAAACAATTGTGAGAGACACTGGCAATTATTACTTTAGACCTTTGAATTGACATAGAAGGATGCAAAAAACTGCAGATGGTGAGGGGCACTTTACAAGGAATGAAACTGCTGTTGATCTGACTGATAGAAATGGGCTGAAATTGTTATGATAAAAGAGAAGCATATGTTAGTAGAAAGCACTCTGTGGCATTGTAGAAAAACAACCCATTACGGTAACTGCAAACAGAATGTGAACAAGATTCTCGAAGCAGCAACAGAAACATGTTGGGTTTTCCTCTAATTGAGTTTCTTTAGAGACAGTAAGGCTTCTTTAATTTACTTCCTTGGGAGAGTTTTTTTTTCTTCATGTGTCCATATGGCCGATTTTCCTGCTTCTTGGCAGGGGATTGGACTGGATGGCCCACAAGGTCTCTTCCAACTTTATGATTCTATATAGGCATACTCACTTGGTCCATAAAGCTTTCTTTATACAACGGTACATTTCTTCTTTCTGATATTGAAACAGTATTCTTTAGAGTACATATTTGTACATTAGTTGATGAATTCATTTTTATTTGGAATCACCTTTCCACTTTATATTCCGTAGTTGAAGTTTGTGTTGTATTGCACGCGCACGCTGCACTGAGAGGGTATAGACACTTTGATTTCTTTTTTATCTAGGTCTTGAAGCATTTTCTGGATGTTGTAAGCATTTTCTTTGTCTACCTAAAAAGTCTTAGAACTGAAGAGGCCATGGATCTTTTTACCGTACCTTTAGGATAGTGGCCTTTGATTATGCTTTTGAAAGCAATGATGAATCTTGGAAATGACGCTTTCCTTGCTGTTTCTAATGGTTGTGGTAGAAATTTGCCATGAAAGATTATACACTTAAAAATATTTTTGTCATTAGTACATTCGTATTAGTCATTAGTGTTGGTTGGCTTATCTTCCCACTGAATTAGTGGGAATAAATGGTCCAGCATTTGTCCGGTTGATTGAACAGAATGATTCATATATAGATGATCTTGGTTTAGTGCTATCTGTTTTGGACTATATTTCATTAAGTTATATGCTAGATTCTTCTTACTTTTATATTTTAGCTTTTATGGGGGAAAGTAACGATCCCATTAGTTAAGCATCACATAGGAACACATGCAATTGCTTTATAGGAAGCCAAACCACTGATTCATCAAGAGTGACACGATCAACAGAGGTCTGTAAGCTTTTCTCTGAAATTCCAAATGGAGGCTATCCCAGGTTTTATCTGTGATATTTTGCATACAGAATATTGTATCTCCATATCCAAGGGGCCCAAGGATGTTTATATATAATCGCAGATTCAAATTGGGTTTTCATGTATGCAAAGTTAAGCCTTTAGCCATCCCACAGCACTGCATCCATGCTCACCTTCTCTATTCAGTTCCAACAACTATTAACATATAAATGAGAATATTTTACACATTGGGAAAACAATGCCAGGGTGGCTATCTCATCACCATTCAGGGCAGATTGAAGCTCCAAGTTTGCTGCAGTATTAAGCTATGGAAGTGTGAGGATTGCTTCTATTAGATGCTTGGACCGTTTCACTGTTAAAGACAGTTAAAGTAGATGTAGCACAAGGAGACCTTTGGAAGTTAGTTTTTATTCTTTGGCAGCTGAACATCTGGCATTAAAAATGAACGGATATTGCTGTGATACAACATATGCGTAAAATTTATTTTCAACATATTTAGAATAACATGCCAGAAAGACGCTGTGATGGTGTGCATAAATTGGAACTAAGAACATCTTCTTTTCTTTCTTTTTTTAAGCTTTTAGTGAGATCTCATATAAATATCATTTCCTGTTGGCCTTTTGGAGCTTTGTCCATAGCCCTGCTATTGTCCATAGCCCTGTTATACTCTATACACAGTTATTTTGCATACTGCCAGCAAGCAGAACAACATTCAGAATTTCAGGAATTCAAATTTCATTTTGATGGTGGAAGCATTACCAATGAGTAGTGTAGCACATCTTAGACCTGCATTTATTGTTTTTACATTTTAATTTCAACAGAAAATTTCATCTTTCGGGGTTAATATTTTGCTCAGTTCTTAGTGCCCTTTCCTTTGGCAGCATGGCAAAGATATATATATCCCTTATCCAGAATTCCAAAATCCAAAATACTCTAAAATATTCCACATGGGTGGCTGAGATTATGATGCCTTGGCTTTCTGATGGAAGAGTGTACAAAAACTTTGTTTCATGCACAAAATTATTTTAAAACATTCTAAAGCATTATCTTCAAGCTATGTGTATAAGATGCATATGAGACATAAATGAATTTTATGTTTAAAACTTGAGGTGGACTTACATTTCAGTTCAAAATTTATACTAAATACAATGAAATGTCAAAATATTTGTTTGTTTACTGTTATTATAACCATGATTCAATATGTGATTCTGACAACTAAAACTTTGATAAATTTTCAGGAAAATCGTGGTCGTTACAAATACGGTTTTAAGTTCTGGACTGAGGCAAAACATTTGTTTACAATACTTTTATGAAGACACAAAAGTTACCAATCATAATCAGGTGCTGCAGAGTGGCTGAGATATTGACACCTTTGCTTTCTAATGAGTTAACGTATACAATATTATTAAAGATATTGTATGTAAAATTAGGTTCATGCTATGGAAATAGAAATGTTTTTTGTGTTTATTTATATTAAAGTATTCCAAAGTTTGGAAAAATCTGAAATACGGAACTCTTCTGGTTGCAAGCATTGTGGGTAAAGCATAATCAACCTGTAACAAATCTTGGTTCTGATGGTGTAAGCTAATATGATCACAGAACAGTTTTTTCGAAGCTTATTTCCACTATTCCTCTTGCCATTGGCAGCATTATACCTTAAGCAGCTGGTGACTGCTTGTGATGCTGAAATTTAAGCTGATTTACAGGGCTGGAATCCAGCATTGGAAAATGTGAATTAAAAGACAACAACTTTGCAGTGGCTCGCTGGTTTTGTCAGTCATATCATTTATGTATTTAGTGATATGGTTTCTGTTGTATGTTTTGGCATCAGCTACAGTTTTGGAGTCCCTGGTGGCACAGTGTGTTAAAGCGCTGAGCTGCTGAATTTGCGGACCAAAAGGTCCCAGGTTCAAATCCCGGGAGCGGAATGAGCACCCGCTGTTAGCCCCAGCTCCTGCCAACCTAGCAGTTTGAAAACATGCCAATGTGAGTAGATCAATAGGTACCGCTCCGGCGGGAAGGTAACGGCGCTTCATGCAGTCATGCCAGCCACATGACCTTGGAGGTGTCTACGGACAACGCCGGCTCTTCAGCTTAGAAATGGAGATGAGCACCAACCCCCAGAGTCGGTTATGACTGGACTTAACGTCAGGGGAAAACCTTTACCTACAGCTTTGGTTTGGCAGTGCTTGCTGTGATCTTGGTCTTTTCTTTCTTGTTGGTTTATTTATTTATTTGCCCCATTTATACCCCGCCTTTCTCACCCCGAAGGTGACTCAAGGCGGCTTCTCATTCTGGTTTTTGGCAATGCTATCATATCTTACAGTACCAGGCCAAATTTATTCAATCCTCAAAAACAAACAGAGATGGGCCTTGTGAAGGGCTACAGACCTAATTTTAAGGTCCCGTGTTATCAATTCTTTGTGCCTAGTAGGCATATATTCCTTAGTGTTATACTACTTTCTTTGTCATCCCATGTGGTGCTGGAAGTTTCCATAAGTCCACAAGACATCAAACAGAGCTGCCTAAAAAGAAATAGGAAGATGGGTTGATAACCACTGTGGTAGTTTGGAAACAGCAAGGAGTTAGTCAATAAATAACATGAATTCATAAGTAAAGATTTCCCCCCTACACTGTAAAAATGTCTCAGATTACTCTAAACTTGTATTATTGACAATATTCTACCATGAAGCACCAATAAAACGTAGTACAATGCAAATGCAAGCGGTTTCATTTTGGCAGTTGTCTAGATATTAACAGCAGATGAATACATATTTCCAGTTTGGAGCAGTGAGATGCTTTAGTCACTGCTGTTTCTTAAATGAAAAGCTGTTTACTGTTCATCTTCTAGTATAAATTACAGTATAACTGAAGGCGATTAAGAAATATATTGCAGTTAAGAATTTCCTTGTAATTTGGACATTGTCTATATTTTCAGGTTGTTTTGAATGAGGAACTCAGAATGAGGAATTCAGATTCTACAGATTTAGAATGTTATTTGGTATGGTAAACCAGCAGAAAATTAAATGCTTTATATTTGTGGAAAAGACGAGCCCTTTGTGTATGATTGTTTCAGAAGTATAAACATTTTGGAAGTATCAATAAAAGTGTAATATGATAATTAAATGCACATAAATGAGATGAAAACTGAATTTGAAATTATATTGAGGTTTTTGTAAAGCATCTATTAACATAGCACCAGGAATCCCAAATAACCTGTATTTGTGAGGGACCCTTAATGCCTAGCCATTCCTGGGATGATTTCTCCCGAGATCTGATGTTCTGTTTCTCAGTTGTCTGTTTCTTGGTTAGATTCCCCTCTCCCACGTATTTTCTCTGGAAACCTATTCATAATCAGTATTGGAGACCATTGGAAGGTTTCTTTCTATGTAATGCTTTTTTAAGCATGAAAGTATGAATCATGGCTTGTTGCTATTTATTATAAACAACAGATGAACCAGGAATGTATGGCTTCAAGCAGCAGACAAGTGCCCACATAATAGATTGTTGTCTCATGAGAAAATATTCTTGGACATAACAAATAAGCATGGAGGAGGAAAAGTTTAAATAAGAATCCTGTGTCCTGTAGTATTTTATGTGCAGGGGGCTATTTTGGTTTGTATTTGAAGAGCATTTGCCATCTAATCCCTCACCCTCAAATGTGTTGAATTGCTACAATCACAGTAGGTTTACAACCATAGCTATTTTGGAACAAGGTATGGTAAATTCCAACATGGCGTTTTCCAGGGACCATTGGCAGTGCTGACTGGAGATGATAACAACAAACAACCAAACTTTATTTGTATACTGCTCTATCTCAACGAAGGGACTCAGGGCGGTTTTCAGCATAGATAAAAGCATTTAATTACCAACACAGAAACATAGAGCATACCCAAAATAAAATAAAATAAAAACATGAACATATTACTATTAAAACAATTATACACATTTAAAATTAGAAGCCAGTTCTAGTAATACATTGTGTAAAATTCAACTACCATTGGTCAAAATTTCAGGGTGAGCCTATTTATTTATTTCCATCATTTCTATTCCGCCCTTCTCACTCAAGGGGACTCAGGGCGGCTTACAAGTCTGGCAGAATTTGATGCCAATACACCACAGTACAATAAAATAAAACAATAAAACAGTTAAAACAGTCAAACAAAATAACAATATACAACAAAAACAATATAAAATATTTGAACCATTCAATCTCAAGACCTTGTACATAAATCTTAATCCAGTCTGAGTCAAAGCCAACAGAACTTATTCTTTAAACGCTTGTGTGCACAGCCAGGTCTTCAATTTCTTTCTGAAACCCAAAAGGGATGGGGTCTGCCAGATGTCACTAGGGAGGGTGTTCCCCAGCCGAGGAGTCACCACTGAGACGGCCCTGTCTCTCGTCCCCACCAGCCGCGCTTGCGAGGCAGGTGGGATCGAGAGCAGGGCCTCCCCAGATGATCTTAAGTTTCTCATAGGCTCATAGGAGGAGATACGTTCGGACAGGTAAGTTGGACTAGAACCATTTAGGGCTTTGTAGGCCAAGACCAGCACTTTGAATTAGGCTCGGTAGCATATTGGCAGCCAGTGTAGCTGACACAATAAAGGAGTGGTATGCTCCCTGTATGCCGCTCCGGTTATAAGCCTGGCTGCCGCCCGTTGTACTAATTGAAGCTTCCAGGCCATCTTCAAAGGCAGACCCACGTAGAGCGTGTTGCAGTAGTCCAGGCAGGATGTAACCAGAGTGTGGACCACCGTGGCCAAGTCAGACGTCTCAAGGTACGGGCGCAGCTGGCGCACAAGTCTTAGTTGTGCAAATGCTCCCTGGCCACTGCCGAGACCTGGGGTTCCAGGCTCAGCGATGAGTCCAGGAGAACACCCAGACTGTGAACTTGCGTCTTCAGGGGGAGTGCGACCCTGTCCAACACAGGCTGTAACCCTATACCCTGTTCAGCCCTACGACTGACCAGGAGGACCTCTGTCTTGTCTGGATTCAATTTCAATTTGTTTGCCCTCATCCTGTCCAACACTGAAGCCAGACACTGGTTCAGGACCTGAACAACCTCCTTAGTGACAGGTGGAAAGGAGTGACAGAGCTGGACATCATCTGCGTACAAATGACACTGCACCCCAAAACTCTGGATGATCTCTCCCCATGGCTTCATGTAAATGTTAAAAACATGAGGGACAGTACTGAACCCTGTGGGATCCCACAAGTCAATGGTTGTGGGGCCGAGCAGGTGTCCCCCAATGACACCATCTGGGAATGACCCTTCAGGGAGGACCGGAAGGACCCTCCAGGAAGGACTGCAAAACAGTACCTCCCGAGACCCATCCCCGCAAGGCGCCCCAGAAGGATACCATGATCGACGGTATCGAAGGCCGCTGAGAGGTCCAGCTGAACCAGCAGGGACACACTCCCCCTGTCCAGTTCCCGGCGTAGATCATCGACTAAGGTGACCAAGGCTGTCTCGGTACCATGCCCGGTCTGAAGCCAGACTGTGCCGGATCTAGAAAATCAGTGTCTACCAAGAATGCCTGGAGTTGTGCAGCCACCACACGTTCCATGACCTTGCCCAAAAAGGGGAGATTGGAAATAGTCCGATAGCTGTCCAATTGAGTGGTGTCCAGTGATGGCTTTTTCAACAGCGGTTTGATCACAGCCAATTTGAGGCTCGCTGGAAATATGCCTTCCGAAAGGGAGGCATTCACCACCACCTAGGCAACTATGAGAAGCTGGGCCAGGGCTGGTGCAACAAAGTAACATAGGGCCAGAGGGGTTGGTAAAGTGCAAGCTGATGAACAGGATAAGGCCTTGGCTACTAAACATACAGTTTGTACATTCACCCTCTTATATATTCTTCTCTTCTCCCACTTTTGTGTGGATGGAGATATTATGAAATGGGTCATTCTGAAGTTCGGCCAAGACTGAGATACAAATATATAATGCATAATGCATGTGTGAGGGTTGAGAGTGGTATAATACGTGCAGCAAATCACTCATGCAATTGCTTCTACTGACAGAATGGGCTCGCTATAGCCAGAATAGAATGGTGAAGTCTTGGATGAAGTTTTTGGCACCCTTCTTTTTTCCTCCCCGTTATAACATTGCTACATTGAAAAGTCACATCTTACTTTCAACTGATAAATCTCCCATCCCCCAATTTCATGGAAAGCAGTTTGAGCTAAAAAGATTTCTTGAAAAAATTGCAAAAAAATTTCCTTCAATGCTGGGGGCCCTAAGGGATGTTTAAACATGGTGGAAATGTCCGGCATACCTCCTGGAGGAATTTTTGAATGCATTTTGGGCAAAGAAAAAATTAAAATGTTATGCAAAAATATTGACCCACCCCAGGGGCCACATTTTACTCCTTTCTTTTACAGTATTGAGTATGAACAGGCTAGAGTTGGATAATCTTAGCCAAGTTGGCAGTAAAAACTACACGGCTACTAAAGTTAGGCCACTAAAATAACTCAAGACTTCTTACAGTGAAATGTGTTAAACTGCATGTAACTTTACATTCTACAATTGTGTGGAGACAGAGGATCTTTTCCGCCTGCTGAGTAAAAGTAGTAAATATTGCATCTGGTTTAAGGGCAAGGTCAGTTCTAGGCAATTTTTTCAAGGAGAATTTCATTATACTGATATTGGAAAATTAGCAGATCTTGTGCTTTCTTGTTACTGTTCAGCACAACAGTTTTTGATTCTGTTTTGTGCTTAATAGCAAGGGATGGGGTGCATCTCACACAAGTAGGAAAACACCTTTTTGCACACAGACTCACAAACCTCATCAGGCACACTTTAAACTAGATCCACTGGGGGAGGGGAACAACAGCCTTGCGAACAGTATTTTACCCATGACCATGGAGAACCGCCAAAAGGCTAAATGGAGGGTTGCACAAACACAACAAGGACCAAGGACCAAGAGCACAATCCCAAATAAACAGCTCGGGGGGAGGTCTCAGGGGCTTACATGTCTTTACACTAATGCACAGAGCATGGGAAATAAGCAAGATGAACTCCAACTTTTAGCACAACACCACACTTACGATGCCATAGGCATCACTGAAACCTGTTGGGATGACTCCCATTACTGGAATGTAGCCATTGAGGGCTATAACCTCTTTCACAAAAATAGAACAAAGAGGAGAGTAGTAGTAGTAGCTTTATATGTCAAAAACAGTTCCGTTGCAGAAGAAATGCAAGACTGGGAAACCAGCTTGAAAGCATCTGGATAAGAATCAAGGGAACCGGGACTCTAACCCCAAATAGGGAAGCAAGTTGTTCAGCAATACCTGGCAGCTCTAAACAAATTTAAGTCCCCAGGGCCAGATCAACTACATCCAAGAGTATTTAAGGAACTAGCGGAAGTTATTTCAGAACCACTGGCAATCATCTTTGAGAGTTCTTGGGGAACAGGAGAAGTCCCAGTGGATTGGAGGAGGGAAAATGTGGTCCCTATCTTCAAGAAGGGGAAAAAGGACAACCCAAATAATTACCGTCCGGTCAGCCTCACGTCGATTCTGGAAAAGATTGTTAAGGAAGTGGTCTGCAAACACTTAGAAACAAATACGGACATTGCTAATGGTCAACACAGATTTATCAAAAACAAGTCATGCCAGACTAATCTGATCTCTTTTTTCAATAGAGTTACAAGCTGGGTTGATACAGGGAACGCCATGGATGTAGCGTACCTGGATTTCAGTAAGGTCTTCTACAAGGTCCCCCATGACCTTCTGTCAAACAAACTAGTAAAATGTGGGCTAGACAAAACTACAGTTAGGTGGATCTGTAATTGGCTAAGCGAACAACCCCAAAGGGTGCTCACCAATGTGTCTTCTTCATCCTGGAAAGAAGTGACTAGTGGAGTGCCGCAGGGTTCCGTCCTGGGCCCGGTTCTATAAACATCTTTATTAATGACTTAGATGAAGAATTAGAAGGCAAGATCATTAAGCTTGCAGATGACACCAAACTGGGAGGGATAGCTAATACTCCAGAAGACAGGAGCAGCATTCAAAACGATCTTAACAGACTAGAGAGATGGGCTGAAACTAACAAAATGAAGTTCAACAAGGACAAATGCAGGATACTCCACTTAGGCAGAAAAAATGGAATGCAAATATACAGATGGGGGATGCCTGGCTCGAACAGCAGGACGTATGAAAAAGATCTTGGAGTCCTTGTGGACAACAAGTTAAACATGATCCAACAATTGATGTGGCAGCTAAAAAAGCCAATGGGATTTTGGCCTGCATCAATAGGGGTATAGCGTCTAGATCCAGGGAAGTCATGCTACTCCTCTATTCTGCCTTGGTCAGACCACACCTGGAATACTGTGTCCAGTTCTGGGCACCGCAAATGAAGGGAGATGTTGACAAGCTGGAAGGTGTCCAGAGGAGGGCAACTAAAATGATCAAAGGTCTGGAGAACAAGCCCTATGAGGAACAGATTAAAGATCTGGTCATGTTTAGCCTGCAGAAGAGAAGGCTGAGAGGAGACATGATAGCCATGTATAAATATGTGAGGGGAAGTCATAGGGAGGAGGGATCAAGTTTGTTTTCTGCTGCCCTGGAGACTACGATGTGGAACAATGGCTTTAAACTACAGGAAAGGAGATTTCACGTGAACATCAGGAAGAATTTCCTCACTGTGAGAGCTGTTCGGCAGTGGAATTCTCTCTCCCGGACTGTGGTGGAGGCTCTTTCTTTGGAGACTTTTAAGCAGAGGCTGGATGGCAGTCTGTTGGGGGTGCTTTGAATGCGATTTCCTGCTTCTTGGCAGAGGGTTGGACAGGATGGCCCATGAGGTCTCTTCCAACTCTATTATTCTATGATTCTATGAAATTTGCTGGTAGAATATTCATAATATTTTTAAATTAAGTTCCTTTGATAATCTAATATGCTATTCCTTTTAAGTTTGGGATACTGTGTAGAGGAAATAAATGTGGTTTGTTTGAGTCATGGTGGCAGTGGTTAGTAGAGTAAAGTCGAGTTGGAGAAACACAATATGCCATTAAGCTGTCTGTGGCAAGTAAAAAGCCCACATTTATGTTCCTACTGTGTCTGTGCTTGATGAAGGGGTGTCATATCGTTCGGAGACAAGCTCTGTCTTTCCTTATTCATTGCTGCATTCTAGATAAAGGCTATTGGAGTATGAGTGCAACATGTCCACTCATTTTCCTTTAGCCCAGATAGGCAAATTACATATGCTAAAAATTATATGTTCATTTTAGCCTCCCTTTTGGGAGACATTTCTAGTGCCACCATTAGCAGTAAAAAGCACACCCATATATCTGCTCTGTAAGGGCATATTTGTCCTCTGAAAATATTTTTAAAATACTTTGTCATAGCTGAAAGGAAATTTTTTTGTTTCCATTCATGTACTTTAATGGAAACTTTGCATAGTTTGGTGTACAATAAAGAAGTTAAGTTTTCTTTGTCAGGGTTAAGACTGCTATTGTAAAATAAAGACAAAATAGAAGATACACACAATGCTTTTTTAAAAATCAGTCGTCGTCCCCCCATCTCCAGTCTCCAGTTTTGTTGATTATATTGTAATTCACATTATTGAATCTCAGTCATCCAATTAAAACCATGGAATGATTCAGTATCTGCACATAAAGTTGCTAGTAAAGAGATCATTAAATGGAAAGAGACAAAACATAAAATTCATATTGCAACTAAAGTGCAAAAGTAAGAGCAGAATTTGTTTTTTGAGAACAGTTTTTTGAGATAATATTGGAATGAATTAAAAATACACTTAGATGCAAATAAACAAGAACAAGAGAGAAGACTGGGAATTTAGAAAAGTAAAAGTTATGGTAAAAATGAATTGTATAGATTAGCCATAACAGTGATTCTCAACCTGTGGGTCCCCAAGTGTTGGGATTTCAGGGAGTTGAAGGCCAAAACATCTGGGGACCTATAGGTTGAGAACCACTGATCTATATTAATTATTTATTAAAATGTAAATAAACGAAATCATTCCAAATTGTGATGCCTCATGGGCCTTGTAGTCCTGCTCCCAGTGCCATCGTGGCTAATGAAGACGAAAACATGGGGTTTTCGCCGGCTCAGCAAGAGCCGGAATCTTTCCAGATGCCTGATGTTGATGTTTTTGCCCAAGAACCCATTAAAACAGACCTTGAGCAGCTCTCACCCCCTTTTGCTAGGAGACAGTCCTATACTGCAGACAGGGGAGTGAAGGAACAGGTTCGCAGGAGTTTGAGAATTGCAGCTAAACAAGACACTGATTAGCCATGTTTCCCCTGGGAAAATCTAGGGAGTCTCACATCTGGAGAAAGCTGGGTTTCGTTTCCTGTTCTCTAGGGAAAGAGAACGCTGGACACCTGCTTGGCAGGAAAACGGGGCCCAGATATAGGTGCCTGGCACGGTAGGTTCCGTGCGGAGTCAACATAGCAGCTTCAGGAGTGATTTCGTGTTTCCAGCCTTGTGTGGACTTCGCAGAGTCCGCAACCCCAGTCTCCTTGCTTTGCCTAGCCAAGTATTCAAGTATTCAAGTATTGCCTTGCCTTGTTCCTAGCCATGGACCTTGCTCATAGAATCAAGTTTTGTTTCAGCCTTGTTGTGAATTTACCTTGGACCTTGAAAGACTCTGGACATTTCCCCACACTATTGCTTGGCAATAGTGTGTGTTTCGGTTTGTTGGATTCTACTTTGAACTCTAATATCATTTATTGGACAAAATCTTTCTGGACTATATTTAACCTCATTTGATAGGTCTGCTTCTGGACTATATTTTCTACTTGTTTTTATTATTCTTATATATTTCCTTAATAAAGATATTAGATAGATATTGGCCTCCGTGTCCGGTTCTTGGTGCTCCGTTGCCACGGGCGTGACACAAATGGCTAAAATACACATATTTGGAATATTGAAAAATCAGATTGAAATGTGCATATTGTAACTCTCTTGGGGTTTCTCAGGAGTTGATTTCATTGTTGCTTATACACAATTGCTAAAAACTCAAATAATAACACAGTTTTAAACAAACTGCATAATCACCTAACGATAGTAGTTCACAATAAGTATTCTGTTCCTTTTCTTCTCACTTCCTGTGTTATAGTTCTCTCTCTCTCTCTCTCTCTCTCTCTCTCTCTCTCTCTCTCTCTCTCTCTCTCCCTCCCCCCCTCTCTCTCTGGTGAGTACAAAATGAGAGGTAGGGAAGAGTTAATTTATTCTAAAATGATATATCAAGTTAATAAATTATAGGTAGAATCTGTGTTGTCAAAGGCTTTCATGGCCAGGATCACAGAGGTTGTGAGGTACTGAGAAGTGGAGATAGAATGGCACCTTGTGGGATACCACATAATAGCTCCTTTTTTGAGGAGCAGCTATCCCCAAGCGCCACTATCTGGAACCTGTCTGAGAAGGATGACCAAAACCACTGCAGCACAGTGCCACCGATTCCCAGCCCCTCCAGGCGTTCCAGAAGTTACCATGATCTATGGTATTGAAGGTCATTTAGAGATCTAGAAGCACCATCAGAGACACATTCCCCCTGTATTGAGACGTAGATCATCCACTAAGGCGATCATAGCAGTCTGCACTCTATATCCTGCTCTGGAGCCAGTTTGAAATGGGTCAAGGAAGTGTGTGTCATCCAAGACTGCCTGCAGTTGGAGGGCAACTGCCTCTTACGCTTCAGTATGAGAATCAGGTGCATGAGATTAATACATAAGATTAACATACTCACGAGTGAAAAGACAAATAGTTAAACCTTTATAATTGGGATATAGAGTTGTTTTAAATATCTAAAATCACAGAACAAGCATCTTTTAAAGAAGAGTGCAAAAAGGAAAATGGGAAGATAAGGCAAGAATTCCAAGTCAGGGCTCTTTTTCATTTGCCTGCATGAGTTACGGAGAAAAAGAAAAAGACCTCATCCCCATTGTTTATGAAAAATTTATATTTTCTTTTCCTCTGTGCTGAATAGAAAAACTGTATTTTTCAGGGGTGATGATTGTTTTGTGTTCAGTGTGAGATGCCCTGTGTTAACCAACCTCATAGAGATAATGATTTTTTTCACTATATTTTTTTGTACTTTCAACATTGCAACATCTTGCTTACATTTAGTGTCTGTTGGTGCTTTTTAAATTATTAACACCCCTCATCCCCACTTCTTTCACCCTTTCTTCTCAAGTCGCTCATTTCTCAAGTTGCTCCTGACACACAAAAAACCCTTCCTTCTGACCACATATTTACCCTATATCTTTATCTTTAAATAATCATGCACTCAATTTCCTTAATTCCTGTACAATATTTGCATTGTCTTCACCTCTTCCTATCCATTCTATATATGTCTTCCATTTATTTTCATTTCTTCTGTTTTATTCTTCTATGTATCCTCCCATACTACATATGCTATGATTTTGGATTGGACTTGATCATAAATATAGTTATTACAATTTTCTATAGTCCATTTTTGACTATAGAAAATGAGAAGAATTGGGACTCCTGGGCTTCTGATCTTGAGCACAGAGACTGTTCTGTTGTATTGATCTATAAGTGGCCTGGGCAAATGTCTTGACTACAGAACTATGTGAAATTGTATTAAATCAATAAATAGAAATATTTCTAACAGAGACCAAGATCCGTCAATTAATTAATTAACAAATGAATCTTACCTAAGTTGAAGATGAGACTGAAAGCATATCTATACCATGCAATCTAGTTAGATTTTACGCTAATGGCTTTATCCTGTGAAATCTTGGGAATTGTAATTTGGTGAGATATTTCAAACTATCTACAAAATGACTTCTGTAATTCAAGGGAGTGAACTAGACTTCTGTAGCACAGATTTCAAAGCATATAATCAAACTGTAGAGCCAAAAATACTGTGGGATAAACCGTGATAGTTAAAGTAGCCTCAAGTAGCATCAAGTTACTATCACTATGATATGTGCATAGAGTCTGAGAGAAGATAATGTATATGTTTTTCTGTCTTCCAAAAATGTAAGGACATAACAGCAGCTTTGGGGAGGACCAGTGAAAAAGTCCAGAATAATGTATGCCATATTTCGTGTTGGAATGCAGCCATAAAATATATGTTCCTGTAGATTTCCTTTGTTTTTGGAAATGGAAGGGAGTGTGTCAGCCATTTTGTAATGTGAATTGATAGATTAGTTGAGGGAATTCTTTAGCAAACAACTCGAGAAATAATTAGCTTTGATGATGCCGCATGGCACTTCAGTGTTTACAGTGGTTATATAATACATTTTTAAGATTAGTTTAGTTGCATATTTACACATACATTATAAGCTCTTGTCTACTGAGGTGAATACTTCTTGTCTACAATATAGTTTGCACACAACTGAGGCTTTTTTCTATTTCCTTTTTAACAGAACTTGCTAAACACAAGCCACTTTTGAAATTCCCCTGAATTTGAAGGGTGATGTGGTTTGTCAGGGGATTTAATTAAGGGAAAATAAAGACTCAGATATGCACAAAAAACTTACCATATGGGCACCCACATAATTTAGATTTTTGGAAGGGTAATTATTTTCGTTCCAAGGCTCTTTCATGGTGCAGTTCACTTCAAGAAGAATGATAAGCCTACCCAACATTACAATATTCAAGGCAAAAAGGCAAAGCAATAATAGCAAAAAGAAACAGTTGGAAGAGAGTAATAGATTTGACAGGAAGTTACTCAATAAAAGGTACATCATGTAGTATTGGGGCTTTGATAAGCCAACATTCTGCATACTGCAGGATTTCTTTTATTTAACTATGTGGTTATCTTCTCAGCCATCTCCCAGGCCTCCATTCAAGCTAATATTTCAAACATGTGGAATCTAAAGTAATTTGAAGTGGGAAGTTGTTAACCAGTTTGGGAGAGAGTTCGGGGCCTATTCCAAATAAGACTCATACAGAACAATGTGGAGATAATTTTTGGCAGGGGTCTGTCATAACATTTGGAAAATACAATATTTTGGTTTTCTTAGCAGCTGTTGCTAACTGCACCACAGTGTTGATTTTAAATTGTTTCTGTTCACAAAGTTTAATCCAGGAGACCTTGGGTTAATAAGAGCAATTTGATTGTGATATACGAAAACTCAGGGTCACCTCTTTTTCTCAGGGGTTACCAGTGAGGGGTATAATACTACATTAATATCGTAGGATACAGTATGGAATATACGTATCTTCCTTTTATTTTCCTGGCCAAGTTTATATTCTGACCTTCAAATTCACTGCCTCCTCTACATTAGAGTAAACATATAAAGTTTTTTGTCCCTAACTGAGCAGGGAGAAGCTCCAGTTTATTCCTTATTTAATCTTTAAAAAAAACAATAACTTTGTAGCGATCTCACCTCAGAACTTTAAAATGGTAGTTCCCATGTAAAATATAAAAAAGTGAATGGGATGGATCTTTAGCCGGTCAAAGGAAATAAACATTGTTATTGCACTTTCGTATTTCCAGTATAACCACTCTGTTCACTAAAATTACGTCTTTTGAAATTGGATCAAGGTTTACACAAGCAGATACTGTACAGTACTTGTGTTATTTGGCTCTAAGTCATAAACCAGTTGCCCTGCATTTCTTAGATGCTGAGGTACTAATCTCTGTAGCCTTATTTTTCTTGGTTTCATTTGCGCACAGGGCCCTTCCGCACAGCCATATAACCCAGAATATCAAGACAGATAATCCACAATATCTCCTTTGGGTTATCTGAGTCCAAACTGCTGTATAATCCAGTTCAAAGCAGATAATGTGGGATTTTATACAACGGTGTGGAAGGGGTCTCAGATTTAAGTTGAGAAGTTACTGCCCACACAAGCCTTATCTATTTAAGGTAAGAAAGCATTTCAAGGAAGGCATCAGTTCACTGTTCAAGAAAAACATTAGTTCACTTTTATCATGTGTGTCTTAGAAGTACACTATTTATATGATTGAACCTGCCTGCTTTTGAAAGTATTTTTCCCAGAGAAATTTACACTAGAACAGTGGTCCTCAACAATGAGTCCCCAGTTGTTTTTGGCCTACAACTCCAGAAATCCCAGCCAGTTTACCAGCTGTTAGGATTTCTGGGAGTTGAAGGCCAAAAACATCTGGGGACCCCAGGTTGAGAAGCACTTTACTAGAAGAATGTGGCAAACAGTCTGATTGAATCTAAAGACCACTCTCTTTTTAAAAAAAAAAAAATATGGCCTATCTGGTGCCTTCCAGCTGCAATCCTCATAAACCCAGGCAAGTGTGGCTAATGTCAAGTATTATAGAGGTCTTCGTAGAAAACATTAAGAAACCAGTATGAGTTGCTTTTAAGATCAGGAATTTTTGCTTCTATAAGTCTAGCATATGCCACTTTTGTGTAAAGTAATTCAGTTGATGTCTCTCTTTCATTGCTTTGCTGACCAGAGTTCTCAATGTACTCCATTTCCAATGTACTTTACAGGCCATCCCTTTTCATGCTCTTCCTCATTCATGGCTTTCCATGCATTCTGGGGCCTATTTCTTGCAATGTTAGTTTTTGATTTTTGAATAAATATTGTATATATCTATATCCATATCTGTTGTTATTGAGCTTCTGGAGATCTATAACTCACTTTTAAAAAGTACTTTTGGACATTTATATGTGGTTCAATAACCAAATTTTGGCAGCTTATCACCAACAAGGAATATCTATATGTTTATTGTTATTACAATAATGCAGAATATCAGCAGCTTCAGATCAAATACTGACCGGCCTTCAGTTTAGCGGTTCTCATCTGAATAGAAACAAAAGGGATTTTTACCTCTAATTTTTTAACTGATCATCCTGCGTAACTGTTCATGTAGGTTATATTTGTTAAGCATGCAATCAGTTTAATGTGAATGAACTGATATTGTTTTCTGACCCCAGATAGCACTTAGCATGTGATAATGGCAGAACCTTGTTAGTAATTAAATTCACCCACAAGGAAATTTTTGGAAATTTCTTTAATGCCAGGTTACTACTATACAGCAAAGTTATGAATGAAGAGATTGCAGACACGTTCTTAGTTCAATGCCCCCCAAAAGCCCCTCCCTCTCAGCTCTCAAAAGTTCCTCCGATTAGCTCCTGATCTTCCAGTTTGAGGCGGTTTGTCTTATCAGGTGCTTTCCCACGCAGGGCCCCAGATGTTTTCACTCTGTTTTCATTCCTCAACCTTGGCTGTGAACTCATGGCATGTTCTGGTGTCTTGAACACACCAGATACGAAGTCCATGACATAGCATATATGGTGATGCATTGCAATGGATTTTTTTAAACCTCTATTATAGATTTAATCAAATCCGGTGTCTGGAAAGGGCATCATGATTAACCTATTGTCCTTGTATCCGGACATCTTCATATTAAAAGAATTATACAAATTCACCTACACAGTTCACATTGTAGAATGCTGGGATCAACAATCAGGGATAACTTCACTTAATTTACCACAATTAATTAGATTTTGCTTCAGCATTCACTTTCTATTAATTGTATTAGCTGTACATTAGCTTATAGAGGTGTTGTGAGACAAACACTTTCAGTTGCTCACTATGATAGCAGTTGTGTATGTGCAGCAGATGAACATGTGGATTGCAAGCTTAAGTTCTGAAATTAATTTGATAATGTTAACATTATAATCAGAAAATTAACTACCATAAAACTAATTATTTCATAACCTGTTGAATTATTGCTAATTATCCTACTGATATTGTTTTCCCTTTCAGTGGATTGGTAACTCTCCTTTGACTTGTAGTTCGAAATTTTAAATACCTATTCTTATTTATGGGTTCAGCACCTAAGATAAGCACTTACTTTCTGGTTAGTTTTGCCTGTGAGAAGGAGGAATAGATGGGCTGCAAACATGAGTACTTTAGTTGTACACCAAAAATCTTGGCATGCTGTTCTATGCAAGCATGGCTAGTAGATATTCATTATGATATAGAAACATTTTCAAACACAGGGATAAGGACAGTCTGTGAACTATGTTCACATTGTTCTCTGATGACATTGAGGAGTGATCCACATGCTACTGGGTTATTCCTTACATTACAGCAGATCATGCAAGTGTTGAAAGTCCAGAGTACTTTTCTGTTTTATTCATTGGTTCATTCTCCCTTCATATCAGTCTTCCAATTCCTGCCTAGTTGGCAAGATGTGGTCTTTCTTCTATCAAACATCTTTCAGTTAGACAGGAAAAAAATAGAAAATAAAAAACATGTAGAAGAAAAGGAAAACATCCAGTGAAGACTCAGATGGTGCACATGCGTCTTTGCCCACAGAAAAGAAAGCAAAACAAGAAAATCAAGGAAACAGAAATGGATGTACTGACTGTTCCCCAGCAGATTTTGATCTGGGAAAACAAATTCATTAATTCAGTTCAGATGACTGCAAAATAGCAAGTGTCTGAGGACAGTAATGAGGCAACGTAAAAAAGAATATTTATTTTGACAAGCGACAGTGAATTGGATGGCTCTGTACCACTGCCTCCAAAACAACTATAAACACCAAAAGAAACAACCAAACAGAACAGACTGCAGCTCCCTAACAGAAGGCTAAGAAATAAAAACTAAAGCTAATGCTAAAAAAAAATCTGGTATACCTGCTTGGTAAGGGCCAGGAGTGACAGATTGAATGATAAAGAAAACTCTAATTGCTGCTTCAGGCTATCAGTCTAGGAATGGAGTTTCCAATGTAGGGGCAACAAGAAGATCAAAAGGAAACTTCAATCCAGGCATGAAAGTATATAGAAATTAGCAATTGAAACAGCAAAAAAGAAACAACCCCAGAAAGAAGCACAGAGCTCTAGATTACCAAAGAACCTTTCTTCCTAAACTATATAAAAACTGTTGGGCATTTTGGGGGGCAAATTCAGTAGCAGCAAATCCAGCTTCACAAGTTCAGCCACATTGAGATCCTTACACTAGACAGTAGAAAAGATTAATATAATTCTGAAGTTTATAGCAGAGGCAGACCATGTTGCCACTGCATTTGCAGTTAGAAGCATTATGGCCACTCAAGTAGGTAGAAGACTTGTATGGTTCCATCATAGGAGTCTAGATCAAATTTAGAATATATTGTGTTTAGAGGGAAACAATTATTTTGAGGCAGAGGAACCTTCGAGGAGGTGCTAGTGAAGAGTAGAGGCAAGAAAAAAGTTATATCTATAACCCAGGAGAAGAAATCTGAAAAAAAAAAACAATATAGAAACAGCAGTTATTCAGTCCCTGGAGGTAAAGGTTATGCAAGACAAGGTGATTCTATCTCAGTGATTCCCAAAGTGGGTGCTACCACCCCCCGGTGGGCGCTGGAGCGATCCAGGGGGGTGGTGATGGCACCTATTAGGACATGGAGGCGGAGCCAGGGAAGGGGCGGGGCCTCTTCCCAAATGCCGGAGACAGGACTGAGCACCTGAGGCGCCTGTTAGGACACAGAGGAGTGGGTGTGGCTTCTTCCCAAGAGCCCGAGACAGGATTGAGAATCAATACCTCTCCTGAGGCACTTGTTGGGACACAGAGGACAGAGCTACGGAAGGGGGTGGGGCCTCCTTCCAAGAGCCCGAGACAGGGCTGAGCCTCTATACCTCTCCTGAGAGGGTTTTAAGACTAAAGGGTAGGGCTAGGGGTGGGGGCGGGGCCTCTTCCCAAGAGCGCGAGACAGGGCTGAGCCTCTGTATACCCCCCCTGAGGTGCTTGTTAGAACACGGGGGCGGGGTATAGAGGTTTAGCCCCATCAGGCACTTGGGAAGAGGCCCCTCCTCCTGTTTCCTGGCAGGTGCCGCAGGACAGGGCTAGAAGCTCAACCCTGCCTCAGAGCTCGTAACTCCACCCATCTCAGTCCTGGCTGCCCATTTGTGGCCCCACCCATCTCCCCTCGCAGCCCTGCATCTTGGACTAGGGGAGGGGCTCAGCCCCGCCCTCTTGAGCAGGAGCCACGCCCACCCCTCTAAGCCACGCCCCCCTTTCCAGGGGGCTCTGAGACATATTATTTTCTGGAAAGGGGGCAGCAGGCCAAATAAGTTTGGGATCCACTCGTCTATCTGTACATCTGTAAAGAGGTTTTTAAGAGGCATAGCCTTGCAAGCTCCACCAACTTTGCATAGGTTTTCCTAAATGAGATTTGAATTTAGTGCTGCATATGTTAACAAGTCTGCAACCTCATTAAGACTGCAAGTTTCTGTAAATGGGATCAGGGCAGTTTGACTTTGACACCTGATCCAACTTTTCTTCCAAAGTGTCTCCTGCTTAAAGGACTTCATCAGTTCATTCATTTACTAAACCTTTGACCTACACTAGCTCACTTGAAAGAAAATAGCATATGTTGGAGGTGAGGCAAGTTGTGAGGAACCAGCCAAATATGTGTTGTGCCTCTTTCAACCCAAAGACTTTGGTGAGGAAGCCATCAACAATATTGATTGCCTGTTGGTTAAAGGCATGCATATTTCTGTGGTATGATT
Organism: Anolis carolinensis; assembly: GCF_035594765.1. Classification (NCBI taxonomy): domain Eukaryota; kingdom Metazoa; phylum Chordata; class Lepidosauria; order Squamata; family Anolidae; genus Anolis; species Anolis carolinensis. The sequence continues at coordinate 107,269,177 of NC_085846.1, read as the reverse complement.
TAGCAAAGGTACCAAGACCACAAAATGCTACATGGTCTGTAACAACAAGTAAAGCCTATATTGTTTCAGCATCACTAAATGGTGTTTGTAATGAGGCTGTATGGAAGGAACTATCCACATTAAATGACATAAAATAAGTATAAATCAGCACAGGCAGGTTTTGGGTGAAATTCCTGCAATCAGTAATGTAGTGAGAGGCATCCATAGAGGATGTTTGAGTATATCCCAATAGTACGTGAATTGCTCCTGCATGCCATCCATAGAATGAATAGTTGGTACTTACCATGAAGTATTTTTCTTGGATGGCTCAGAGGAACACTTCACTCCCTCCCAGAATGTGGCTTCATAATAATAAAATGAAATAAATACATTTAAAATAGAATAAAGGAATGCAGAACTTACAATAAAACATGGTGTTGTAAATAGTTCTACACATAGATTGGTTATCTTAAGACAAGGCTATAAAGAAACTGCTGCAAAGCGTGAAGGAGCCAATGGTTAAAAAAGAAAAGGACTTTGAACTTTGGAATGATATATCATTTGATGACATGTGGGAAATAACTCAAGAGTATGTGATTGGTCCTCTGGGCCATCCTAGAATGAATCTTCATGTTAAGTACCAACCCCTCATAAACATCTTGTCTGATTAGCATTATAATATTACATTAGAGGGATTCATTTGAAGGACACTGGCACCTTTCTAAATTATGTACAGGCAGTCCCCAAGTTATCAACAAGATAGGTGCTGTAGGTTTGTTCTTAAGTTGTATTTGTATGTAAGACGGAACAATTACCTTTTTAAAGTGGAACTCCAGCCAAATATTTGTTTTGCTGTCTGTTCCCCTGTTCAGAATATTTCATTTCACTTTCTGTCCCTATGATAATTGGATTTTGAAAAAATTGGCTTGTTATGGAAACAAGGATTGATTATAAAACTTCAGTTTGAGACATCTATTTTCCATGATAACTCAGTAGTGAATTTCCCTTCCAAAAGGTAGAATTATCTCACTTCCTTTTGTCTCACTCCTGTTCTCAACTATGAGTCGTTTGTAAGTCGGATATTTGTAACTCGGGCCTGCCCATATATATTAACGTGTTTTTAATTTTTTTTTTTATTATTTTAGAAATTATAACAGAAAGTGAAAAGAAGTAAAATAAAATGCACACATATAAAAAAGAAAAAAAAATACAGAAAGATATAAAGATTTGCACTGTAGTGTACAGCCAGCGCTTGTTAAACTAATGGATATTCACAGAGTGGCTATACCGTTGTTATACCTTAACTTATCCTTGTCCCCCAAACCCCTCACCCGTGAACCCAACCCCGTAGACCTCCGATACCCCTCAGTAAGTATCACGTAACTAACCATCAACTACCCATGTATCTTCTTTCGCTAAATCCCCTTTATGGCAGTCATCAAATCTACCTATATATATTAACGTCTGATGTTGTGTGGTTCTTACTCTAAAAGTGACACAATTAAAACAAATTTATGTAGTGATCAAAATGCATCATTAATCTTTTTAAAAGGTGGGATTCTAATCTGTTATATAGCATCATAGACAATTTACATCTTATTTGTACCTTTTGCCTGCTGCTTCCAGAAAATTTTGTAAACAATGCCAGCTGCTTGTTATATTATTGTTCCTGGTTAATTGAATTGGACCTAGGTAAAAAAAGGGAGAGAATTTTGTACAATTTCCATTTGTTCTTGGGGGCAGTGAGGACAAATAACGAGGGATGCTAAAAGGCACAACACCTATTTCAGTAAGGAATTCTTTTGTCATTTACTTTATTATTCCTAGTGATTCATAGATTTCTCTTAACGTGGAAGAAACAGTAGAGAAACATCTTCCAGTGAGTTCATGAATCAGATACTAACATTCCTAACGGGATTACCATAATGATTGCATTCAAACATAAATATCATTTATGCTTTTATTGCACTTCTGTACTCCATGATGTCTTTCCTTTCCCAGAGATGATTTGAAGAATGAAATCAGAAGTTCACTTCCATGTTTAGTTAAGCACACCGTGGTTTGAGTCAGCATATTTTAGTAAATCATAATTAAGAGTAACCACAATTTTGTGGGTTTAGAAGTGCTGTTCATTTAGTTGGAGTAAAAAAATGGCAAGCAAAAATTCTCAATTTCCTCAGTGGAGGCAGTTAGGTGAGAATGCAGCTGCCTCTGTTTCTACTGAAACTGAATTGGGTTTTACATAATCTTCTGAAATTTTGTTAAAATGAGGAACAGAACAGAGATGGTGTTTTTAGATATCATAGTCCCTCTCCTGTTTATTCCATTTTCTTTTACAAGGGATGGTTTAAATCAAAACTACAGCTTAAAAAGCTTCACTCCTTCACTCCACAAAACCTTTTAAACATGTTATTTCCAGCTGAATGTATTTTTTTTTCTGTAGTGGTACATATTATGGGGGAGTGGGGAAAGACAGGAGAAGCAGTAATGGGTTTGCTGTCATGACTAGTTTGGCTGTCTAGATGCAATAGTTGTTTGGGGAAGAAGAGACAAACAAATAGTACTGGAGAAACATAAATAACAAGACAGCTGCTATTTCCCCTCATAGTCCTCAACTTTGCCCTTGCCCCAAGTCTGGCTGCTATTATGTTTTCTTTCAGAAAACCGGATGTGAATGGGCATTTCATCTGTAAAACAAAAGACTACCAGCCCTTCGAAATTAGAGAAAGAAAGTAGCAAATGTCATTACAGACAGTCCCCCAAGTTATGAACAAAATAGGTTCTGTAGGTTTGTTCTTAAGTTGGATTTGTATGTCAGAACAGGTACATTTTGTAAGTTGAACCCCAGCCTATATATATGTGTGTGTGTATGCGTGTGCGTGTGTGTGTGTGTGTTAGCTTTGGATAGCATAGGGAAGGGTGATCACCCCTGTGGTGTTTGTTTTAATATATGTGCCCCTGCTCAGAAGATTCCACCTCATTTTTTGTCCCTGTGATAATTGGATTTTGAAAAATGTGGCTTGTTGTGGGAACAAGGACTGATGATCAAGCTTCAGTGGAGACACCCTTCCCCCATGATAACCCTTCCAGGAGATAATTTCCCTTCCTAGGAGTAGATATCCCTCACTTCCTGTTGTCTCACCCCTGTTCTTAACACTGACTCATTTGTAAGTTAGATGTTTGTAACTTGGGGACTGCCTGTATATGATAGCTACCAATCTCAGCTTTAAATATTTCATCTATTTTCAGGTGGTTGTGTAGGTGACATCAGTGAAGGCAATATAGTTGCCCAGTGTGAAGCTTCCTGTTTGGGAGAGCCTAAGAGAGGAGGTGGGAAAGTTTTAAAATCAGTTCTAATAAAAATGGTGGTCCTTGGACTAGTGCCAATCTCTGAACCATGAGCTGGCAATGTTGCCACTGATAGTTGTAGCCACTGGGCAAAAATATGATACCAAATCGGTGGGTGGGGGGATGCTTGTGTCTCACTGACAGTCAGGGAAGGCTATCAGTACTTTAGAGCTTCTCCTGCCCTGCAACATTTTTCAATGCTGATGGAATCTTTCTTCAGAGGTTGCAACCAGGAGTGATGCTTTCTCAGCTTTATGTTTGAAAGAATATCCGAACCAAGCTGTCTAGGGTTCAGTAAATAGGCAGCAGGCTAGCATAAGAAAATGAAGACAGTTGCTAAATGAGCTTGAGGCTCTCTCAGATGCCTTTCACAAAACAAAGTCAGAACATGGAGTACTATTGTGGATATTCCGTTAGTTACTAGTCCCTTCAAATTCTGTATTTTTCACAAAATCCACTCTTTGATTTTGGTGCAGGAGTATTTTGTAGTTGCCACATTTGTAAAATGCTGTTTTTTCATGTGTGTTCAAACAGATGTTGATTTTGGGGTATATGATAGATTTAGGGATGTCGTATCCACTGTGATACCATTTGGTTTCCTTTGTAGCAGAATAATGTTTGGGATTTTTAAATTTCATATTTATGGTTATTTATTTATTTACGGCTCTTTTATCCCACCTTTCTCGACCCCGGAGGGGACTCAAGGCGTCTTCACAACATTGGCAATGCCTTTAAAAACATAGTACAATAAAAATAAACTGCACCATTAAAACAATTAAAGCAATTGAATCCATACAACAAGTTAAAATCACGTGATCCATAGGCATAGTCCAGGACCGTTCCATAGGTCAATTACACATCTTTTGTGTCTAATTATTGCACTAGATTTTCGAAAGCTTCATACCATTTCATTTCTCTTGGATTGTGTTATGTGTTTTGTGATTATGTATATTTTTATGTGATGAAATGCCTGCAATCAATAATTTTGTAGTTCTTGGCACTAGAGGGCACTAGCTTTCTCATTCATGGCTATTTTTGAGAAAGGTTTGTTCATGTGACAGAATACACCTCCAGATTTCTATGTGAACAGTAAAGTGGCCCTGACTATTTAGCATTGACCATCTATATACCAGAGAATGAAACCATGCAACTATTGTTTGATAGTGCTTTAAAAGTAACTGTGTACAAATCACTTTAGTTAATATGCTTTCTTGTATAAACTTATTTGTAACAGTTTCAAGTCATCATAATATCTGTTGTGTAATTCATGATTTTCATTTCTCTACTGCAGTTAAACAAATAAAAGTGTCATGGCTCGTTTAACGAAACGGCGGCAGGCAGATACAAAAGCTATCCAGCATCTTTGGGCAGCTATAGAGATCATCCGAAATCAGAAGCAAATTGCTAACATTGATCGTATTACAAAGTAAGTGTCATTTAAATACTACTAATAAAAATGCCATGAACCTAAGCGAACAAGGAGAGTGGTACTAGAAGCATTTCCCCCTTTTATTAAATTATATAAAATTTGCATATTCATTTTCTACTATTTCCAATCACTGGCAATGCAGAGAAAAAGGATTTGAATTATATCTGTTCTACAGAGGTGTATTAAATCATGTTTTCTAGTCTTGAGGAAAAAATATCTTAGTGTTTATAATACAGTACATGAAAACTGAATTGAGGGATGTCCTGTTTATATCTCTGATGTGTATAGTCTATAGTACTGCTTCTTAAATTGTGAGTCCCGGCCTCAGATGGGGTCCCTTTAACTCGGTGTTGGCATCATGAAAACTTTGGCAACAGTAAAAGGTTTCTACTTGCCACCTAGATATTTACATGAATCTGTTAGCAACAACATGCAGTGTTTACAGCAGACTCTGCAGAAAATGAGCTGTACTCCATAAGAAAAGTCATCCTGTTTAGCAAGCCTTCCAAATGCTAATTTATTATCTGTAAAAACGTTTGATTTTATACCCATATACCTAATTTATTGGGCAGAAAGGGATCACAAAAAATTATTGAGTGGAAAGGGGTTGTGAGTGGAAAAAGTTTAATAAGACGTGGTCTATATGGTCAAAATATCAGACTAGAGTAGGGAAGACTTAGGCCAATTGTGAGTTCCACTTATACATGTTCTAGCTGGGATTAGCAGTTGAGTTTAGGCTCCAATTTCAAATTCCTACATAGCCCTTCAAGATCCTTGAGTTATTATCTTTTGCTCCAACCTACTTCCACAGGATTGTTGTGAGAATAAAATAGGGAGTGAAGAGAACTATGTACATTGCCTTGATCTGAGCATTTTCTGTCTCATGTACAATCAAATCTAGTATTACATCCCCCATAGCAAAGAAGGAAGATTAGATGTTTAATTTCATTCTTTTTAGTGACAAACCATGGTTTGTCATTTTGTTCGTTTTTATACAAACAAGGATAGTTCAGCCCTACAGTATTTTATTAGCTTGTTTTGCAGATCAACTATAATTGTTTCTTCACTATTTTACGAGTTGTATAGGTCTTTAATTTTGTTTGATAATGTGTGTATTGAGTTGCTTGCAATGTATGTTGCTGTTTTTATGCTTGTAAACTGCCCTGAGTCCCTTTGGGGAGAGAGGGCAGTATATACATAAAGTTTGACTTTTACTTTACTTGTGTGGGTTTGTAGTATATGGGACGTGATTTGCCACAAACTGGGAATGGAAGCTTCTGATCTTCCCTTCTGTGTATAAAAGAAAGAGAGGAGGGATCATGTAAGCCTAAGGCTCGTAACTGGTTACTTTTGTAATGCCAAACCATATCTGAATGTAGTTCTGGTGTATAAATGCATGTCTCTTTCTAAGCTATGATAAAGTAGCAGTTCCTGCTTTAACCAGCAACATTTGCTAATGTTTTGTAATATGTACACTGTTCAGTTTACATTATACATATTGATGTACACTGATGGTGCAATGATGATGATGTAATGTGTTTTGTTACTGTGCATTATGGGACACTGCCCTTTGGCGTTGTATTGTCAACTCTGAATAGCAGCTGGTCTTCACAGTTTCATGAAGGATTCTTTCCTAGCTCTGCCTAAAGATTCCCGGTATTCCCAATTGTCTCTTATAAAATCTAAAGGAGGTCCAACCTTGCTTTCTGAGAGCAAGAGGAGATTGGTTCAGGGGAATATAGTAGTACGAATACTTGTAATGGATTTCTTCACCTCCTTCACTGAATACCTACATATCTTCCCACTATGAAAAAATGTGCTTCTCATTAGTGGCCAATATATTCACATATGAAAAACCCACTTATCTATGAAGTGTTTGAAAGAAAAAAATTAATTTCATTGGTATACTGCCCTGCAGCTCCCTACAGATGAAATTACCTCACAGGCAGACTGGAAGGCTTTTATTTCTCAAAGTATTACGAGTATGGTTACGAAGCAAAGTTCCATTGAAAGTTGCTTTCCCTCCCACCTCCTCATATCCCTCACCCTGGCCCTTCCTTGCTTCAGGTGTGCTACTGGCCTACATTCATGGTTCCCCACACCAGTAAAGGAGGTCATGACAATTGGCACTACTCTGAGGAACACCCTATTTCAACCTGGTAAATTCTTCATTGAACTAACAGAGGATTTATACTAGATTTGAATGCACATGAAACAGAACATATCTTCATGAATTGTGAGAAGCCTGGATTGTTTTACAACAATATGATATGTGTTGGAATTATTTTATTTTTATGTGTTGGTAATGGATATCTAGCAAGGAGAAATGCCTTCATGCAGAATACCCAATCAAAATACCTTCAGAAGGAACCTCTTCCTATTTTTCTGGCAGCTGTCTGAAAACATAGAACTGAGCTGACAATTTATGGACATGTTTGTGGACATATTAAAATTATGAATGATAAAATTAATAATATCTGATAATGCTACAGTGACATTATTGTTAATATAGTTGTGAATCACACAAGTCATGGTTAGTTGGTGTGGTTCAAAGGAGCTGCAGTCCAGAAAAAAGAGGAAATTTCATAATCTGACAGAATCGAATATAGCTGTTCAGCTGCTTTAGGGAAACAAGGTGGTTGGATCTCAAAAGCTTCTCTGTTTCTCTCAATGTGCCTTATCATGTTACTTCCCCAGTTTCCTCCATAGGATTCCAGAACACTATTTACTGTGGAAGAACAAGGCATGCCACTAATGGGGGAGAAGTCTATTAATAGGAGACCTATTCTACTATTAATTTGACTTAATGAAGTAGAAGGCTTAGCAGTTTATACTGCTGGTGATAAATATTTAAGAGGTAGAATGATTGCAGGAACTTAGGAAGTGAGTACTGTTGTGTCGATTATTAAAATTAATTATTAAGTTCTTAAACATAATAGGCTGTTACAATTTTGATTAATTATTCATTTTTATAATGAATGTTATGGAATGTTGTTAGGAATGTGATACTTTTCTTAGTGGATTTTCATTTGCTGTGAAACACTTTTAGTGTAATAACAGAAAAAAATAAACAGAACTTTATATACAAAATAACAAGAATATTATTATTGCTACTAATCTTGAGCTTTTGTGTTTATAGAGTTTAGAGAAATAGATACTCCCATTTTTTTCAGACTTCACTTAAACTCCTATTCAAACAGTTCAGCCCTTCACCTCTGATATGAGGTATTGATTGTAGGTACTGCTTTTGGGACAAGAAATAGTGACATTGTTTTCTTGTAACAGTGTTTTATTTAAATTAACATTTGTATATGTTTGTTTGTAGATGTATAGACCTCCCTTCCCCCCCTTCATAGCTTCTATAGTTGCCTTCTACTAACATGCAAATTTACAGTAATTACAAAAGCTAGTGAAAGGCACCAGTTCCTGTCTGATCTGGGAAGCTAATTAAGGCCAGCCCTGGTTAGTACTTGAATGGGAGACTACCAGTGAATACCAAGTGATTTAGACTATATTTCAGAGGAAGGAACTGGCAAAGCCACCTCTGAGTTTTTCCGGCCTAAGAAAATCCTATGAAATTCATGGGTCACCATAAGTTGGCAGACAACTTGAAGGAATATACACATAAATGATGAAAGTAGTTGTGTTCACCCACTACCCATTTCTCTGTGGGTGGCAAAATAAGGCATATGAAATACCTTCTCTGAGGAAAGTATGGCTGTAGGGGAGCTCAGTGTCATAGCTAGTTAGTTGCTTGCTTTGTGTAGGTGGGATCTTCAGCCTACCAATTCAAGTTGTAAATTCATGAAATATTTGATGAGAACATGTGGTAATTTAATCACTGGAGCAAGCAATCCTTATCAGCATTAAAATTATTACTTCTGACAGAATCGACCAGATAATGAGTATTGCATGAGGTTACATGTTGCCGGAGGTTTTTAAAACTTGAACAAACAGGATCACTTCTTAGGTCTGCCAGCAGCTTCTACAGAAGCATCGGGCTGATTTTAGTTTAATTCAATTTGCTGTGTAACTCACTATACAAATCCACACGTAAACCCTTGTATTTATAAGTGAATTACTATTTTCACTGATTTCATATACTCCGTGGTTGCAGTCCATCTGGTTGTGGCAAGTGATTGGAATGAGGTTCTCCTTCTCAAATGGTCAAATAAAACCAGTGACTTTTCATTTATGTATCATATGCACCTTTTTGTATACCTACCCTGGTGGTAATTTTATGCACAGTATTTTTAATATGTCCTGCAAAGGATTGTTACCTTGTTGCAGTGCTGGAGATTGAGCACCTCAATGATGTCATGAGCGAAACTGTGAAGGGACACCCAAGATGAAGTCATGGCGGAGAGGTCGTGACACTTACTTCACATGCTAGTAAGATAATGCTCATGATCCTGCAAGGTAGACTCCAGCAATACATGGAGCAAGAGTTGCCAGATGTACAAGCTGGGCTTAGAAAAGGCAAAGGAACGAGAGACCAAATTGCCAATATCGGCCGGATAATGGAGAAAGGCAGGGAGTTCCAGAAAAACATTTATTTCTGTTCTATTGACTATTCTAAAGCCTTTGACTATGTGGATCACAATAAATTGTGGCAAGTTCTTGGTGGTAGGAGGATACCAAGTCACCTTGTCTGTCCCCTGAGGAATCTGTATAATGGCCAAGTAGCAACAGTAAGAACAAGCCACAGAACAACAGACTGGTTCAAGATTGGGAAAGGAGTACGGCAGGGTTCCTTCCTATTCAACATGTATGCAAAACACATCATGCAACATGAGGGCTTGATGAATCCAAGCTGGAGTTAAAACTGCTGGGAGAAACATTAACAATCTTAGATATGCAGATGATACCATTTTGATGGCTGAAAGCAAGGAGGAACTGAGGAGCCTTATAACCAAGGTGAAAGAAGAAAGTACAAAAGCTGGGTTGCGGTTATATATAAAGATTATGGCAACCAGACTTATTGATAACTGGAAAATAGAGGGAGAAAACATGGAGGCATTGACAGACTTTGTATTTCTAGGCGCAAAGATTACTGCAGCCAGGAAATCAGAAGACATTTATTTCTTGGAAGGAGAGAAGTGACCAATCTCGATAAAATAGTTAAGAGTAAAGACATCACAGGCAGCAAAGGTCCGCATAGTTAAAGCAGTTGTATTCCCCGTAGTAACCTATGGATGTGAGAGCTGGACCATAAGGAAGGCTGAACGAAGGCAGATAGATGCTTTTGAACTGTGGTGTGGGAGGAAAATTCTGAAAGTGCCTTGGACCGCAAGAAAATCAAACCAGTCCATACTCCAGGAAATAAAGTCCAACTCCTCACTGTAGGGAAGGATATTAAAGGCAAAGATGAAGTACTTTGGCCACATAATGAGAAGACAGGATACCTTGGAGAAGAGAATGATGCTGGGGAAAAAGGAAGGAAAAAGAAAGAGGGGCTGACCAAGGGCAAGATGGATGGATGTTATTCTTGAAGTGGCTGACTCAACCTTGAAGGAACTGGAGGTGGCGATTGCTGACAGGAACCTCTGGCATGGGCTGATCATGAGGTCACAAAGAGTCGGAAGCAACTGAACGAATAAACATACATTTTAATACTGTGGTGTACATGATCAGAAAGCTAAGGTGTCACCGTCTCAGCCACCCATGAAGACAGTTTTGGAATTTGGAGTATTTTGGATTCCGGATAAGGGATGCCCAACCTATATATAGTTTTGCAACTTTGGGGTCACTGATGAAATTTTCATCTCTCTGTTCTGCTTGTCGTCTCAAAAGAAATGTGGAACAATCAGGTGGGTAGATAGAATTACAAAGTTAGAAACCTCGATTCAACTCCCAGCTCTTAATGAGTTCTGTCATGCTAATCTTTTGTGATGGGCTGCAGGTAGAGGAGCACCATTCATTTGGTGGATATGTTTCTGCTCACCATGCAGAATCCTGCATGTATAGACATATTACAGATGTGTAATGGAATTTTGAAAATACAGTAGAGTCTCACTTATCCAACACTCGCTTATCCAACGTTCTGGATTATCCAACGCATTTTTGTAGTCAATGTTTTCAATATATCATGATATTTTGGTGCTAAATTCTTAAATACAGTAATTACTACATAGCATTACTGCGTATTGAACTACTTTTTCTGCCAAATTTGTTGTCTAACATGATGTTTTGGTGCTTCATTTGTAAAATCATAACCTAATTTGATGTTTAATAGGCTTTTCCTTAATGTCTCCTTATTATCCAACATATTCGCTTATCCAACATTCTGCTGGCCCGTTTATGTTGGATAAGTGAGACTCTACTGTAATCAAAATAGATCTTCCTGCAACACTTATACCTCTTGCTGTGCCTGCACTAGTTTGTTGAATAAAGAGGCCCTACTAAAAGGGACACAGCTTCTCTATTTCTGTAATGGGAATATCAAAGCCATTTTTCTTCTGAAAAGCCTTTTGGCACTGAAGTTCTTCTGTTTGTCTCAAGGTAGTTTTAACTGGTTGAATGTTATTTTAAAATTATCATAACATTTTATTTGTATGGATGTTCAAATAGTTTCTTTTATAATTTTATATTGCTAGCTGGCCAAAGCACCATATTATTGGTAAAACAGCAGGATATAAATTTATAACATTAATAAATAATCTAAAATTGACTTGTATTTGAAGGTTGTTAAAGTTTTGTAGCCAGATGACTAAATTACCCTAAATTGGTAAAATACAAGAAGGCACTTTCACAATGACTGAGTTTTGTCAAACTGAATTGCTCTTGACACTAATATGCATGTATCTGTAAAGGTTTTGAAATTTGGGAAAGCATCGCTTTTTCATATGGGAAAGAAAACAGAGTCTGAAATCTTCACAGTTACATTATAGTAGTTATAATTCCCATTCAGCTCAAGGTGGTTTACTTCTGTGTAGATGGGTACAGAATTGCAATGGGTGTTAGCGTTTAATAAAAAAACAAGAGAGGAATGGTTGCTTATTCGTATTGCAGGTTTATCCTTTTATACAGGTTTATCCTTTTGCGCAAGAATCCTGCTTGGACAGCCTTGCACTAATCTAAGTAGGTTTTGTATTATTCTGTTTGCAGATGAGTAAATCCCAAGAAGACTGAGCTATAAATACTAGACTATTGAGCTGCAGTCTAAGATTTCTCTCTTGCTCTCTTCTTTGCCCTGAGGACGAATAGACTCTGTCTGGCCAGTTCAGGAATTTAACAAGCAAATTATTGGGAAGAACCCCCTTTTTCAGTAGACTGGTCTTTCTTTTAGCTGGTGGAGATTATCATTAATGTCCTTTGACTCTGTGACGTTATGATGCTGAAGATTATTTCAGCCTCCTAGCCAACTTAAGGCTTGCTTAGTATCTTAGGGGAATTAACTTTGTCTTGTGAGGTGTACTTACCTATTTGCTAACATATTTGCTTTACGTCTCCTGCCTGACTGGAAAACAGCATATCCTTTCCAAATCTGTTGACCAGAGGCTGAACATGATCATAGCATAAATAGTTTGTCTCTTTTTCTTCAAGGTAAGGCTAATCAGGTCTTTCGAAAGAACAGCAGGGGGAATTGTTTTATCTTTTTTGTGGGTTTTGCAAGATTGTTCCTTGTGCCTATTAGCAACGTAAGCCAACTTCTTGTATTAATAGGCTGCGTGGAGGTTTTCTCTTCATTGGAAATGGGCTTCCTTGGTAATATAATTTGGACTCTTGCATCAAAAAAACCTCTGCTTTCTATGTTCCATAGCCTCCGTGCAGGTCATTCATTGGGAGAATCAGTAGACAGAAAGAAAGAGAGTTCTAGATTTGAAAACATTTACTCTCAGGTCAGTTAGTTGACAAAGATTCTAGTTGCTCAAAGCCAAGCAGCCAAGTCAGAATCATTTTGCTGGGTTCTTTTCTGAGTGCCATGTAAGACAACCTATGGCTTGCCAGGTTTATTTTATTTCTCCCCCACTACGCAAGCATTGCATGTAGCTTTGCCTGGTAGTTATCAGAGTGCAAATAAATTTTAATTTATTTATTCTTAGTTCTGGATTATGTTTTTTCTTCTTCTGTAAGAAAGTTATCTCTGGAAGGTAACTCCAATTTCCATGAAAATATATGACAATATTAGGCATAAGCCACCAATGAATTTAAATATTTGGAATTTTAAAATTGTTATTATTCATAAAAATGCATTATAATGGAGGCTAGAATTCTGTGATGTTCATTTGGCTACACATATGCATCACAGTAAAGTCCTAAGATCGAGTTTCCAAATTCAGTTATTCCCCTCTGGTTTTTGTTGCTTCCCTTGGTATGTTGTCAGACATTTTGAAAGATCTGGTTCACTCTTAATACTGTAAGACAGTTTAATTCTAACAGATGGTATAGTTCCTTTGAAATCTTTATGTAAGAAATACAAAGAGAGGCAGTAACTTCTATGGCGATGTCATTGCGTACAGTACATGTCTCCTCCTTCCCTAAATGGTTCCTAATTGAACTGCTGTGTTTGGTTTTTGTAATAGTGCTGCCTGTTGGGAAAACCTCAATGCCACTTTTCTGAAGGTTTATAAACAACAGTGTGATACAGGTTTATAAACAACAGTGTGAACCTTTTTTTCCTAACCTATGGGCCTTCATACTTTGTTGGACCCTTTCAGGGGGAGTTGGTACACAGATTCTAACACTGTTGGTCATGTATAGTTGGGGAATTAAGAATCTTAAATCTATCAATGCTTGGGAGCAACAAATATAAAGCAGATATTCATTTAGGCTGACAAACTGGTTTAGTTAGGGACTGTATAAGGTAGTAACGTCTCTATATGTTTTTGTTGTGGGATTGAAGTCTTGGAGAAGCAGCCCTCCTCCCCACCAGGGAGAAAATAACACTGTGTGAGGTGATTGAAGAAGACTTTCTCTGCTATGGCACCCTACTTGTGGAATGCTTGCTCTTTAATTTGTGCCAACACTGACTTCATTCTGTTGTTTTTGTATCAAAACTTCTGTGTCCAAATCTTTATGTGTACGTGGTTTTAAGCTGGTTTAACATATGTAACAATTTATCTTACTGTTTTATATACTTTCATTGTGATTAAATTGTTTTTTACTCTTCTTAATTTCAAATTGTTTAAATTGATATTTTTGTGCTCCAGTCTGAGATCCTAGGTGTAATATACACATCTAAATTAAGAAGCAAATAAGAAATATTAAGCAATGTGGAAATCAAAGCAGGAAGCCAAAAATCACAAAGTGTTTTCAGATTTTTTTTACAGTTGGCTGTCCACTTTCGTGGAAGTTAGGGAAAATAGTAAATACTGAACAGTGGGGGCAGAACACCACAACTTGTGTTTAGTACCAAAAAAAGCACACCTTACCCCACAGCCACTGCCTCCCTCCCAGAGCCACCAGCACATTCACACATCAGCAGCATCCTTAGGAGGATGTTGGAGGAAAGTCATCACTGCTGCATCCACCTCCTTCAGATGGGGATGCTGTGCGAATTTTCACAGTTCACCCCCATCTTTGTGAGGGAGGTGTAGTGGTGGCAGGGATGACTTCTCCCCCTTCCACCTCCTGAGGGTGGGGCTGCTGAATGTGTACATGACCCCGTATGAGTGATGCTCTTGGCAGGACAGAAGGAAAGGGGGGGGGGAGTGCAGGAGGGAGGAGGTTGAGCTAGTTAAGGAGTAGGGCAAGCTTGCTAATAATCAGAACTGCAAATATTAGACTGCGAATGTAGAGGGCTGAATATATACCACAAAATATATGCAGATGTTAAGATTTTTAGTGCTTGCTTTCTGTTCTCTTACAGGTGTGTGTCTTGGATGTTTTAGTACTTGTTTTCTCTTTTGTTACAGGTATATGTCTCGGGTTCATGGTATGCATCCCAAAGAGACCACACGTCAGCTTAGTTTAGCTGTGAAGGATGGCCTTGTTGTTGAAACTTTGACAGTAGGATGTAAGGGATCAAAAGCTGGTATTGAGCAAGAAGGATACTGGCTGCCTGGAGATGAGATTGTGAGTATATTTCCTGCAAGATTTTACATCACATTTCCTGTTATGTTGACAATCTGCTATTAGCAGTTCCAACTAGCAGCTAACACACAGGGGCCTTAGTAGAGTTTACTTCTTAAATGTCATAGTTTATAGGAAACTAATTTCTTTATTGGTTTCTTATAGCTATCACGAGTTCATTTTTCAACCTATAATCTTTTAGATCCAAAGTAATTATGGGTTAGAGTGTTAAAGATTAATAATAATAATAATAATAATGTCTTCAATGTGCTGCCACTGTACAAAAAAACACAATACAAGAAGACAATAAGACATACAGTGTGATAAAAAAGGAAATATGTGGCAATAAAGGGACTAATACAAATAGGAAAACAAAATTATCTAGTTATACATATTGTAAAATTAAAATAGAATCCCAAACACATTAGAAAACAAAGCAGTCTTTATCTGAGACATAAAACAGTGCTTTTAGGAGCAGTCTGCAGATATTTTGAGAAAGTTCCAAGGGTATGAAGCAATAGGGCCCAAAGGATGAAACAAAACTAAGGGGGGGAAACAGACAAACTCTGAGCTAGGTAGAGATCAAGGAAGCAATCATGTAGGTCTTTAAAATACTTATATTGGATCCTAAAGAAGACAAGAAGTCAGTGAAGGGACATAAAAATGGGGTGACGTAATCAAAACATTTTTAATGCAAAAGCGTAGACATTGTTTATATATCTGTATTTTGGCTAAAGCTTAATTTAAAGAATAAAAACATTAGATGACAATTACTGATACACAAACCCATCTTTCCCTTTCAACAGCATGCTGCATAACTGGCTTTTGCATAAAGTCTCTTGAGTTTAAAAAGCAATTTGCTAATTTGACACCATTCATTTGCCATTAGAAAACCATGAGTGCATGGAATTGCAGTGTGATTCATTGGATCATCCATGTTATTTAAATCGAATAGATAGTTTAAGAGGACTGCAGGAGGGAAGGAGGAATGTTGCTGTTACGTCATTTGGAAAGTACCATTTTGTTCCATAAAATACCCCTGTCTGAAGCATTTTCTGTTGGTAATTGTTGGAATTGCTTTGACAAAGAATGTCTGGTCATATGCTCTTTTGGTGAAGGGCCCTGGATGAATGGCATAAGAGGAGCTACTGCTGGGAGGGTCATTGGGTATAGAAATAGGAGTGGCCAGTTTATTTCTTAGTCTTATGGATTAGAAGAGCCCAGGACCTCTCTTTGGCCATTTGAAATCAAAATCAGCTAGATGCCCCAATACTTTCCTATCAGATTGAGAGCACTTGGTCATACTGCTTAAAACTGCAGCTGTGGTTTACATGTTGTTGCATTCAGTTTATCTTGAAGCTGAAAAAAATAGTGAATCACTTCTGATAGTGATTTAAATCCTGTTGTTAGTCTTTACTAGAGTATACCAACATTGGATTTATTTATCTGTTGATTCATTATTCAATAATTGATTGAATAGGTCTGCTCCAGCTGGGACTAATCAACTGCATGCAAAAAAAAACCGTATTAATTGGAACATTCTTTAAAAACAAAGCTCAGACACATTTCAACTTTAATTTAAATCTGAATGCTTGCAGTATCTTAATCAGTATACCAGAGCCTTGGGGAAAGTTGCAAAATAAAGTTTTTCACGGATAGCATTTGTGTACAGAAAAAAATGGAACCTCCCAGACCTGAGTATTTTGTGTATTGGGGGTGAGAATAAATTAGCCTTTCCTTCTCCAGTGCATATGTCCAGTGCTTAAATACATAGACTGCCTCCCTCTATTCCCTCAGTTTACTGAAAATGTTCCTTGCTACAATGGGAGCAGACACAGAATAGAAAGAATAGAGGAAGAATGCTCATTGGAGATGTTGAGGTTGCCTTTTAAAATGCTTAGCTTTAGAATTATCTAAGCTTGCTCTACACAGGAAAATCTATATGCATGCGTTCACGGGCAATCATTTGAAGAACTGTGGTTACAGGTAAGCAACAAAGGAAAGGGTTCTTTGAGAAATAAATGATAAAACCCTATTTTTAAATAAAATTATGCACTTGAAAGATAAAGCAGCAATCTTGAATAAAGCTAGTGTCATAAAAAGTAGTAAGTTCCATAAGAAATAGGTGCCTGAAAACCTACAGAGAGATATAGTTCACAAAATCTACATGTTTTGAAATCATACCATACTAACTTGGGCCACAATGCTTGAACTTCGCAATAAATTGTACTGAAGTGGTTACAAATAGCTGTTATACTTATGACGCTCCTCACAGATATTTATACCAGGATTGTCTGTATTTTGCACTGATAGATTATTATTTTTATTGAGAAGATATAATTAATTATTAGTATAAGTCAAACAAATTGCCCATATGTTTTCTTAGTTGGCATACTTTTACACCATAACTAGTCAAAGGAAAGTAAATTAGCTTTCTATGAAATTGAAACCCTACCCCATGGCCATTTGAAATATTTCATGTTTTGTAGATTTTAATCGGCATTGCACATAATCTTTACCATATAAGAGCTAAAAAAGGGAACTGATATTTCTGAAATGCTGGATTCTGCAGCAAATATAATTTTCTATGGCATTTCTGTGCTTGCATGGATTGCAGAAGGCATGCAACCCTTCCACATAATTCAAAGTCTTGTAGACAAGTATAAGAAGAAGAAAGTACAAGAACACTCGTTTAACATGGGAAATAGCCCTGTCTTTCAGTTATTCTTTTCCAGCAGTGATAGGCAAGATCAGTTCGTGTATTTTTCTCTCTTCCAACTCTATGATTCTATGATACACCTCATCTTCAAAATGAGCATTTCTGCTTTTAAAAAAGGCAGGCTGATAATACATACATTAGGAAGCCTTTTAACACTTCAGAAACCCACTGGCAAACACATGTACTTGTCTTAATTGTGTAAGCCACCTTGACCCAGTATTGGAGAAGTAGGGTGGGATATAAATGAATAACGCAATGGTGGCAAACCAAGCTGAATATGGCAATGGTTGTGTTCTATTCAATTTGTGAAAAGTTAAACTAAAAAAAAGAATTACTGTAGTGTGGTTGTGCCATATTTTTTAAGGGATAGCATCACAATCATAAAATCATGGACATTTGTATTTGATAATTCCCTTGCATATCCACATATGGATATGATATCATATTAAATTCACCCTACTTCTTTTGGAGTCAAAACTGTTCCTGCCGCAGCATCTGATCAGATATTACTATTATTATTATTATTAAATGCATTTCTATACCGCTTTTCTCACCCCTGGGGGGACTCAAAGCAGTTTACAACATAATAAATCGCAAAATTCAATGCCTTACTTATATATAAAAATATATCACATATTTAAATAAAAAACATACAACTGTCGATTAAAACAATTAAAACTATAAAAACATCAAACATAGACATATGTATGAAACATATTAAAGCAATTAACATAGGTCCCTTCTCTATCCCCACCACCATCCATCATCTCCCTCTCCATAGAGTTTCAACCTATCTTTATATAACCTCCCTGCTCCCCCAGGGAGCAAGATGGTGGAGGCCCTCGATGGCTGAGACCCCCACAGGCATGGTCCTTTTATGCCCCAGCCTCTGGAGGCAGGCAGGTGTTCTTGCTGGGCCTGGCTTTGCAGAGTCACAGGGCCAGGGCCTCAGTTCTGCAAGGAGTGAGTTCTACTCACTCCTTGCAGGAGTGTTGCTTCCCCCTGTCTGCTAGTACACTGACTCTCGCCCATTTTTTTCATTTGGGGAATTTTTCCTTGCACAGGGATTTTTGATTTGCTTCATAGTTACTCAGCCAGTGCTGTTACCTGTCCAGTTACTTTTAGCAACAAACCAAAAGCATAATTTATTTACAAAATATGAAGAGTAGTTGGTCCCTGATAATGCGTAATAAAGGGCACACCATCTTCAGTTTTCCAAGGGTTTGATACCATAATGGGACCTGTCGTGAAGATATTTCTTTCCACTGTTATGCTGAATAATTTTAGACATTAGTTCTTTCCTGCTTCAAATGTGTGTTTTCCTAATAATTTAATTCCCTGTAAAAATTTCAGGAGCATAAGATAAGTTGGTGAAATGAATTTAAATAAAAAAGCCCATACAGTGTGTTTGGGGAAAACATGTGTGGCTTGGATGCAATCTGTAACAGTACTTTCCCCATCTCCATGTTTCAATTTTTGTACCTCAGATGGGTTCCAGTACAGAGACCATGTGTTTGTTTTTTGTTTTCTTTATTTTGAAAGGCCTACAGTATGCAGCCTTTCTCCCGGACAACAGCAAAAATCAAGGTGAACAACTTTTGCACTATGTAGACTTAATATCCTGTTATATTTTCTTTCTGTTGTACAGTAGGATAGATTAGATTATTGCTCCTTCAGTGTTCAGGTTATTGTATTAATAATGCTAATCATCCATGTTCCTTGCAGTTCTGCACTTGGCCAGTACAGTTAAACGCTTAATTTTTTCTTCCTCCTCCTCCTGGGGAGCTGGAAGTGGTTGCTCACATGTTTTGCCACAAGATGTGAACTTGCAATGGTTTCCCTTTTATCCGCTATTTTAGGAGTAGATGATGACACCTGGTGGTAGTGTTTGCAAGTGCAAAGGAGGTTTTTTTGTTCTTTTTCGATTTTGAGAAGTATCGTATTTGCTATAAATTCATAAGGAGATGGTCGAGTCATAGAAATACATAATGTCTTGTGTGAAGAAAATCTCTTACAGATAATCATGTACACAAATTTTACAAGGACCTTGAATTTCTGTGGAGGATGCACATGATATCTACTATAAGGCATTTTTCAGACGTTTGCCTGTTTGCCATTAGCATTAGTTTTACTAGCCTCCGTTTTGCTATAGATCTTCTATTCTATCAAATTTTAATTATAAAAATGGCATTTTAATTATCTGTTTTATTGTTGTTTTTAATGAAAATCACATCAGAAATACAAAGTCCCACCAAGTGGCACTCAGATTAGTCTTGTATCCACTGGGTCACATATGCAGTGTGCCCTCTCACTTCTTCCTTATGACTGTGCTCATTCATCTCTTTTTGTAAATATTTCCAGAAATAATCATTAAGTCTCATTGATCAAAATGCTTTTCAGAATGCCTTTACTTGTTGCATGTATTGCCATTGAGTTAAAATGCATTTATGAAGAGCATACTCAGTGAATAACTTCTGATTACCAATACACTCTTGAATACAATGATGCTCAAATTTAAGTTACTCTGTCATTTCGAGTATCAGTAACCTGGATCAATCCAGCCTGGGCTGCAAGATAATACTCTTTGCCTGTGTGGGTGATGATTGGCTGCAAACTTGGATCAGATCCAGTATGTTGTCCAGCTAAACAGAAAAGGTTACATCAGAGCAAGAGCTTTGCAGCAAATGAAGCTGGAGTGTACCACTTACTGCATACCTGAGTTAGTTAGATCTTGTTTGTTAGGACGCAACGTGAAAAAGTGCTTAACAACAATTAAGCTAGAAGATACTATAAGTGACTTCCTTGTAATCTGTGGTTGAGATCACGAATGGCTCACAGCTCTGCAGAACTCCTCATCCTGGCAGCTGTCAAACTCTATGAGTGCTGTTACAATTATTAAACAGCTAGGAGAAGGGAGGAGTTAGACCAAGCATCAAAGATCTACTTTCATTCTCCAAAGCAATTATCCAAAGAGAGTAGAAGTCTAAATAATGCTTGGCAAGGTGGAAGGCAGTAGGAGAAGAGGAAGACAGCCTAGCAGATGGATAGACTCAGTCAAGTAGGCCACAAGGCTGAGTTTGCAAGTCCTGAGTTAATGGCAGAGTGACTTGGATGTTTCTCATTCATAGGGTCACCAAAAGTCGAAGTCAACTTAATAACAGTTCGCAACAACGCTCTTACATATATCTCTATATGGATATAGAGGAATTTAACAGGAATTTAACTTACGGTACATGATTTAAATGCCATTAGTGGCTTGACCATTGCAATTTTATCACCTTGTTTATTATCTAATTACATAAGTGTGAGTACTTTAAAAATAATTTAAAAGTTTTAAAGATTTGATGTTTTAAAGAAGAAAAATAGAATTCTAAAGAGCTGTTTACACTTGGGGATGGCTGCCAAACAGTGCTTTAAAAGTACACAGGGCAGGAAAATCCTCATGACCACTTTGAGTCCATGGGCAGATTCTGCAAGGCCCTTACATGTACATTTACCCAATCAGAGGAGCACCTTTTGGATTGCCTACCATCATGGAAATCACAGCCGTATGCTATGTGCCAAGGTGACAATTGTTCATACAAACTTTTACAGCATCTTTGTGTAAATGGGACACCCCACTTATTACTAAGGTGCTAATCATATATCAGCTTATCCCTCAAGTGTGCCATCATAAATATAAACACCAATAATTAATGCAAACATTTTGCTAACCTAAGCACTACTTCATGTGAGAAGTGAACCTCAGCATTTTGGCTGTGTAGGTGTAAGGCTGATGGGTACATTTCTTAGCTATTGGGCTGCTCTATAGACACCATTTATAATCTTGCCGCCCAAGCACCTGTTTGTGGAGCTTGCACATGGAACTGCCCTGGTAGGTATAAGGTTTGAAATTCCAACTGGAATATTTATTATCTGTTATTAATAAGCTGTAGGCTATAGAGATTACGTATCATAGTTGTGTGTGGTAAGTTTATTTCAGTGGGACTTCAGTTAACCTGCATAGAAGTTTAACTTGACTTTAGATCATATCCTGCTCATATTGATTCTGAATACAATTTAAGTCCAAATATAGAGATTAGCAGATGAAGATCACTGGGGTACATTTTATTCCTTCATTGCTGAACTTTCTCTCCTTGAGAGCAAAGGGTTTGAAATGATACTTTATTGTGGCTGAATTGTGCCCATTCGAAGGAAAAGAGGGTCAGCTTTTTTTTTTTTAAACTGCTTATGAATGCTCCTAAAGCCTTTGGCAAGCTGTATTAAAGAAAGAATTGAAATTGAACCCAACCAGAGAAAAACAAACTACAAAATGGCAGATGAGCCCCCAAAGTGGGTGCGGAAGTGGGTCAGACTTTATAGTGATAATCTAAGAATTTTTAAAGTTGGCTATTACATGTAGTTCAAAGCTTGGAGAAGTTATTTTTAGTACTTCGTTCAGTCACCATGCTGCCAAGGGGAGTCCGGAAAATGTATTCCAAAACAGTAAGCTTTCCAAGCAATGGTATAATTATGACTCCAGCAGATATTGAGACTAGTGCATGGGAGTTTTTTTGCATCTGTTAGACCTGGGAGGAAAGGAAGGAATTTTGTTCTGCAGACCACTTTTACAAAACATGAAAACATTTCCTTCACGTTTCTCATGGCCTTTGGGAAAAAAAACATCAAGGTCATGGATATATATGCCCCACCTACTGTCCCCAGACCAATCTGTTTTCCTGAGCAACTGTCTTGTCTCCGAAAGTAGTAGTTCCCATTAGGGGAAATTATTTATACATCATTTATAGAACGAATAGATACTTTAAAGAGAAAGCCACAGCTGCTGGGGAAGAATTGGTTGTGGAGTAGCAGTTTTCTCCTTTTCTTTCTTTTCAAAAAACCTAAGGCAAGGAGAGCAGATGCCAGTCCTCAGATCCCTTCTGAACTTTTGCTTCAAACAGCAAGAAAAGGATCCCTATCTTCATGTTAATTGCAAGGGGGAACTTATTGATGGGATAGCAAAAGGTTAGGCATTACAATTTACTGATGTAATGCAGAAGGAGTTTTCTCATCATCTTTCAAGGAGACAAGGTCACTGGGATTAATACAAAGATTCTATTATGCAGGGCAAGAACAATTTCTTCTAATGATGGGGTACTTTTTCTCAATGGCTGGGATCATGTCATATTTATTGTGTTTGTGATGCTAACCAGATGCTCTTAAAACAAGATTTAATGCCTGAGTTCTTGAAAGTTTAAAAGTGTGTCGTGTTCTAATATTAAGATTCCTTAAATTTATTTTTGGGATTTGGATATTTCCCCCTGAAAACAGTTGGACTAATCCACAAAGGAGGTGCAGTATTAGAAATGTAAAATGTTTTTGGCTGTTTCAGATATTGACAGAATGTTCTATCAAATTATTTTGTATTTTTTGTAGGACTGGGAAACAGAAACTCATGACTGGTATTGTTTTGAATGCCATTTTCCTGGAGAGGTGTTGATATGTGACCTGTGTTTTCGTGTATATCATTCCAAGTGTTTATCTGATGAGTTCAGGCTTAGAGACAGCAGTAGTCACTGGCAATGCCCAGTTTGCAGGGTGAGTACCTCTGAGCTTTCTTGTGCTGAATAGAGGCTTGGTATTTGTTATTATAGTTTCTAGAAGATGTTTCTGGCCAGGAGAAATACCCAGCTTTGCCTATCACAGTATTAATGCATGTGTAAAATGCAAATCCAGAAGTGTGATCAAATCTGGATGTGCCTGGGCAAAATCTTTCAGAGCCTGCAATCAGTGAGCATCTTTTGACAACAGTTGGATCAAATGTTTTACTGGATTGGCCTGGAAACAATTAAAAAGTGCCATAATCTGGAATTTCAGAAATGCCCAGTAAATCTCCAAATCATTCCCAACGATATTTGCCTTGACTGGGCAATGTCTCATTTTAATACCAGAGCAACCTCACTTCAATTCAGTTTAAGGTGCATTGCTATTATGGACACAAATCAGATTTCTCCAGGGAATCCCCACATACACAACCACAATACACACACAGGTATATAAATCAGAGCTATTTTCTATTTTGCATTTTCCTGGATGTTTGGTTCTTTTGACATTTGCCCAACCATATCCAGATATAGATGAGTTTTTGGATACTCCCATAAATGTAGACAACTAGATTGAATATAAAAAATAATTTTAAACACTCTGTGCATATTTGCGTAAGTACTCCAGAAGGTTTGCGTTATGCCATATGAAAATACTTACATTTTCTCTTCTGGGCTTTACTGATGTTTATAAATGCTATATAATATTGTGGGCTGAGATCCATGAGAAACAATTTTATTCAAACACTGTATTCAAAGCCAGTATATCACACTTTTTAAAATATTGCCATAAAACAAAGTACTTTTCAAACATTTTTTTCCTTTTTTGCTCAGTTTTTCAAAATCTACTAATTTGATAGTTTGCCCTCCTTCACCCCATAATAAGTCATAGATGTAACAGGGAAGAATGAGAAAGAAGGGAGGGAGACAGAGAGAGAGAGACAGAGAGAGAGAACTTCATATATGCAAAATTTAATGGATTAAAATCCAGGATTTCCCTTTTGCTTTCCCCATTTACCTTTTTTAAAAATAAAAAATATGCATAGCATACTGTGCTGGAAGATGTATTAAAAAGCATGGAATGTGTGAATGAGCAGTCCTTGTAACTTCTGCTGTAGGAAGCATCCTCTTGCTTGAAATTACAGGCCACTTTCATATTTTAAAAAATGGACTTTCATGATATGTCCAGCATAATTTTGCAACTTGAAGACCGTGCACAAAAATTGTTTTGGTGCATTATGCAAGTGTAAGCAGTGGCCACAAGAGAAAGAAGATCACAGACATGGTGACCATAAATATGCATTAGAAAAATAGTTTGCTCAGAGTAGTGGCAAGGGAAGGCAGAGTCTGTCTGTCTTAGAAGAAGTGCAAGTGCTAGCATAATGTACTAATATGAATCTAGCCAATGTTGAGAGGGCAGGATGGGGATAGTGCGAGCTTTGGATTTTTTCAGCTGGAGAGAAAGAGGTTATTCCCACCTTATATCAGCTCCTGTTGAGTGTTCCCTGAGCAGAGAAAGCCCTCTACCACCTTTCCCAATGGCCATTCTCTTCCTTGTATATGCATCTATCCAAACACACCTTCTTTCTGTCTTTTTTGCCTTGCTTATTGATGGACCCTCACAAGCTGGCTATCAATCTTAAGGAAGTTACCCACTTCCTCAGGTTAGTGAGCCATTGTCCAAAGACTCTGCAATGGGGCTGTCAGGTCCCATATACTTTCCTTTCTATTCAGTTTTTCATCTTCTTCTGTCCAGCAGAATACTAATCCACTTAGCTGCCTGCCAGCTTCATTGCATTTTCCAAATACTGATTATTCTAAAAAAGGGCATTTGTAATCTGGTTTTTTAGATTTCCAGTGCCAGTAGAGTCCCACTATTGGGAGTGAGAGATTGAAAAGTAGCATTGGGAGTCCATGTAGTAAAATTAGGCATGGAGTCCATTATGTGTGCAGTAGCTCCTTTGTTGGCTCTCTTTTTGGTCTAACTCAGAGCAATATCAGTATAATTACAGGAATGAGCACACATTCTCCAGATTTCATTGTCATCAGGCCACAAATACAAAATAAATCAATTAAAGAAATATATTGTGGGGCCCTGAAAAAGAACAAGAATCATGATTGTGTACCATTTGGCAAAACAACTCTATGCAGGCTTTTCTGCAAGTCACTTGGCATCCCACCTCAAACTGGCCAGCTGCATCTCCTAACATTGGTGTCCTAGTATGTACGCCAGTAGTGAAGCAACAAGCATATTAGGTAAAGCTTTACTTAATGGTGGCAAATACCAGTCGCTACTCAGCAGAGGAACAGCTGGTGAAGAAAGATATGAATACCACCACTGGTTTATTGGCACTGAAATTTGCAAGTGTGGGTTTCATATTATAGACAGGATCATTAGGCTTACTTAATTGTAGAGTTCACGTTATATTCTCCAGATTTCATTATCACGAACTCATTCGTTCTGAAAAGCCAAAAATAGATTCTTTAAAAACTGCTTCATGACATTTCTACTTCACTGATAGGAGGCAGAGGAATTGTAAAATGACCAAATGGCTTTCAATTATTTTTCACAGTAATCTTGTACCATCTTTGCCTTTCCAAGTTTCCACTCCTCTGAACATTTGACTTGGGAGTTAGTAAAGGTCATCATTGAGCTTAGATCTATCATATTATAAATGATTATAATGTACAATTGTGTTATTCCTAATTATGCCATATTTTCCCCTAGAAAATGCTCCTTCATAACTTTTCTTTCCTCGAGGAATGCTACATTCAGAACAAACCTCTCTGGACAGAGAGAAGATGTTTTTAGGTGAAACAGAAGCAGGGGAAGGGTTCATCACCACCTTCTCCTCTGATTGACTTGATGCTTTTAAAAATATTCTTCATTTTATTTGAATTCAACATGATCCAGGCTTTGCCACTGTTACAGCTGGTTTAGTAAATTAATAACAACTAAGTGCATATATGAAAACTTAAATGCAACTTATAGTAGATACATATGTGCGATATTGAATTGCCAAAGTCTTAAGGGACAAAAAGGTGACCTTGGCTGTTCAAAATTTAGCATCATCAATTTTCAGACATGTTTTTTTCTTCATTTCCTTTGGAATGTTTGATTCAACAAACATTTGCAGGACAATCTTTATACGTTTATAGCATACGTAAAAATTCCCTTGAGCAGGTATTGCCCAGACCCAGATACACCTATCTCTACTTTATGTAGAGATAGGTGTATCTGAGATATCTGCCTTCATATTGCCTATTGGCTTATGGTGCCCCCATGAATTCCATAGGGTTTTCTTAGCCAAGGAATACTCAGAAGTCCCCACATCCAAGTACTAACCAAGGCTGACCCTGATTAGTTTCCAAAATCCAATGGGATCTGGTACGTTTATGGCATTAAGACACAGAACTGCATTAGGCATTGTTATTTCTTGAGATCATGTTCAGAATTGTGTAGGAGCACTAGTGTACCCGTGTAGTAAAATTTGGGGAAATATCTTAACGATAAAGCAGATTTGATGATAGAGTGTATTTCTCTTCATTTTTTCTACTGCCCAAGAAATGTGAGACAATTTAGAACTTTAAGTAAAAGGTGAAATTTGTATTGGACATAAATGGGTTTTGTAGCTGGTAAGCTACTTTTAGCAGTAGTTCCTGTATGACGAACTCTTTAACAATCTGTCCTAAGTATCCCATGCCGGGATATGATCAAATCAGTTTTACACTCATCCGTTAGATCTTCCAGGTTTACACACATTCTTTTTTAAAAAAAATTAGCCTTTATTTAGAGTCAGGGTGGGAATAAAATATACAAATATTTCTGTCTCTACTAATAAGCTTAAGATTTACCCTCTGTTCATGAGCATGTTTCCCCGCTTTAATGGCATGGCCCAGTAGTGGCTTCCCTTTCTAATTTTCTTTTTGCAAGAAGAAAAGAAGTTTGTAAAGTAGCGTATCTCAGGCTTTTGACCATTCTGAGTGTTGTCCAAAGCAATTTTTTTTCCATAAAGGAGCCTAACACCACTATGTGACAGCAGTCAGGTTTTCTTTGTACTATCTGCAATAAATAATAATGGAAGCAACCTGCTAAAGAGATTCGTTTCAACAACTGCCCCCACCTTTCAGCTGAGGAAATCTCAAACTCACAAAGGCAAACCACTCATGCACTGGAGAATGAGTCAGAACGTCATCCATGCCCCCTGAAATGCATCCATCTAACAAACACATTTCTTAAAAAGAAGTATCATGGATTCCCCCTGACACATGGCTTAAAATATTGTATTCCCTGAGAGACCATGAAAAGCAGTTTCTATGCCTGAAATCAATTGGTTTAGCAGATACAATGTCTATAAATGTAAAACTGTTGAAATTTGGAACTGCATATATTTGATTGGAGTTATGGTAGGCTTTTTCAGCATGAGCATGGCAGTTGAAACACAGTTATCAGCAAGAACTCTGAATATTGCTCTTTACAAAAATGCTGAGAATCTTAAACTCTGTGGTGAGATCGCTCCTGGATAATTTCAAAAGGGATTTAGTACTTTGATTCCCCCTTCTGACTTTCTTCAAGAGCCATATTTTGGAGATATTTAAGCCATGTCACCAAAGCATAAAGGCCATGTGGAATTCATGTTACAACTTTTAGACTGTGAAGAGCCTTGTTAATTTGTTTTACATTCTTTGAACAACTTTATTTGACATGCTCAACCTTATTCTGAAACGTTATTGTTTGATATTTGCAAAATGTATACAACATGAGCACAGAATAATAACTGATGGGTAGGCTACAAGAATGTTTACATATAAATTTGTTGACTGCAGGGAAATTTGCCAGGAGCTTTAAAATGCAATATTGCATGCTGGATTAGATGTAATTTTGCAAGCATGTTAGTGGTACAACAAATTTATCCAGGGTCTAGATCCAGAAAACACTTAGGAGAGTGCAAATCTCTGCCAGCATAAACTATCATGAAATGGGGCAGAGGGAGCTGTTTTGACACACTTCCTTGCATTTAAGGGTTAGTTATTAGAACTTTCTAGCAGAATAGTACTGGCAGTGTGAAATTCAGTTCTTCTGGTTTCTTATTTCCAGAATGTATGTGAATGTGTGAAAATTGAAATGTATGTATCATTTTAAAGTTGGAGGGGTTGGAGCACAGGGTACACATTTACATTATTTTGATACACCTTATTTCAGATTCATTGCTCAAAGGAGTAAATATATTGGGTTGCTGTGAGTCTTTCGGACTGTATACCTCACAACCTCTGAGGATGCCTGCCACAGATGTGGGTGAAACATCAGGAGAGTAAGCTTCTGGAACATGGCCATACAGCCCGAAAGACTCAGCAACCCAGTGATTCCGGCCATGAAAGCCTTTGACAATACAGCAAACGTATTTCTTCCTGAAATGTGTTCTTTTAAAAATAAACCGTTTATTGATTTATTTACTTCTGCTATGCGAACCCTCGCAGAAAGGAAAATATGCAAAAATAATGTAAAATAATAAACTTCCATTTGGAAAAGAATAATTTGTGCAAAATGTATTGTCAACATGCCCAACTATCCTTTCTTGCTAGATGACAGCTGAAAGAGAACTCAATGCACGATGGAACAGTGCAATAATACTAGTGTAGAACTGGGGGAATCTAGTTATTCATAGCTCTGATTTTTGACGGCTGAGAGGCAAAATTACAAAACCAGTTGTGCTTTTAAAAGTATTCGTGGGCAAAACGTAGCCCTTCAGACATACATGTTGGCTTGCAACAACCAGTATTCCTCAACATTGTTTTTGCTCATACCATAATTTGTTTTAAAAGCTGGAATTGGGAACTGAATAGATAGAGTCATGTTATGTTTTGCTGTTGCATTTTTGCTTTATTGCAAAAACAATAATTTTTGTTGAATAATAATGATTTATGCCACAATATTCAAACTAGCTTCAGTGGAACTAGTAAGAAATAGTGGTCTAAGAATTGCAGCCAAGATACTCAACAAATTTCATACATTAGAAACCAACAAAGGAAATTGTGGTTAGGAAAACCATACCAAGCATTTACAATAAAGCTACTTGGGTTTCAAAGTACTCTTTTGGCATATGTTTCTTATTCCTCAGATTTGAAAACATCTCTGTACATTATATCATACACTGATGATGGCAAAGCTCTGAGCTTCTAAAGAGATTCAGCCCCTTTTTGATTTTAGAGCCTGTATTGGATTCTAAGTAAAAACTACAAGTTTTTTTTTTCAAGATTTGACCTACATAAGGCTCAATATAGAATAATAGAGTTGGAAGAGACCACATGGACCATCCATTCCAACTCCCAGCATGCAGGAAAAGCACAATCAAAGTAACCCTGACAGATGGCCATCCAGCCTCTTTTTAAAAGCTTCCGAGGAAGGAGCTTCCACCACACTCCGAGGCAGAGAGTTCCACTGTTGAACAGCCAGGAAGTTCTTTCTGATATTCAAATGGAAACTCCTTTCCTGTAATTTGAACTCATTGGTCTGAGTTTTAGTCTTTAGGGCAGCAGAAAACAAACCTGCTTCCTTTTCCTTATGAAATTTCAAATATTTATACATGTCTATCAGGTATTTTCTCAACCTTCTCTTCTGCAGGCTAAATATACCCAGCTCTTTAAACTGATCCTCATAGGGCATGGTCTTCAGACCTTTGATCATTTTAGTTTCCCTCCTCTGGACACTTTCCAACTTGTCAGTATCTCTTTTAAACTATAGTGCCCAGAATTGGACACAGTATTTTAGGTGAGGTCTGACCCCAAAGCAGAATAGTGAGGCACCATGACTTCAATCTAGACACTATACTCGTTTTCATGCAACTCAAAATCCCATTGGCTATTTTAGCTGCTGCATCACACTGTTGGCTCATGTTCAACTTGCTGTCTACTAAGACTCCAAGATCTCTTTCACATGGACTGTTGTCAAGCCAAATGTCACCCATCTTATATTTTTGCATTTCATTTTTTCTGCCTAAGTGAAGTATCCTACACTTCTCCTTGTTGAAATTCATTTTGTTAGTTTTAGCCCAGCTCTCTAATCTGTTATGGTAATTTCTGATCCTGTCTTCTGGAATATTAGCTGTCTCTCCCAATTTAGTGTCATCTGCAACCTTGATAAATTTGCCCTCTAAACCTTCATCCAAATCATTAATAAAGATGTTGCACAGTACTGGGACCAGGACGGAGTCCTCTTTATAGCATCCCACTCGGCGCTTTATTTCAGGATGAAGAAGAATCATTTGTGAGCACCTTTTGGGTTTGGTCAATTAACCAGTTACACATCCTCCTAATAGTAGTATTGCTAGCCCACATTTTACTAGTTTGTTTGCAAGAATATTATGGGGGACCTTGTCAAATGCCTTACCGAAATCAAGATATGCTACATCCACAGCATGCCCTGAATCTACCAAGTTTGTAATCCTATCGAACAAAGAGATAAGATTAGTCTGGCATTACTTGTTTTTTAATAAGTCTATGTTGGAATTCTCTTCTCATTTCTGAGGTACCATGTACTTTTAAAGTATTTCTCACATTGTGGTTTCCTCTCACTGACAAAAGCAGGAAGGCTCTGTTTTTTGCAACACTGGTTCCTGTCCACTAAGATTTTAATTTAAAAGCTTTCAGTTTTTTTCCTGTGTCTGTCTATCAATCCATCATCCCATGTACACTAGCTTTTCATGTCTGTGATTAATAGGAAGGTTAGCAAACTACTGTCAAGGTAAGCTTTAATCACATTTGCTCGGTAGAAAAATATGCACAAGACCTTAGACACACTTCCATTTCAGGGCCAACTGAAAACTTCTTTATAACAGCATGAAGGAACTGCTATTTGATGTTACACAACCTCTTGCCTTTCCACTCTTGTCAGGGATTTCCCATAGTGGGGAAAATGTGGCTCTAGGGTTCAGTGCTGTTTTTGCAGGCCCTCCTATTCACATGCTGTTGAAATGCTTTTTATCTACCCCTCCTCAAAGTTGGATGGATTGACTTTCCTGGAAGTCTTCATAATTCACTTTTAAATTAGGTGTTAGGGTGCTACTTAAAATTTTTAAAAAGCTGATTTTCAAAACTGGAAGTGGATATCCTTTTGGCATTCCATGCAACCCTGGACTTGCCTGGACTTGGTGAAGTTGCTTATCTCTGCTCTGACTGCTAACTTCATGCTTCAGCAGTTTGCTTTCCTTCCTGCAACTTGCCTAGGGTTATACACCTGAAGAATATTGGCCAGTATCCAGTGAAAGTGAGAGAGGGGAGGTTCCCCTTCGTTCCTGTAATCTGCAAATCTTAGAGGGAATATAGATTAATAGAGGGAGGATGAATGTGTTCTGATGCTATCATCTGTGCAGCGTTATTTGTCTTAAGTGCATCACATAGTCTTTTTTTGAAAGACTTTGCTCATTAACATAACAGTACTAAGTAGGTTTGCACATATATAAACCCTAAATTGAACCTCTATCCAAGTTAATTCCATTTTGGAATGAGAAAGATAGTGCCCTAAAGATGTTATTCAAACGTGTCATTATATCATGTCCACTTTCAACATTCTCCCTGGAGTTCCTTTCAACAGCTTTTGGTTTTAAGATATTTTAAGCTTTGTTTGTGTTTGAGGAGGGAATAACTTCTGGTCCAATAATGTCACTTGATCAAATCCAGCAGTTCATTTCTTTTCATATTATTTTGATGGAGGTTCTTCACATCCTCTAAGAGAACATTAGAAAGTTGCTTGGGCTAGTGTGATTCTTAAAATGTTGTCACTGAATTTTTTTTAACAATTTGGTATGGTAAAGTTTCCATGCATTCACTAAAGACCAAAATTCCAGAATTAAAATGCTGATTCTTTCCCCCCTCAGAGCATTAAAAGGAAGAACACAAGCAAGCAAGAGATGAGCACTTATTTGCGTTTCATTGTCTCCCGTATGAAGGAACGAGTAAGTTTTGAAGTATCATGTTCTTTATTGCAAAAGGTTATGAAATTCTCTGAATACTTTAAACTTAGGATTGAATTAGTTGACGAGACAGCAGGGTCTCCTCTATCTGCTCCTTTCTTGCATGAGTTTGTTCTTCTTCTCTACCTGAACAGCTGGAGTTCTTTGTCTATCACCAAGTGATAGGATGAAATAACTGCATGAAAAACGTGTCAAAAGTTCTGTGTCAAACTTTTAATTCAGAAGTGAAATGTTCAAGGGAAACATACAGATTGTACTCTGACAACCTGTTGAAAAGGCCTCTCCCTTTCAATGCATTACATTTGACAAGATGTTATGGTTTGAATAAAGTGAATGCTTATTGTTAGATGAGAACCATGTATTCTTCAGAACTGTTGCAGGTAGTTCAGATGTACTGTGTGCGTATCTAACAGATAGTCATGACTCTTATCCACAGTCTTCTATATATGTGATTCTCTATGTGAATCTATATTTTTCATGCCCTATTTATTTCAGGAGCATCCCATCCTTGCTGATTTTCTTGACAAATGCTGAAATAAAACATTACATAAATTTATAATGAATTTATAATTATGTTTAATCTTAAGGTTTGGTTTTGATTTGTATGCTTTACCATTCTTTTTTCAATGAGGATTGTTTTTCTTGTTGCTTTTAGGCTATCGATTTAAACAAAAAAGGCAAAGATAACAAACACCCCATGTATCGCAGACTGGTGCACACAGCTGTTGATGTCCCAACTATACAAGAGGTAGGTTCCTCATAGTTTGACATTATTTTTTGCCTTTAGAAAACAATAATAGTGGAATTGGGACAGAGAAATCTCCAAATGAATACTCCAGAACAGTTTTGCACTACGGAGATTGTTACCTATGCTGGGAAGCCTTGTACTCACACCAGCTTAAAAAGGAGTTCTGTTAGGTTTATCTTAGAGGGACCTATCCGAGAAGCACTACATTGTGTCCCAGAAACTGAAGCTGAGCCCAAATTCTGTTCTCCATCATTGTACTGTGCCCAACTCCACTTCTTGTAATTCTAAACTGATTGATAACGTATACCACTATGTGGTTAATTAGTAACCCTAATGCCTGTCTTTATGATTCTATTAAAATCTGTTTAGAAAGTAAATGAAGGAAAGTACAGGAGTTATGAGGAATTCAAAGCAGATGCTCAGCTTCTTCTACACAACACAGTGATTTTTTATGGAGGTAAGTGGAAATTGTTTAGAGTTAATGTGCTTAGCAGAATCTCAAGTCAGCACTATCTAATTTTAAAAGGTTTTGGAGACAGTGTGTGTGATTAAATATAGTGCTTTTTGAAATACAGTTGCTTGTCCCTACCCATTCTTAGGGACCGTTTCAAAAGTTTTAGTTCCCTTAGAACCATGACGTTTCCAAGAAGATCCTGAAGAGAGGTGTTTGAAGAAGCTATCTGGGCTCTGAGGTGGAGAGAAAGTTCTCGATCTAGCTAGCTCATGAAGACAGAGCTAAGGAATGCTTTGCAGTATCAGCTTTGAGGAATTTGGTAATTCAAAATAGCCCAGCCTGTTCAGTTCCCCCAATTCCCAGAATTCAGCACTGTGGCAGTTTGGCCTCCCTTGATGTGGCTTGTGCAAGCTTCCCAAGCCCATGACTCAGTTGGACAGAAGAGGAATTCCTTACTGTTTCATTTGAGTCTATCAAACACTTCTAGGCTACATTGTTAAGGTTTGCAACTGCACTTTTAGGTCCACAGCTAGGAAATCCCAAGCATTTTCAAAACACTTATAGTGTGTAAAATTAGTTATCTATTTTTCAGTAGTAACTTCTATCTTGCTGAAAGAACAGTATTGCATATAGAAATGGAAATATTCTCATGAGTTCTAACTAGATCCGAACATGGTACTTTACTCTGTTGTGTTGTCTCCTCATAGATGTGCCTCACAAAAGTAGAAGTGCTGTTTTGTGTGAGGGATTAACTCTAGCTAAAACAATATGGTTAATTCTAAAGTCATTAAAGTCAGCACAGCTTTCCTTCTGCTCAGAAAACTCTGCAGGCAGAATCATGGTCTGCCAACCTCTCCACAGTCCAAATTACAGAATGTCACTCACTGAGAAAGCAAGTGTGCTGTTTACGTTTTCTGACCTAGCTAATTGCTGGATGACTCTAGCAAGGCAAGCTGCATAATAGGTGGAAGGGAAGACAAATACTTCTTGCTCACTAAAGCTGGCTACCACTCTGCATGCTAGTTATGCTTGTTGTGTCTGTATGATGTGTTTTCCAGAGTAAAGAGACACAATGCGGAAGTCCTAAACACTTGCAGCACAAACCCTTATTATATGCAGAATGATGCACATTTAGGAACATGCCTTTCATAATAAACGTAGCCTCAGCAGATTCAGTTAGCTCAAGCAGTGTTGAGCAACATACATTAGAAATCACTAAGCAAGTAAGCAGTTGTTCTAAATGTGTCCAACTCGTACCGTTAAGCCTGTGCTGTTTTTCATATTTCAGATGAATACAAGATTGCATATTGTTGATGTGTGAACATTTTAAGCATATTTCGTTTGTTGTGTCATTTATTTGCAGCGGAGAGTGAGCAAGCTGATATAGCTAGGATGCTTTACAAAGATACTTGCCATGAGGTAAGTAACACCCAGTGAGTTAGTTGGTGGGCAGTCTCGTCTGGCATAACTACATATCATTTTCCATCTTGCACTGGTTTCATTGGCTTTGTAAGTTGTAATATTGTGCAGTTATGCAGTAAGCCCTCTGTATCAACTGGGGTTTGGTTCCTTGATGCCCCATAGATACCAAAATTAATGGATGATGGCATTCCATTATATACAATGGTGTAGTAAAATGTTGTCCTTTATATAAAATGGCAGGCAACTCAAAACAAGTGCAGGAGAAAGCCTGAAGGTCTCTGAAATGGTGGGAAATTACAGCAGGGCTCAGCATAGTGCTTGCAGCACAGGAAAAGCAAGTTTTGCTTTTTTGGATTTTTTTCCGAATGATTTCAAACCTATGAATGTGGAGGGCTCATTGTATATAACTACTGATAGCTGCATGTGGTGTTTTAAGAATATTTTAAGCTTGAATAATAACTTAGTATGTGTAGGTTTTGTTATTATACTATAATCTGAATACCTGTTGAAAATAAATTGCCCTTTCATTTATTATCACTAGGTTTTAAAAATTCTGCTAAAAGAAGAAAGATTTTAATTGTATTTTAGAGAGGTAGCAGTTTAGTGATTAAAAAGAATAACACAAATGAGGGTACAGTTTTAACTTGCATTTGCTCCAGTTTAACTCAGATTTTTTTGTTATCTAATTCAGAACTTGAAGTCACTTTGTTAAATGGAAAACCAAGATATATTGAAGACAGTGGCGACCCTATTTAAACATCTTAATGTTTTAGACTTGCTAGAATCATGTTTTTGTGTCATAATTAATAAAAATATATAATCTGACACATGTTTCTCTTTATAGTTGGATGAACTTCAGCTTTGCAAGAACTGCTTTTATTTATCAAATGCACGTCCTGACAATTGGTTCTGCTATCCTTGTGTAAGTTCTCTTTTTCACACAAGCCACAGTTAAATGCACATGAAACATTTGCTGTATCATAAATGAACAGAATATACAAAGGTTTGTGTTACAAGTCCATCCAAAGTCTCTGCTGATAATAAAGAACATGGTACCTGCATATAAACCAAACTGAAGTTCTTCATTTCACACTAAGCCCCTAGTGTTCAGACTTGCTGTGTCTGCATATAAATGGGAGGGTATAATTAATACTGTACCAGCACACTATACAAAAAATACAGTGTTGACTCTGCTGTTACACTGATCAGACTCTTTTGTATTGGGATTCCTATAATTTCTGTATATAAGACATAGCCTAACATAGCCTGATTGTGTGATTGAATGTAATACTTAAAATTGTCAACACCAAAATTAATTCTGGAATCTAAAAAGCCTCTCTGATTTTCAGATACCCAATCACGAGTTGGTTTGGGCTAAAATGAAAGGTTTTGGATTTTGGCCTGCCAAAGTCATGCAGAAAGAGGACAATCAGGTCGACGTTCGCTTTTTTGGCCATCACCACCAAAGGTATTTTCCCATGCAGCAGCTCTGGATAAGTATATTTCATTACTTTAGTACTAGATGAAATAACCACAAAGACCTTGTTAACATGCCCCCCCCACCCCAACTTATGGTTTAAGAGACATAGAAGAGACTGTCAAGTGATTCACAAGAGATTTCATTTTCAGAAGTGCCACAGGGATGTTCTGTAATATCTGTTAGATAAAAGAATGAGACAGGCCTGCCTGACTCATTTACCCATATAGTGCTCTAAATATATATAAAACACCATATATAGTTGTGGGGCATATTAGGCATGTGGAAATTCTTGAGAAGAACTGCATAAAAATAAAGTTATTTTTATCCAGGAACTATATCAAAATCATACTACATTGATAAGTTTCTTCCATGGTAAATAAAGCACACACAGTGCAATGTTAAGAGGCAAAACAAGAGAAGTGAATTGTGCAGAAACAGTGCATAGAGAAGAAGCCCTCCAAGCAGCACTTTTCATGTACACTTCCTTTTTGTGCTAGAGATTTAAACCAAGTGTCAAAAATTGTCCTTAAAAAGTGTATGTTGGGAAGTTCCTGAGAAGGAAAGTATATATTCATTTTTAAGTTGGGAAATGACAATGTACTTACTGTATGGACACATGTTCTCTCCTGTCCGTCATTACTTGACTGGATACCAGATTAAATTGTTAAACTGCAATTTGCTTTGATGTCACAGACCAGAAACCACAATCCTATTCACCAGCCTAACTACAGTGTGTACATGTTAGTAGTTTCCTATGCTGTCTGCTTTCTTTTACTGGTGTAAAACAGAAAGAGATTATAGCCATGGCTTGTCATCCAAATTACATAATTAGCCACAGTATATCCTCAGTGAGTAATTTATAATTTATAATTAGAACAGGTCTAGCTATTGTAAAGATATGTGTAGCATTAATTCTGCGTCCTTTAATTTATACTCTTCAGGGCCTGGATTCCTTCAGAAAACATTCAAGACATCACAGTTAATATACATAGACTGCATGTAAAGCGCAGCATGGGTTGGAAAAAAGCATGTGATGAACTAGAACTGCATCAACGTTTCCTCCGAGATGGCAGATTCTGGAAATCAAAGAATGAGGAAAAAGGAGAAGAGGAAGCCGAGTCCAGCATTTCCTCTACCAGCAATGAGCAGGTAAGTTCTGGAAAGCCAGGCCTTCTGGCAAGGCGGACTTATAATGTGCTTGCAGAAACCCAGGTTTGCGATTAAATCTGCTATCTTAATCCCTGAGCTATCTTTATTTCCATTTGGGGTAAATAGTCAAATTTTGTAAGAATCTGTCCCATACTACATGATCACAATAAACAGTGATACATTTCAAATTATGCAAGTATTTACTAGTTTTTCATGCCATCCTCTTGCATCTGAGATCCTAATATCAAAATTTTTTGGATAGTTTGAGCAAGAAATGGAAAGAAAAAAATTAGATTGAGGATTGGAACTACATGTTGCAAAATATTTATTTTCTAATTTGCATTTTTTAAGAAAGGCTAAACAGGCATCACTTATTTGCAATTCTGAACTAGTATTTTATGACACTTGAATTAATGCTATATTATTTTTTATCAATACCCCTAGCTAAAGGTTACTCAGGAACCAAGAGCAAAGAAAGGAAGACGTAATCAAAGTGTGGAACCCAAAAAGGAAGTAAGGAACAGCATTATATTTGAAGTGTGCAACTGTGGATAGGGCAGAAAGAGATCACAATTGGCATCCCTTTTTCATACCACTCATTTCACTTTATGTTTTGTTATGACTGAGTGTGAGAATGCTCGAGAAGCGATGGCCATTTCTAAAAAGTGCATTTGAGTTTGTACGCATTAACAACTGAGCAATGCTATAGGATTGTCTTTACCAAAGTCATCATTTGTCCCGTTCATTGATGACATCATTCAATCTAGATTTTAAAAAATGACTTATATATAAGTTAAACATGCTTGATAAATAAAGATGATAGTAGCTTGTTAGGAACTGCCTGCAAAAAGGAACAAATGCTCTATCTGTTATTTAAGTAACCAGAAAGCCAAACATTTCATGGACAAGTGTAGATATAATTCTACCAATTTTGAAACTCTTGTTAAGAGGTGTACAGACTAGCCATGGCCTCATGCACATCCTTCCTCTTGGCTTCTCTGGTGTGACTCCCATTACTCCTTACCCCAGTGGTTCTCAACTTGTGGGCCCCCAGGTGTTTTGGCCTACAACTCCCAGACATCCCAGCCAGTTTACCAGCTGTTAGGATTTCTGGGAGTTGGAGGCCAAAACATCTGGGGACCCACAGGTTGGGAACCACTGCCTTACCCCCCCCCCCTTTTTTTTTTTTTTTTGCATTTCTTGGTACCATAACTAATCATAGTTAACTAGGTTTCCCATTTTAAGCAAAATCTGAAACAAGTTTTGGAACTGAGGTGTGAGAAGTAAGAATATAGAAGCTTACTCTATCTCCCAAACCTGTTGAACAAGTTGGAAATATTTTTAATCAGTCGTGCAATACTTCATATTTATTTATGGTTTTTATTCTACATGATGATGATGATCCATATGATTACTGTACAATAAATGTGGTAAATTTAATGCATGTCTATTGCAAAGGCTCAAATACTATTGTTACTCCTGATTAGAGAAGACATATTAAATCAGTAGGCTTTACTTGATTCACAATTCAGCAATTGATTAGATGAGCCTACTCTTATTGAAGCTAACCAAAAGGATCCCAGCCAGTATGTGCTTGCTTTGCATCCTAATCCTAGTCCTCCTTGATGATCTTGCAACACACTAATAATGGATTATGTTTTTTGGCTTGAGTTTGCTAATCCTAAACAGAGTAGACCCATTGAATCAATGTGTTGACTCATCCTTTAAGAATTGATTGAATAAATCTATTTGCGATTCACCAACAGGATCACAGCTATTTTATTTTATGGTGACAACTAAAAGGATATTATTGTTGTGTGCCTTCAGCTTCTAAGGCAAACTTATCACAAGGTTTTCTTGGCAAAAATTGTTCAAAAGATGTTAGACATTGCCTTCTTGTGGGGCTGAGTGTGTGACTTGCCCAAGGTCACCCAGTGGATTTCATAGTCAAGTTGGATTTGAACCCTACTATCCAGAGTTGTAGTCCAATGGGTTTTTTTGTTTGTGTGTGTGTGTGTCCCAGGAGTAGCTTGAGAAACTGCAAGTATCTTCTGGTGTGAGAGAATAGTCCAATGTTCAAAACACTGCACCATGTTGGATGTCACCTCCAAGGATATATTTATACCTAATTTATACCTGGTTTCAATGTATTCCATTCCCTCCCCCCCTCTCCCTCCCCCCCCCCCTCACCTAGATGATTGAAGCCATCTTAATTGGCCAGAATTATCCATTATTTTGTTGCTTCTTTTTAGGAACCAGAGCCTGAAACAGAAGCAGTGAGTTCAAGCCAGGAAATCCCCGCCATGCCTCAGCCCATTGAAAAAGTTTCAGTCTCAACCCAGACCAAGAAGTTAAGTGCCTCTTCTCCAAAAATGCTGCATCGCAGCACCCAGACCAATAATGATGGAGT
The DNA here is from genome assembly GCF_035594765.1 of Anolis carolinensis. Classification (NCBI taxonomy): domain Eukaryota; kingdom Metazoa; phylum Chordata; class Lepidosauria; order Squamata; family Anolidae; genus Anolis; species Anolis carolinensis. The sequence goes on along the minus strand of NC_085846.1, from coordinate 107,229,474 downwards.
GTGTCAAAACATGTGCCATGACAAATACACCAAAATCTTCAGTGATTTCAAAGAAAGAATCAAATCTGATCATAAACGGGAGACTGAAAGGGTCATGCGAGAAGCTATTGAGAAGGTAACTGATTATGAGTTATAGTTTACACATGGTCTTAATAATATAAACTCACTGAATGTTACATCATCATCATCATTTTTCTTTCCACTTCAGAGCATGATCACTGTTCCACATACAGATGGCAACCTCTGGAACATTTGGCAAGAAAGTTGTGGTTCTGCTGCAAGGGTCTTGGATCCTGTGGACGTGGCCTTATATAAAGAGGGTGGGAAGCAAAATGGAGAATAGCATATGTAGAGATCTGAAGTGCAAGGTGAACCCTTGAGCTAGAAAGGCCTCTGGTTTAAACATTTCATTAGCTACCCTGTTTCCCCAAAAATAAGACAGTGTCTTATATTAATTTTTGCTCCCAAAGAGGCGCTAGGTCTTATTTTCAGGGGATGTCTTATTTTTCCACAAAGAATTCACATTTATGGTTGAATTTTTAAAAAAATGAAATTTTATTATCTACTGTACAGTAGTTGTCATCACAAACCAGCATAACCAAACTGTGAATCCTTTCAAGAATTTCTATATTATATTTTATTGCTATACTGTTTTTAAATTTCTGTTTTAAGTTTCTGTTCGTATGTAAATATATGTTGTTGTTGGGCTTGTCCCTGTGTAAGCTGCCCTGAGTCCCTTCTGGGGATACAAGAATAATGTTATTATTATATTATTATTATTATTATTTCTTGTTACTACCTTTATTTCCACGTACAACAATCTATGGTATGTACATTTACCAATCCTGCATGCTTCCAAACAAAAACTTTACTAGGTCTTACTTTCGGAGGAGGCCTTATATTTAGCAATTCAGCAAAACCTCTACTAGGTCTTATTTTCTGGGGATGTCTTATTTTCAGGGAAACAGGGTAATATGTGAAGAACTCACGGGGTGATCTTAGGCAAACCTTTACTACCCCATTCCAAAATATATAAGAAACAATGGCCAGATTTTAATGCGTGTTGAAATGCCTGCTGAAATATTTTTCTGAATTGCTTTGAATATATAGTTACAATACTATGTGGGGATTGCAGAGGGAGGAAGTAAATACCAACCTCCTTGGGGCCAGAAATACAGAAATGCAAACCTAGAGTTAATATGCACCCTCATATACCACTAATAGGATGCCAGCCATTTTATTTCAATCAGAAGAGATTACTATTTCAATATAGTTCTAAAATTGTAAATACTTGAGTTACGAAATGTGCTGCCAGAGAAAATGACTTTTGAAAACTGGAGCAATGCCCACAGTGGTAGGCACATTCAGAATGCTGAAAGCATGGTACTGTGTGCACCTGCATTCCAGGTTTCACATATCAGTTGTACATTTGATGTGCAGCTGATGGGTACCTTTATCGCAGTGAAAATACAGCCTGAGAAATCTCAAGAGTTTTTATTCAAATTGATCTTAATAAGCTACATGGTGAGTTTGTTCCAGTGCTACTTACTTTAGGTGGAAGCCTAGGAAAGCTCTAAGTGGTAACTGGAGGCTTCATTACAATCTAAACAGGTGCAGTCTGAGCCAAGGGAATGATCAGTTCTGTAACTGAAGGCAATTGATAAAGTAACTATAACTAAAAGCAACTGGTACTAGTCATATCCTGGGAACAATGATTTTTGGAAGAAGAGCGTAGAAAACATCATGCTCATTAATCTGCTTCGTTTGTTCCAGCTGCGCACAGAAATGGAGGAGGAGAAAAGGCAGGCTGTGAACAAAGCTGTTGCAAATATGCAGACTGAGAGTGACAGGAAGACAAAGCAGGTAAAGGAGAAGTGCAAAGAAGAGTTTTTAGAAGAAGTCAAGAAGCTAGCCAGCCAACACAAACAGCTGATTTCCCAGACCAAGAAGAAGCAGTGGGTAAGCAGTGCTTGTTATATATCGTATTTACTTGAGTCTAATGCACCATTGAATGCAATGCACACCTTAATTTTGAGGTGCGCATTACAAAAAAAAAAATTCTGAAGGAAAAGCAGCGCCTTGTGCCAGGTGGAAGATGATGCCACTGCTCTTTAGAAAAGAGCTTCCATTTCTCTTTCATCTTCTAGCTGGGGGACAAAGGGGAAATGGCTTGGGGAAGCTGCTGCTCCACCATCAGACCAAGGCTGGTGAGTTCGCTAAGCTCAGCCTGATGGAGGAGCACAGGCTCCTTTCGGTGCACGATTGTAATACACCATCAAATGTAATGCTCACTTCCATTTTGGCTGAACAATTAAATCAACAAAGATATGCATTACATTTGAGTAAATATAGGTAGATCATTAACTGCAAATGTGGTGACTAAACTTGTTGAATATATAATATAGAGGGTAAATTGTAAGGCTGCTCTGAATCCCCCTCGGGGTGAGAAGGGCGGGTTACAAATACAGTAAATAATTTAAAAATATTCACAATTTTTTCAAAAATAGACCAGAAAATTCCATGAGAAGAATCTCTGCACAAAATTTCTATGCCATTGTTTCGTGCGGAAAAAGCGATTTCCTGCACAGAAAATGCTCTCCTGAAGGACTTACTCTGCAAAAAAATTCACATGTGGGAAAAATTTAATTTTCAGCACAGAAAACAGATACTTTTCCCTTTACAGAAAATGCCATTTTTCGTACAAGACAACCCTGAGCCAATTTTGCACAGGCTGGATCTTGCGAATCGTATTTAAATTGTAGCCCCTGTTAAGCCTTTCTGTGTCAGATTAGAGCAGATCTGCCTTCGCTTTTGAACGGTTACTATCATAGTCACATACATGTTTGTTTTTACCTAAAGACTGATGTGCATGAGTAAGCCATCATGATTAAATCCTGGAGCCAGATCTGACACCCTTCCTAAGAAGAATTCAGTTTTTGGATGTAGCAGTTTACATGTGCAACTCAGTTTCTCAAATTATGCATTGTGAAAGTTGTAGCTTGACCTAATGTCATCAGATAGATCTGATGGAATTATTTCAAGAACTGCACTGTGGCCCCATCTACACTGACTATTTAATGCAGCTTCAATCTTTCTTCAAAATGCAGCAGTGAAACAATTCACATTGCAGTGTGGTTTAGGCCCAGTAATTGGAAACAAAGTTGAAGGACAGCCAGAAATGAAGCCCTTAATGTATATCAGCGTGCTGTAGTATAATCCACAGGGCGAAATTGGCACCGCAGAATATGAATTGCTATGCAGACACCCAAACCACTCTGCTGGTGCACATATTCGCATTCTGGAGGGGGCAGTTGAAAAAAGGCCTGCATTCTCTGTGGCTGTCAAACTGAGAATACTTTGGGTCCTGGAACTAGTGTGAGACCATTCAGGGCTCAAGCTGGTTCCATGCTTTACAATCTAATCAGCCATGCAGCAAAATCACTTTCTTCAATACAAGTTCCAAATAGATCTAAGTGGTCAGTGTAGAAGTGCTCCATGCTGAAGAAACGGATGCCCATGACGTCTGTTTAGGGACAAGCAGAGGAAGCCATAAGAGCAGTAAGAAGCAATAGCAGAGCAGAGATGGCATGTACAATGGCCTATTGGTTGATTTCCCCCCCCCCCCTTTGTTGTCCCAGTGCTACAACTGTGAAGAGGAGGCCATGTATCACTGCTGCTGGAACACATCCTATTGCTCCATCAAGTGCCAGCAGGAGCATTGGCACGCTGAGCACAAGCGCACCTGCCGCCGGAAAAGATGAAGGTCCCTTGCCCTGCGGAGGGGCCGCCCTGACTGTGCGACGCTCTGACGCAGCAGCTTCCGAGCGTTTGATTGGTTGGTTTCTAATGTCTGTTTCCAAGGGGTCAGATTTATATAGAGTTCGTTCCTTATATCTTTCCTCCTCCTTTCTTTTATTTTTTCTTTTTGCACCAGCCTTTAAATCACTTTTTTGTAAAGAACTTTTTGCACAGTTAGATTTCTGTCTTGTTTTATGCTCCTCTCAAATTGTCTGCTTCCCCATTCTTCTCTCCCCTCCCCTTCCATATTTTTTGATCAATAAGGCAATTTGAATCTCAATTGGAGCGTATTCCATTTTGGTCAATTTTTACCTGGGAAATTTGTTGCGTTTTCGGCAAATTAAAAAAAAAAGAAAGCAACGTTTTTTAGGTTTCATAGAGACAAAGACATATAATAAAAAGAACGTTTTAAGATCTGAATGTCAGAAGTTTTAAACTGTTCAGAAAAGAAGACAAAGCATACTACCTGGATGAAAAGCTTACCTGTTAATTGCATGAGCTGGTTTTGTTCAGCTTAATTTACTGTTTCAAAGGCATTATCTATTGGTTTGTACCACTGGGTATACTATTGAATTTTGGGAACAGGGTTGACACAGCAGGTTCTAGTCCTGCATATTTTTTTCTTGAAACTTTTTTTTCCCAATTGTATTTGTTCCAATTTTTTTTTCAATATATAGCTTTTTATAACAAAGATATTAGCTTTGATCTTATCGCTTAAAATTCACAGGGGACTGGGTGGCCTTTTGCTGAGCCAGATCTTAGAAAAGAAAATATTTAAATTTTTGCACATTTCAACCTTCTTCTACAGTGAATGCTTGTAAAAAGAAAGCCAAAAAAGAAAGGAAATCCCAGTTTTTAATTTAGTCATCTAGGGAGAAGCAGTGAGGATGAGGCATAAAAGGAAAAAAACACCTAAAAATCCCCCTTTTTAACACCCACAAAATCCCCACCATAAGAAATGTTTGATTGACCATTAATAATCTACATTGCTTACTCTATGGTAAATTAATTGAATTTGGGGGATAGGGCAGAGCACTTAAGTTTCACAAAAGCAGTTATGTCTGTAATAATTCGTTATTGCCATCTCTATACTTAGAATGAAGAATAATGCATGTTAATTTTTCCTGTATTAAAGATGCTGTGATTTGTAAAAAGTCTGTCTTTTGCAGAATGTCTGGATAAAGAAGCGTTCCCCTAGGAATGGATCGATAGTTGAAAACTGATTTCCCTCATTCCTTTTGTTTTATTTTATGTATAGCTATATATATAAAATGCATCCATGTTCAGAGACAATTTTTAATAATAGGTGTAAAGGTTATTTAACCAACTATTGGTTTCTTTTAAAGCTTCTCTCCAATTTAGGAGTCTTTCAAACAAAAAAGTGGTCTTAGACTCAATTAATGGCCATTAATCGCCTAGTAATTTTTTTCCAAGTTAGAAGCATAATTTGTAAATATTTATTTAGATCTTGGATATTTATTGAAAGCGAAGACACAATGAAATGATGGAAATGGAAGAACTGGGAGGAAATGCTTTCTCTATTTTCCATTTCCTCTGGATTTTAGCAGGGTCCGTATGAAGATTAAGTTCATATGAAGACTTTTGTGATCTGTCAGGACAACCCAGATCATAAATATAACAAACAAGATAGTTTTGAAAGTGATTTTCCAGAATTCAGACCACGTAATCTGAATTTAAAATGAACATAATAGAGAGATGGTAACATCATTCCCAATCTAGCGATCTTTGTGTACAAAATGTGCACACAGATCTCATTCAGGTACATATTACTGCTCGTTCTAGTGGACAAAATATATTTATGTAGGCAAATACAACTCCAGGTGGATTTGTTTCCTTCACTGACATATATGGGACAGATGTTACCAACAGAGTAGCTCTACACAAGCTTTACACATACATGTTTTTGGGCCCAGAAAAAGATGCTACATTGGTCAAGAGCATCAACTGATGTTATGAGATAACACCTTAGAGCAGTGTTTCTTAAACTCTGGTCCTCCAGGTGCTTTAGACTTCAGCTCCCAGAAATCCCAGCCATCTTACCAGCTGTTAGGAATTGTGGGAAGTCCAAAACATCTGGAGGAGCACAGTTTGAGAACCACTGTCTTCAAGAATTGAGTGATTACGTTTTTTTGCTGTGCTATGAAGGAAGTCATCGCCATTGCGTCAACTGCAACAAAAATAATAGCCTTTAATTGTTTTTACAGTTTTCAAAAACATCAACTAAAACATTTGGTCCAACCCTATAAAAGCAAAACTTTTTTTGTTAAAGCTCTTTTTTAAAAAACAACAACAACATAAAATCATTCCAAGATATCTAATATTTAACTGATAGCTGCATGAAAGTAAGATTCGTGTTCCTTTGATCTTTTTCTTTTTTGTCTCTGTTGACACGGTTGCACATTTTCGAGTTACTACAGTGTGAAAACTGTGTGTTTTTTGTAAAAATCGACAAAAGGATAACAAAAAAAATTGTGGCCTGGTTTTGTATAAGTTTTAGGGGAAATATCATTGTTTTAGGAATCTTGATTTTAAAAATATTTTTCCTGCAAATCATAAAGCTATATTAAAGTGTTGAGCTTTTAGCCACTATGCACATTGTAATTTACTCATTGTGGCTGTCCAGTTCTATGATGCATTCTGGCATTTTGTAAGCTGCTCTGACTAGCAATATATAGAGTCATTAAATGTGTTAACATTGGTTAATAAATGTATTTGAAAAGGCAAACAACTGATATCTGTCTTGTGTTAGTCTTGGTCACTTGTAGCCCAACACCAAACTTAGTAACATTATAAGCAAACATTGAAAAAAACATATCTTAGTTATATACACTTAAGTAATCCCTTTTGGCTGTATCCCCCTCCCCCCAAACCAGACAGAAATGTCAATCACCTGTATTTCAATTGCCAGCAGAATGGACCGCCTTCTCTTTAGGCTAGGGATGTCAAACTCGTTGTCACAGAGGGTCAGGTGAGGCTTATGGTTGCCTTCAAAGGGCTGTTTGTAATTGTAAGACTGTATAAAAGTAACAATGTTGCCCTGGCTTTGAAAGCCTCACGGGCCACATAAAAACATTGTGGCAGCAGCAGACCGTACTCGGCCCACAAGCCTTGCATTTGACAGGCCTGCTTTATGCAATTGAAGAACATTAAAGTAGGTGGTAGGGAAAAGTTACAATCGTGACAACAGTGTTAACTATTGAACTTCCTCTACTATAGACTGTTCCTTGAAATAGACTGTACAGCCAGTCCCCAAGTTACAAACATCTGACTTACAAATATGTCATTTGCCATAGTTAAGAACAGGGGTGAGACAACAGGAAGTGAGAGAAATCTATCCCTTGGAAGGGAAATTCACCCCGAAAGAGCTTTCATGGGGAAAGGTGTCTCCGCTGAAGCCTTATCTCCAATCCTTGTTTCCATGACAAGGCTTTTTTTTTTCAAAATCAATTATCACAGGGATAGAAAGTAAGGTGATATCTTCTGAACAGGGGCACAGACAACAAAGCAAATTTCACAGGAGTGATAACCCTTCCCTATGCTACCCAAAATTAAAATTATATATATATAATGTGGTTGGAGTAACATTTAAAAATGTACCTGTTCCGATTTACAAACAAATTCAACATAAGAACAAACCTGCAGAACCTATTTTGTTCGTAACTTGGATATTGCCTTATATAGCTGCAATTTCACTCTTTACTCTGACTGTAATTAACCTCTATTATGTGTTTATTACTTTTATATACTGTCTTTCCATCCCTTTATTATAGCTATGACCATGTGAAATAGGCTGATCTGAGCAATCAGGACTGGTCCACATTCATTCAGTAAGATTTATAGCCAAGAGTAAACCTGATCTAAGATGTGAAGGTTTGCCATACCTTTACCATCAATGGCCGGCGTTGAAGTACATTTCATTAGGGTAAAGGTAAAGGTTTTCCCCTGACATTAAGTCTAGTCGTGTACAACCCTGGGAGTTGGTGCTCATTTCCATTTCTATACCGAAAAGCATGGTAACGTGGCCGGTTGACTGCATAGAGTGCTGTTACCTTCCTGCCAGAGAAGTACCTATTGGTGTACTCACATTTGCATGTTTTTGAATTGCTAGGTTGGCAGAAGCTGGGGCTAACAGTGGGAGCTCACCCCGCTCCCTGGATTTGAACTGTTGACCTTTCGGACAGCAAGTTCAGCCGGGGGGCTCCATTTCATTAGGTTTCCCCTAAGAGGTGCAGAAGACCAAGCTCTGGCTTTCTTCTTTTTGATTCCTTAGGAGATTGTGTCCTCCCAATGTGTTTGGGATTTGCTTACAGTCGTTTTAGATTCCTCTGCTAATTTTAGCTCAGTGGAATGAATGAGTTGACATATGGGAGCCCTATATAGCCACATCTGCTTAGCAAATGTATAGAAGTCTCAGAATCAGAAATAAGCTGGGCATCTTTACACTTAAGGGAATTTAGTAGATGGAGGAAGAAAACTTAATGTATTTTAAACACATTTATGAAGTTTTAATAGAGGTTTAAGATTACATTGCTGTTTTGTGTTTCTTAGATTTGTTGCAGGACACAAAAATATTCCATGCAGACAGTCCAATTACATTGGGATTTTAAAATGTTGAGCTACATATGTACTGAATCAAAACAGTAACAATAACTTTGAAAATGCACTCTCTTTAGTTCACTCTTCTGGATAGAAGAACTATTGCTTAAACTTTGATCCCATGGAAATGTATCATCAGGAAGTTGGACCTGCTGATTGTGGAGATGAGCGTAATGTGAATCCCGATAAATGAGACCAAAAATGGTAAAACTTGGCTAGACAACAACATGGCAAAGCTAGAGGTGAAGCAGGATATTTTTAAAAGAAAAAATGAGAAATACACTCAGATTCTGCAGCATTTTGTCATCATTTTAGTAGGGCTCATGTCTCACAGTAATTCTTACAGCACACATGATATTATGTGAAGTTTTCTTTGGCCTCTGTGCTGTTGCTGTGGCTTCTAAAGGTTCACTAATAGTCCATGAAAAGTTTATTTTTCCAGCCCTATGCCACAGCTGCCTGGACTTGTGCAACAAGAAGAGGCAAGAATTGGGATGCTGGACTTCCATGCCTTGCTCCAAAAAGCATCATACTCCCCAATTCAGACATATTCCTAAGTGCTTTCCCCTCTTTACTTCTAGTTTATTGAAATTTCAGCCTGTGTTGACACACTAGCAATTTGATGTTAAGGCCCAGCAATTTGATGAAGACTCTGGGCCCAGCTGTGAACTGTTAAAGATAGACATCCAGGCTTTAAAGTTATAGACAAAAATCAGATTTCCTTCCTGCCCTGAGACGAGGCAACTTTTCTTATGGTAGAACATGAGAATGAGCTCTAGGCTCCTGTGCCAGTGACCACCACAGAAGACCATTCATCATTCTTTCTTAAAAATGAGGGTGGAAAGCACACAAACCAGGTAAGTGTTGACATTTATGCACATCAGTGGCAGTTCCCTTTAAAATTTCTGTTTTCCTAGTTTATGAGTCAGCATATTAAAGAGGTTTGGTTGTTATGAATCCCATCACATTTCATCCTGTAAATATTTGGAGGCCTTCAGGGGTGCTGCAATATATGAAAAACATAGGTAAATACAACTATGTAAATCAGAATCTAGATAATGATCCAGTGCAGTGTGATGCTTGTGGGGTACCAAAAGCCTTGACTAGCAGGAGTTCTATAAACCCCAGATTTGGGGAAGGAGGCTTTCATGGCTGGAGTCTCACAGCAACCCGATGAAGATACCATGTGCTGCTGGGACTTAGGCTGGACATTGCCTTGGGCCAGCCCTGTTAGTGGGAAGAGTGGACAAGCTCCAGCCTTGCTCCCACATCCAACTTCCTAATCGACCTGCACAGAACATCTCTGTAGTAACATACATTTCAGATATGTATCAAGAGTATAAACATCAGCTTAGAAAAGCGCAAGGCTTCTTGCATACTCACTAGTCTAATAAAAGTCAGCTTCTTCTGTCCACACTTTTAAGAGATCAGGCGCTGTTGCAATTAAGCAGGAAATCACTAGAATTAGTATAATGTCTGGGCTGGAATAGTATGTTCTGCAGATGGGGCCTATGAATAGCTATAAATTCCCTAGACAGAAGGCGCCATTGTGCGACGTAGCCTTTGTATGGATTCTGATCAAACAGACTTCCAACAGAAAACATATTTTGACTGACACCACTTAGAGCAGCAGGATTAAATGGGTTTCAAATCCCTGTTTTGCCATGGAAGCCCACTGCGTGACCTTGGACAAATCATATTTGCTCTGACAATGTCAGGCCCACTATGAACTATGGTTGGCAGTTCAGCTCAGACTTGTAAGACTTCTGGGCCAAAGCCCAGTTAGTCTCTGGTGATGTAATTAAGCATTAGGAATTAATTAACTTCTAAAGATGGTCACACTTTATAATTCTAACACAATATAAGCTACTTTCTTGTTTGGAAATTAAGATTTAATTTTAACTAAAGGGACTGCTCCCAGTGCCATGTGAAATGAGTGGATTATTTCTTCTCGTTTATTTAGGGCAGTGGTTCACAACCTTTTTTTGACCAGGGTCCACTTTGACCAAGGACCATTTGATCAGGGATCACTTGAACAGGGACCACTTTGACCAAGCACCACTCTCCAACATTAGTTCCAAAAGGGTTACAAATCAATTTTTGGTCAACTTTAGATTTGGTTTGGCTATTTGGGATGCTGATTCAGAAAATTGCATTGGATAGACCACATTGGCTGGTCAGCTCTGTGGAACAGAGTGGAAATAAAATAAAGAGGAAGGAGGTTTGTGGACTGGATTTTCGTTCTGGGCTGCAGCCCACAGGTTGGGAACCACTGATTTAAGGAGATGTGATAAGGAACACTTAATCTGACCTGCTTGCTTTTAGTCAGAATGTGGATCCACAGCAAAGTGAAGGGTGAGATCTGGTGTGACAACAACTAATTAAGTAAATGCAGACCCTTTGGGAGAGTCTTTGCAGCAGCCAATACATTCAACATTACAGGCTGTAACCATTAATTCAATAGATGAACTGGAGATTTGCAGTCTTTTGAACAAGAGCCACCACCAAAACTGGAGAATTTTCACTTTTGTCTCATTTCATTGCGATGACCTTTGAAAATTGGAAAGATCTGCCAGCTTTACTATGAGCAAATCTTATCAGGAAAACCCTGTGATAGGTTTGCCTTAAGGACACCATAAGTCAAAAGCAACTTGAAGGCACATAACAACACTAAAATTCCAATCAGTCTTTGTGTGGAAAGAACCAATGAGATGGACTCTGCTCATGTTGCACAATGACAACACAATACTGCTGATGTTTAGCAGCCGTAAGTTTTACTGAGTTCAGCTACACTTGCTTCCAGGTGCAGTCTAACAGCGAAGCCTAAAGCAGCAGCTGTCCTTCACCATTTGGAGCATGTATCAATGAAGCCCCTAACTAGAGATGAAAGATGACGACTTCTCGCCATAATTGATCTCATAATCCTGCTGATGCTTTGCAGAGAAGATAAAGATCTTCAACAGTTTGGATGATTTTTTTAAAAAGACAATCACACTATAATAGGCCTACTGTCATAACTGGCAGTCCCTGCTATGATTATAATTGGCATTCAATAGGGGTATTATAAAGATTACTGCATAGGTGGGTCTACAGATGCAAGGCCATCAAATCCCATTCTTTGTAAAATAAACAGTGCTTCAGGAAAGTTGGACAATTATCAACATCCTTCCTGTGATATTTCTCTCACTGAGTTAAGAGACAGGGCCTGTTATTCCCCAGATTTTTGCAGCTTTGTAATAGGCCACCAGCAAGTCTCAATAAAGAGTCACTACTACCCTTTCCATTATTTAAGTTTTTTCTTCTCTCACCTGCAAGTTTCCATGTGCAAACAGGCTTTTAAATGATGCAGGCTTTTCTAACTTGAGTACATAAATTCCTGGACTTCTCTTTTTCAAATAAATGTATTCCTGATTAATAACTGTTTTGCTTTCTTGTTGCCTGGCTGGACCTGGAAGTTGCTCAATCCCGTCTCTCGGTTTTCATCTGTGAAATTTTGGAGAACACAAGGATCACTGGTCTGTTACTACTCTATTTCTGTTCTCCAGCACATTTGGGATTTTGGGTAAGGCCTGCCATGCCTACCGGCTGTTAGGAATTGTGAGAGTTGATGTCCAAAACACCTGGAAGGCTGAAGTTTGCCCATGCCTGCTGTATCTCACTGAAGCTTTGTCACAGGATGCCCATCTTCCCTTAAGGCAAATTGGTGTGACTAAAAAAGAAAGTAAAGGATTAACCTAGGTACCCAAATATAAGGCTAACTTGCATTTTGAGCTCCGAAACAAAGCCACCTTTGAAGCTACAGTTTTCTGCTCTAACATCCATTCACAGAAGACAATGCAAAGTGGCTCAGTGACCAATGAACTGACTAAATAATTCACTACATACAAGGCAGTTATGGTGTCTGGGGATTAATTGCTAGACCAACATTGGCAAACCACTTCGAAATACTCCTCATATAGAAAAATCCTACACAATTAATCAGATCTCCATAAGTTGATAAGCAACTAGAAGGCACACACACAACAAAGTGCCCATGCCACAGGCATCAATACTATAGTTTATTTATTATTTATTTACAGTATTTATATTCCGCCCTTCTCACCCCGAAGGGGACTCAGGGAGGATCACATTATACACACATAGGGCAAACATTCAATGCCCATAAACACATCAAACAGAGACCGAGACAGACAGACGCAGAGGCAATTTAACCTTCTCCTGAGGGGATGTTCAATTCTGGCCACAGGGGGGAGCAGCTGCTTCATCATCCACTCTGACGACACTTCCTCATTCCAGGTCGTAAATTAGTTAAACTTGCTTCCCCACTTTTTTTTTATAAGTGGTACCTTATTTCCTACTTGATAGATGCAACTATTTTTCGGGTTGCTAGGTCAGCAACGAGCAGGGGCTATTTTTTATTTTTAATTGACGGGTGCTCACCCCGCCACAGGCTGGCCTCGAACTCATGACCTCATGGTCAGAGTGATTTATTGCAGCTGCTCAACAGCCTGCGCCACAGCCCGGCCCCTAGTTGGGCCATATCTGAAATATTAGACCTGATGTATATCACCCAATAAATACATGGATTGTGGTTGGACACTTTGAATTGACTGGGAAAGAGACCCAATCTTTGAGGAAATAGCACCCTTTGAAGAACAAGCAGTCCAACCTCTTCACGGTGAAGAAAGCAGAACTGAGACATCCTCTCTTACTCCTACGTTCTTCCTTATTAATGATGTCTATCATCATGACCATTCTCTGATACTGTTCTGCCACACTGGCCCTCGTTTTTTTTCTGTGAAGTGTAGGAGGGTATAATATAAATTAATCAGAAGTGACTGTAGATATCATGTTTGAGAGCCCAATGCTGACTCAGACCTGGCCATTTATTTATTGTTTTTGTTTTGTTTTTGAAACAATGGACAGAGGTCTTCAGCACCCATACCATCTGAGGTTCAGTTGGGGAGAAAATACAAACCAAGGCTTCCAAAATATAAAGAGTTAATGGGCACTATGGAGAGCAGACTTGCTCCCGCAAGCCGTCCTGCTGTCTAATTTTGGGGCCTGGGGGAAGAGCAGACCCTTCTGTTCCTCGCCTTTGATGGCCAAGCAAGAGAAAAATAATAATAATTTAAAAAGAGGTCAGCTTTTGAAATAAAATCACAAGGCAACTCAAAATTCCTCATGCCCTTTTTTAAAGGAGACTTCATTGTCATGTTCTATAAAGAGCTCATTGTGAGCTGGGGGTGGTTGAAGAGCACCAAATCCATCATGCTTTTGCCCAAGAAGTCTTCTCTTAAATCAGGAAGACAAACAATAATTGTTTGGGAAGCCCAAGGTGAACTGTTCGGGGCAGCAGCTAGAGTCGGAGAGGAAATAAGAAGTCATAATTCTTTTTGAGAGCTGCATTCATCTTTCTAGCCTCAGCTGGCTTTTCATTTTTTTCTTTTTTTTCTTTCCCTTAGGGACTTTGAAAGGAGCCTCTTTCAGGTTTCAGTCTGAAGCTTTAAAGAAATAAACTCTCTTCTTGGATTTCCATGACTTTTTTCTTATTTTTCAACAGTCACCAGCTTGGTAGGTCAAAGTCCCCTCCGAAACCTTTCCTAGAAGAAGTCACCCCATTTTTTGGGGTGTGTGTTTGTGGATAAATGGTCCCAAACAACCTTCTTAAGTTGAGATAAACAGCACCCAATGCCTCCCAAATATATTACAGGTATGCTTTTAAACTTATTTTGGGGTCTTGCGTTTGAAAAACACAGCCAAAATTTTGTCCCAGGCACACAGTTCTTTCATAAGCTTCACTTCAACACTTGTTTCATTCAGTCATACACTGCAACATGGAAATATCAAAGGGAGTTCTAATAAAAGTCAAACATAATGGAGCAAATCTGAGGTCATTTGGGGGGTTTAGAATGCCAGATTTCTATAAGAACAACATGCATTAAAAAAAGGTTCTATGACCTTCAATCTTACAGCCCTGTGATCATTTGAGACACTGAAGAAAGAAATTCCATAGACTCCTCACTCCACCTCCAATAGTAGAAATACAACATCAACAAATGAAGCACCATTTTCCCTTCAATGCTCAAATCTGCCGTCGGAGGTATTCACCTCATTTTACCTAATAGAAGGGTCAGCTGCACATGGAGTTGTACTGAACTCTAAAAAGAGCCCAGGAAGTTACTATTTGGACTACAGCTCCCAGCATCTCTAGTGTCCCAAACAATAGGTTTTCCAGGCTCTGCTGTAAATATATGTATACACAGGCCCCCTTTGCACCACATAATTACTGCACTATATGCCACTTTAACTTCCAATTCCAGGGATTTGTAGTGTGGAAAGGGGTATTTAGAAATGTTCACATACAAGCTCCTAATGCCACCTCCTTAGGCATTAGGCTGACATGGCAGCTAAAGTGGATTGATAGTGCTTTAACTGCATAGTGTGAAAGGCCCCATGGAGATTTTGTATTATTATTTGGAAGTAAAGAAATCAGAAACAATACAATGGAAACAGACTTTCTCTCTCTCTCTCTCTCTCTCTCTCTCTCTCTCTCTCTCTCTCTCTCTCTCTCTATCTATCTATCTATCTATCTATCTCTATATCTATCTATATCTACCGTGTTTCCCCGAAAATAAGACAGTGTCTTATATTAATTTTTGCTCCCAAAGATGTGCTAGTTCTTATTTTCAGGGGATGTCTTCTTTTTCCATGAAAAATTCACATTTATTGTTGAACCAAAAATGAACATTATATACTGTACAGTAGTTGTCATCACAAACCAGCATAACCAGACTAACTGTGAAGTCTTGTTATTACCATTATTTCCATGTACAACACTCTATGGTATGTACATTTACCAATCCCGCATACTCTGGTGTTCTGTTTGGCGGGCATAATTCCAAACAAAAACTTTACTAGGTCTTACTTTCAGGGGAGGCCTTATATTTAGCAATTCAGCAAAACCTCTACTAGGTCTTATTTTCTAGGGATGTCTTATTTTCGGGGAAACAGGGTATATCTATATATCTACATATCTATCTATCTATCTCTATATCTATCTATCTCTATATCTATATATCTACATATCTATATCTATCTATCTATCTATCTATCTATCTATCTATCTATCTATCTATCTATCTATCTAGTGAAAGTTTGCTTCCATTGTATTGTTTCTGATTTCTTTACTTCCAAATAATAATATAAAATCTCCATTGGTAAGAGAACATCTTACCAAACTAAATCTAAAGCAAACATGGTAACCTAACATATACTTAGGTAAAGGTTTTCCCCTGACGTTAAATCCAGTCGTGACCGACTCTGGGGGTTGGTGCTCATCTCCATGTCTAAGCCAAAGAGCCGGCGTTGTCCGTAGACACCTCCAAGGTCATGTGGCCAGCATGACTGCATGGAGCACCGTTACCTTCCCGCCGGAGCGGTACCTATTGATCTACTCACATTTGCATGTTTTCAAACTGCTAGGTTGGCAGGAGCTGGAGCGGACACTGTTAGACAGCAACCACAGAGTTTCACAAGCAAAAGGTTAACAGATTGATTCAGGACTATCATCGTATCACTCAGAGAGAAATGTCAAGCATAATCGGCATTTCACAAGAACGTGTGGGTCACATTATTGCTTTGCTTGGCTATCGGAAGATCTGTGCACGATGGGTCCTGTGAGACGCTGGTTGTGGAAACAAGAATGTCGACTTCTTCCGTGACGGTTTCAGAAAACCTGTTCATTATTGGCAGAAATGTATCCAATTGTCTGGTGATTATGGGGAAAAGTGAATAGTGGTAGTTAAAAAGCATGTTCTAAGGATTATTTCTGCATTGGATTTATTAAAATATTCCCATCCAAACCGAAGTAACGAAGGTGGAGGCATTACTTTTCATTCAACACTTGTACAATTTCAGGAGCGGGGAGTGCAGATAAACTCTCTAGATTACCAGTTTTGTAAACACGAGTGTGTTCAAATGGTAAATTCTCCCTAAGCCTTGAAAAAGTCAGTATTTGGTATAGTACTTATTGTTCTTGTCTATCTGCCTTGATATATATTTTTAAAAGAACACATTCCTTGTACCAATTGTTATTCATTAAAAAATACCTGGTCAGTGAATTTTCCAGGTGTGGCCAATGGGTGCAGTTGATACCTGGGGCCACTGGAGGGCACTCTAGTGATAACACAACTGGCCATTACATGCTCATGGGCCTTGAACTATTATTTTGTTCAGCGCTTGTTCAGTTATTGTGCCTTTTCCTGAAGACTGTAAAAACAATACCTTGTGCCAATTAGGGCACTGATATAGTTGTCAGCTGCCTACCACATTTGTTGTTCTGTGCTGTCAAGAATGGTTCAACTTACGGCGACCCTATGAATCTTCCAGTTTCTGATATTAACAGTCTTACTCAAGTCTTGCAAACTCAGTACTACGACTTCCTCGACTGACTCTTACCATCTGTAATGCAATCTTCCTATTTCCATGTTGCCTTCATTCTTACAATCTTTTCTAATAAGTCACATTGTCTCAAAGTACGTCCATGGTACAATAGCTTAATTGGAGTCATTTCGGTTTTTAATAAGAATTCAGTCCTGATCAACTTTGCACTATGATTACATCGGATGAGTGAAGAATTGCCACACAAGAGTTGTAGAATTATTTCTGAGTCAATTGTAGTAAGCTGTTTAGTATTGATAGGCACTGCCAACTGATCCTGATGCATTAAAACATTTTTGGATTCCTAATTTTATTTTTGTGTGTTTGTTTTTGTTTCATCCTGACCTTAGGTAAAGGTAAAGGTTTTCCCCTGAGGTTAAGTCCAGTCGTGACTGACTCTGAGGGTTGGTGCTCATCTCCATTTCTAAGCCGAAGAGCCAGCGTTGTCCGTAGACATCTCCAAGGTCATGTGGCCAGCATGACTGCATGGAGCGCCATTACCTTCCCGCCGGAGCGGTACCTATTGATCTACTCACATTGGCATGTTTTCAAACTGCTAGGTTGGCAGGAGCTGGGGCTAACAGCGGGCGCTCATTCCACTCCGGGATTTGAACCTGGGACCTTTCGGTCTGCAAGTTCAGCAGCTCAGCGCTTTAACACACTGCGCCACCACCAGGGGCCCCATCCTGACCTTACCGTCAACAAAAACAAGGCCACTGCATAGGGAAGCTGATGAAGAAACACAACCTACAAACTATCTACAGACCCACTAAGAAAATCCAACAAATGCTACATGCAGCAAAGGACAAGAGGATCCTCTCACCTCTGCAGGAGTCTACTGTATACCATGCAGCTGTGGACAGGTCTACACAACAACATTGTGTAAACGCAATATTGCCCAAACACGAATCAAGGAACATGAAAGGCACTGCAGACTAATCCAACCAGAGAAGTCAGCCATAGCAGAGCATTTGATGAACCAACCTGTACACAGCATATTATATGAGGACACAGAAATGCTGGACCACTCTCACAACTACCACGTCAGACTACACAGAGAAGCCATTGAAATCCTCAAGCATGTGGACAATTTCAAGAAAAAGGGGGAAAAACATGAAAATGAACAAAATTTGGCTACCTATATAAAAAAGAACTCTAAAATCAGGACCGTAAATAAACAATAATATTCAGAACATAGAGGAATTCCAGACAAGAAACAACCAGCGCCAGCTAACATCTCCCAATAAAGGATTCCCTCAGGCAGGAAGCAGCCAGGCTTTGAATCTGCAAGGCCATTAAATGCTCATCAAGGTGGTCAGTTGCAACATTCACATTTGCCTCCTCAGGCAGACAAGAGTTGTTTCTCCCACCCTGGACATTCCACAAATATATAAACCCCACTTGCCTAGTTTCCAACAGACCTCACAATCTCTGAGGATGCCTGCCATAAATGTGGGTAAAATGTCAGGAGAGAATGCTTCTGGAACATGGCTATACAATCCGGAACCCACTACATTTTAATCTCAGGGCATCAATCCTGCGTGATAAGGCAGGACCAAGAAGCAAGGACTCAGCCACCCAACGATTTTCATGGCACAGTCAGAACTGAGATACAGATTTCTCTAATCCCAGTACAATGATCATCAGGATGCCACACCAGCCCCTTTTAGGTCAAACTTGTCATATTGGAATGATCCCTGGTTTGAAGCAAAGAGGTTTGGAAGTTGTGCAGTATAAACGCAGAAGAAATTTGTGCTTATAGTAGCAGCCAAGGATCAGGCCAAAGGCATGTTCAGGTTCCTTGTACGGGTTCTGTCCACGGGTAAAGGTAAAGGTTTCCCCTGACGTTAAGTCCAGTCGTGTCCGACTCTGGGGGTTGGTGCTCATCTCAATTTCTAAGCCAAAGAGCCGGCATTGTCCGTAGACACCTCCAAGGTCATTTGACCGGCATGACTGCATGGAACGCTGTTACCTTCCCACCGGAACGGTACCTATTGATCTACTCACATTGCCATGTTTTCGAACTGCTAGGTTGGCAGAAGTTGGAGCAACAGCGGGCGCTCATTCCGCTCCTGGGATTTGAACCTGGGATCTTTCGGTCTGCAAGTTCAGCTGTTGAGTGCTTTAACACACTTTGCCACCGGGGCTCCCTGTCCACGGGAGGACAATATATTTGATCTAAAACTGGTGCAAGGATGTAACTGGAGCTGGCAGGATCTCACCCAAAATTTCATTGGAGGCATCTAGAAGCTCTTCCGAGGAGAATTCCTACAAAACAGATCCTTTGTCTTGCAAGGATTTCTTTGCTGTAACCAGGAATTTCTTTTGAAAATGACAATTATCTCTTCAGTTATCACTCCATTTGGAATGAGAGGCAGGCACGTGGAGGTGTTTTCTGAGAGTCCTGTCTTCACCAGCTTTTGGAAGGGCTGGTTTCGTGGACAGCCAATTGCTAGGAGTTCTGTTTCCTTCTCTAAGGAGAAAACTCCCAGGAGGCCAAGACCATTTGGATGCTCAAGGTGTCAAGGCACAGCAAGTAGCCAAATGCATGGATCCTGTGGATCCAAGCCAAGATGACTGACACCATAAATGACAAGACCAGAAATACAGTGACCAAGAGGAAGGTGGAAGGAGGAAGTCCTGATGGCTCTTCCGTCATAGAGAATGGAGCAACTGCATCCTCTGTGACTGAATCTGAGCTCAGCCTCAACCTTCAAGGCACCAGAGAACTGGGACTTCAAGACTACACTCTTCCTTCTGTCTGTCTTGTTCTGTCCTGTCCTGTCTCCGAACTGGATTGAATGTTTGCAGTGTATGTGTACTGTGATCCAGCCTGAGTTTCCTTGGGGAGATAGGGCAGAATATAAACCAAGCGTTATTATTACCGTATATACTCAAGTATAAGCCGACCCGAATATAAGCCGAGGCACCTAATTTTACCACAAAAAAACCTGGGAAGACATTGACTCCAATATAAGCTGAGGGTGGCAAATTTCAGAAATAAAAATAGATACCAATAAAATTACATTAATTGAAGCATCAGTAGGTTAAATGTTTTTGAATATTTACATAAAGCTCTAATTTAAGATAAGACTGTCCAACTCTGATCAAATCATTATTCTCATCTTCTTCAATGTAAATGTGCTTATGTATCCTTTAATAATAATAGAGTAAAATAATACATGTAATAATAATAATAATGGAAAATAATACATGTAGTAATAAATAGAGTAAAATAATAAATATAATAATATCAGAGTGAAATAATAAATGTATTAATAATAATAATAAAAATAGAGTAAAATAAATGTAATAGTAGCAACAATAATAGAGAAAAATAATAAATGTAATAATACCAATAGTAACAGAGAAAAATAATAAATGTATCATATATTCTCGAGTATAAGCTGACCCAAATATAAGCCAACCAGGACCCTCACCGGAGTATAAGCCGAGGGGGGCTTTTTCAGTCTTAAAAAAAGGGCTGAAAAACTAGGCTTATACTCGAGTATATACAATATATTATTATTATGGCTTAGGGTTGGAGAGCTTTCACCCTCCTTGTAACTCAGCATATAAGCCAAGGGAAATCCTTTACTTTGCACTATCTAAGAAATATAGAGTATTGATAGAAGAAGGTCAAAACTCTCTCCCACTCATTTGCTAATCTCCAGCAAGCTAGTAAAATGCTCTTGTAAGTCAGTGACTATAATTATAACTTTTAATGGTTAAAATGGAAGAACATCTTACCGCAAAATTCAAACATCTTGGCCTGTGATATCTCAGTGTTGCTGGGATTTGTATAGAAACTCTTGCAAGCCGTCAACTGTCAAAATATTACTTACCACTTCATGTTCTTTACTTGAAGGCTGCCAGTTGCAATTATATGTTGTCCATCAAAGAGCACCAGGAAATTGTTACGCACCATCATAATAGCATATGTGTTCCCCAAAGCAGCATGTTATTACATACTATTGAATGCAATACAAAAGTCGGTGAAAACTGGACAGGCGTTTTGTACTTTTAACAGTTCCAGTTGTGTGACAAGCAACGGTTGCTGAAATTTGCCCCTTCAATATCACAGGAGCCTTCCCTAGTTTTCAGTCTGGTAACCGTTTACTATCAAATGTCATATAGCAATTCCTATATTTTAAAATCGTGATCCGAGTTCTGTGAAAGCAAGAATGTAGTTTTTAAGTGAAAATAGTTTTCAAATGACTAAAAAGGGCACCCCCTCAATATTACCAATAGTGCCTCACTACTGACTAAATGTGACTGACTTTGGGGTGAGAAGGGCGGAATATAAATACTGTAAATAAATAAATAAATGAACCCCAGGAACTTATTAATGTAGAAAGTCATTTATGGTTTGCAGCTAATTCGGCTTGAGGATGGTTGACTCTTATACAAAGCGTGAAGCTGCTGCAATTGAAAGTGGTGGTGATGGGAAAACAGCCGTTTACAGAATTGAAGATTGTTCTATCTTGATGGCTATGCCTGACTTCTTGGGTAATAGGTAAAAACACTTTCATTCACTAATGCTCTCAAACTTCAGTCCACTGCTGTTATATTGACTGCTGTTTTAGAGGATTAATGGGGTTTTTTTTACACCTTGGGTTTATCGGCTGACATTTTTAATGTTCAACTCTGAGCTTTTAATACCTTCTCAACGTTTTATGATGTGGCTTATTGTTTTGTTTTGTGTTTTGTCTTTTATGATTTGTTAACTGTTTTGAGCCAGCTTCCGAGTAGATAAAATACATAAAACGAACAAACAAAAAGAAGGGCTGTTGATGATTAAGATGGTGTGTTCATTTAAACCATTTTCAAGTATTTAGGTATAGAAACGAGGAATACAAGGTGTTTGTAATTTATAGGTTAGGTCCAGAACTTCATAAAACATATGAAACAAGTCAAAGTTACAAAAAGAAATTAATCTTCTTGTGCTGCGGATCTGAAAAAAGGAAACCTGCTATAGTTAATTAAGAAAAAAACTTGAGTATTTTCAGAGCAACAAAAATAAAAGCTTTTATTTGTTCATTTGAATATAAAACAGGCGTTATCACAGATGTACAAAGCGTACTGGTGGTTTAACATACAAGAAGGTTGCTGTTTTGTTTGCACATAAAAATTTTCATTTGAAACTGTGATTGGCTGAGTTACATGAATTTCTCTAACCAGTCACCACACTCTATGAAATAACGCTGCTAACATTCAACTGATAAAAGGGACCGTTTTCCCTTGGGTAAAGTGTCAAGCAGGATTAAATATATATAATAAACAAGCACCATGAGGAATCTGCTCCTGTTTGATTAGTTTTGTGTTTAAATGTTCATTGTGTATCCTCCTTCTTTTTCTTTCTTTCTTTTCTTTCTTTCTTTTTAGGTGTGCATGTGCATCAGGTTGATTACATGGTTTTGTCTGACTTCAAAAGCACAAGGTCACAAGACAAACATTTTTTTATACATTCTCATGAATGGTTTATCTACAGTACAGTTTCTAATACAGAACAATCCTTCTTTATTGCTGAATCTGATGGTATATGTGTGTTTCTTTCCTCTCTACTTGCACAACAAAACTTGGAATTCGGGTTTCTTAAAATCATCGTTTATCATCCCAAGTTTCGGGAATTTTGCGCAACCCAAGATAGCAGGTTGCAGACGAAATCCGTTAATAACCACGTCATACGACTGCACTGCAGTCCTTTGTCGCCTCCCTCAGGAGTGGAAAGTTGACTTGGTGAAGGTTAAAAGTGATGCTTTAACAAAATGACAGCTAAATTTGTGTTTTGCAGCACTGAGATCAGCAATAGCAAGGACATCACAAGTTAGTTCATACACTGTAATTATGCTCATAGTCAATCAATGGCTTGTCTAAACCTTAAGAGCAACTTGACATTTTAAAGGGGGGGAAAAAGAAGTTTTGTCGTAGGGAACAAACATACATACAAACAAAAACCAGCAGGGAAAAAAAACTCAAGACAGAATGCTTCAGGATTGGTCTTTTGAGCACAAGTTGAAATATTCACAGGGCAAAAGAAATCTGGGAAAGAGGCGATAGAAAATGTTAAAAATAATAATAATCCCAAAGGAGTTTGCTGTGTTGAGATGCTCTGTCTTCCACATGCAGACTAAAAACCATCCCTTACCTTTAAGAAAGCCCACCCATCATCCCTTCTTGAAAATAACAAAAACAAAAAGAAATTTGGGCCTCTGAAGTTTCCAGTAGTAGCCAAAAATATTTCCCTTATATGTGTTATACAAAGATCGTGTCGCTTTAGTCCTGCAACTGTCTTAGTCATGCATATCTGTAACAAACACCAGCAAGTTAACGTTTCAACTATTAAAATAAATCATTCTTGGACTGCTGTTTAAATTTCACCTTGGGATCAGACACAGGTCAACCAGGTTAACATTGGGACAACCCAAAAATAAGCATTAAAAAAAAGGAAGACAACAAAGGAACTAGTCACTGAAGATTCAGTTCAACTAGAGAGAATAAAATTGAAAACACATACACACATACAAAAGGCAGCTGTGATCCATGCATTTTTTTTTCTGTTCTTCTGTCGGCAGATTCCTTTTGGAACTGAGGGATGGGATTACTCGCATCATCAACATCAGTTCCCCTGTTTGGCATTAAGGACGTGTTAGCAGTTGCACCCAATGGGGGCCAAATAATTTAGAGCGGCTTTTAGGCTACTCTCCAATAACAAATGTGCTATAAGAGAGACTTATTCAAGAGCAACAACTTTCTACAAAGTGTGACGTGCCCCTACGGCCCCTTGCCCAAACTAAACACAGTGGGAGCCAGCGGAGAGGCAAATCGATTTCTTTAAAAAATGAAAATTCTTGTGCAAAATGACCACCGAAACAAGCAAACAAAATGTCCTTACCACAAGAAATAAAAATAACAACAAAAACAAAACACCAACTTAAAAAATGACAAATATTGTGCAACAATATTATGCAGCTAAGAAAAACAGTGCTATTCTTCAAAACCTGTCTTTTCTAACGTCTAAGAAGTGTATGAACATACATGCCAGCACAGATATTTACTGTCATCTTCACAATAATAATTAAAAAAAGAATCCTTCTTAGTGCACTGTTAAAAGTCTTTGGCCGCAAAGCAAATCCTACATTGTTGGGTGCATAGAAAGCAGGACGTGGAATGACTCCCATAGGGCCTTATGTGCCAGACCCCCACCAGTGGTGTCCATACCAGGCCGTGCAGTTGCTCTTCCAAGCAAACTGGCCCAAGCTGTTCCCACTGCAGCAGAAAAGGGTCCTTCTCGTGCCGTCCACTCATTACTCTTTCTGCTGCTATCTCAGCTTCTAGAGCAGGGCTTCTTAAACTTTTTCCACTTATGACCCCTTTACAACCAAGAAATGTTTACACAACCTCGGGTATATAAATATATAAAATAGATATCCAAATCAAACATTTACTTATAATAAATCAGCAATTGCAATGCTTGCTAAACAGGCTGATTTTCCTTTTTTTTTATTAAGTAGAGCTGAAGCATTTTCTCCAAAGTTCACTGTAAACCCTGCAAGTTGTTGCCAACAGATTCGGGTAATGTCTAGGGAGATTATCATACTACACTTTAAAGAGTTGCTATCCCACTTTAAAATTCTCCTCCAGAGAAGTCCTCGGCCTCATTAAACTACAAACACCAGAACTCTACAAGGAGGCAACCACAGGATTTAAAGGCCCCACTCTAAATTACAAATCCCAAAATTCTACAGGAGGCAACCGTAGAATTTAAAGTGGGATAGCAACTCTTTAACAGTGAGAGTGATAATCTCATAAAACAATCACTAGGTGATGGCCAGAAACCTTTTACTGTTGCCAACTTTATTTGAACCCCAACATAGAGCTAAAGGGACCCGATTTGGGGACAGTTTAAGAAGCAGTGTTCTAGAGTAGAGGCAGACAGCAGAAAGAGCAGAACCACAAACAAATGAAGAACAGTGACTGGGCTGTCAAGGCGTAAGTATGAGAGGTCTGTGGGGAAAACCCAGTTGCCTTGCTGAAAAAAGCAAGCTTGGAAAAGCACCTGGACCTGATGGCAGCTGGTGGTAAAGGAGACCGTGGTCTTGGCACTCTACAGGAACCACTTCACCTCCGGTACTCTGCACAGGCAAGGAGGCAGGACTGCGACCTTACAAACTCACTCACGGCCTTGCAGGCAGAATAATGGTGTCACTTGCTGATATTTGGAAGATTCTTTTTTAGACAGGGATACTTAGGAATCCAGGACTGCTTTTTTCCTCTCTCTCTCAAAACCTGTGAATAATGTTTGCTTATCTACAGTGGGAAAAGAGACACCATGCAAGTGATGAGTACTGCATCCTTTTTTTAAAACTTTAAAATCTTTTTTCTTTTTGTCATTAGTGAATTTATATTTCATATATATATATTTGATGTGATACTATCCACTCAAGATAATACAACCCCTTTTGTTTTTTTATATTAGCAAACATTACAAGAGCTTAATATTCTTGAATGTTTCTCTTTTATACTTCTAAAGAGATCAAAATAAATTAAAGATTTTGTACATAATTACAGACGTAGTTAACTTATTTTATCTTTTTAGTTTAGTACAAAGATATCTGCAAGTTCATTGCCGAAATACACCTTATTTATAAATTTCTGTTCATTCTAACACTAATAACCAAAGGCTCTTTCCACCTTTGAATTTTCAGCATTTCCAGGAGAGAAAGCTGTTAAAAACTCTAATTTAAGAAGGTGCTGTTTTGGGTATTTTCCTCGTACCTCAATGTCATTTCCTAAGACAATGGAATAGAAAATGGCTTAAAATTAGTAATGGATCCATATTGGAAAAGATTTTTATGGACATTTAAAAACAAGCAAACCGAAACAATTCAATCATATTATGAGCGGTTCAAAAATATCCACTTGGAGGGCAGATTAAAAAAAAGCTACTTCAGTTTAACATAAAATACAAAGCCATATTACTTAGAAAGCAGTATCATCCCAATAAGCAAAAAATAATCTTTTTTAAAAAGTCTAATAATGGGCTTTCCAACAAACTGAAGGCAGTACCCCAAAGTCCTTCTGTGCTAAAATGTAGTGGTAAAAGAAACACATTTCACATTTTTTTGTCCTGCTAATAATGAGCGCTTCAGTGAGTCCCAATAGAAACACAGTTCCAATCTGAAGAGCGTCCCTTTCTTATCAGCACACTGTTTAGTGTATGTCAAAAAATGTTTTATACATCTAAAGTAATGTCCATAGAAGCCTGAAAGATACAAGACTACATGTTGTAGGCCACATAGATGGGATCTAGTTGGTCTGCCAAAAATCCATCTCGTAGGTGCATACGTTGTTTCTCTCCACGGGAGTTGATAGGGATTACACCAACGTCCACCACCACCACCACCCCTACAATCAGGTAATGTTCCTCCAGGACCACGTTGGTGACTAGAGGAACCAGGTCTAAGGCTTCTTGTTCTGATCCATCCAGCTCCACAACAACAACCAACAAATTTGTCCAGGTGAACACCGCACTGAAAGGCAAGGAAGAAATATGTATCAGAACTGGGAATATGATTCACCAGTTTCAACCTAAAATATTTTTTAAACCTATTTGTTTATTTGTTTGCAACATAGAGCTATTGATTGCTCTTTGCCATCTCAACACTGTCTCTGCTGTTCCTTTCCATGTAACATATAGTGGGTTGGGTCATGCTTTGAGAAGATCCATGGAAATGTGTTACAACTAACTTAATTTCCACTATTATCAAAGAGTTTTACTCTAGAATGTAAGATCATTGTCTTGGAGGAAGGTGGCATTGCAACGGGAATAAATTAAACCAAATTTTAGTATCTGAGACTTTGGACACTAAAACATTAATATATGTTGAAATATTACTTATTTTATCTACACCCACCTGACTATATGTATGCACTAAATAAAAAACACACTTTGTGAATCAGATCACAAATGCTTATGCATTAATAAATGGATGGGTCTTTAAGGTGCTGAACTATACTGCTGCATTGGTGGTTAGGGACCACAGGAGTTGTAGTCCAACACACCTGGAAGGCACCAGGGTGAAAGAAGGCTGTTACAGAATATTTTATGATTCTGTTAGAATTGGATAATATATCCATCATAAACATAGTAATACGCTCTTAAAAGTGTGTTTATGTGCTTCTGTCTGTGCATGGGTGACACAAAACATCAATTTGCTGAAACGAACAGGTTACATGATCAGAAAGTGCATAAAAGGGCAAGACTATTAATAGATGTGTCCCTCCTCACTTCTATTCCTTGTATGTATATATGTGTCCAAGAAAATTACATATTTGATCATTGAATTTGATCATTATGATACTGGAGTTTATGAAATAACTTAAAAAATGGCACACTTAGAAGTAAGAACAGGGAGATACTGCTAAAATTCTCTGTTTTTTTTACCACTTGCATGATTTTGGATATATTCCTTAATAACATATGCAGAATCACATTTGCACAACTGATATGAGTTGACTATAGTCTTGCCCTGTTACATATGATATCATAGTAAAATGGTGTCCCTAAATGGCAAAAATCAAGGTTTGCTTTTTGGATTAAAAAAATATTTTAAGCAGTAGATGGTTGAATCTATGGATGCAGAATCCATGGATGTGTAGGGGCAACTGTATGCTTAAATCTAGATCTAACCCTGCTGAATAAGCTTTTGCTGGTGCAGTAGTAGTAAGGAGTCTTTGATTTTCTTTTCTCCCTGCTCTATCGCTAAATGCAAGACGGAGGTGGAAACTATTTATGCAAGTCCCGTGACTGGCCTAAGAGGCAAGAATCATGGAAAGATCTGTGGGACATGTGCATATGTCCAAGATTAGATCTCTCTCTCCAGGAGTCACAGCTCTGTCCCTTATATCAGAGTGATATACCTGCATTAATTTGAACCCACCTATGATGCCATCCCAGCAAACCCAAGGCTGTAGTCTAAGAGAACAGTGTCATGTTTACGTTTCAGGGGCATAACACAGTACTTACCATTCTGTAATGCTTTTATGTGCTCTAATTACAGATGTCTCAATATCTATAGGGTGATACCTCATTCCTCGCAATTCCATGGCTTCATCTAGTGCACCTACTACATAAAGTGCATCATGCCGCTCTGGTTTCAAGAAAGCCGGAGGAAAGAAAAGAGAAACAATTCACTCTATGAAGCAATGAATCATGTCCCTTTTGTAAGCTCAAGTACATCCGCACCACATGAAAGACCACATGAAAATTAGCTTTGTTATTCTGCCCACTGTATTTCCATTCCACTTATAATAGCTTCAAGATGGTCAACAAAATGAAGCAGATTTAACACAACTAGATTATCAGTGACAAGAATTTTTTTTAAAAGCAGACATAAAAACAGCACTGCGTTTATTTATTTATTTTCTCGAGATATCTAATTACTCTGATTAATAAATTAATTTGCATTTATCAGCTTGCAAACATTCAAAAAATAGGAACAGCACTTACCCCCATTTGCATCTGTAAGTTCTGTTCTTCTGAGGAATCCCAAGTAGCCAGTCCGTGCCCAGATGGTTTGTGTGTCTCCAAAACTAAGTCTTGAGTTAAAATGATCTGACTGTAAGGACTCATCTCCATAGATAGTGAAGTAGCCACTTGCATTATGAGCACTATGAACCCATATCTGGTGGTAATTGGGAGAATAATATAGGTTTCCATTAATGAAACATTATTGGCAATGCTTTGCTTCAAAACTTTCATTTTAAACTCAACAGAATCTTTCAACGCAATGAATACAGGCTGAGCATCTCTTCTCCAGAATTCCAAAACTGAAACTGTCCACCTGGAAGTGACACCTTTGCCTTCTGTTGTTTAGATGTACAGACTTCGTTTCATGCACAAAATCACTACAAATCTTATATAAAATTATTTTCAAGCTATGTGTATAAAGTATATGTGAAATACAAATGAATGTTGTGTTTAGGCTTGGGTCCCTTTTCCAAGAGATCGCAGTATGTACATACAGTAGAGTCTCACTTATCCAACATAAACGGCCCAGCAGAACGTTGGATAAGCGAAAATGTTGGATAATAAAGAGGGATTAAGGAAAAGCCAATTAAACATCTAATTATGTTATGATTTTACAAATTAAACACCAAAACATCATGTTTTACAACAAATCAAGAGAAAAAGCAGTTCAATACACAGTAACATTGGGCTTGGGCTGTGGCGCAGGCTGGAGAGCAGCTGCAATGAATCACTGCAATGAATCATTCTGACCAGAAGGTCATGAGTTCGAGGCCCGCTTGGAGCCTATGTTTGTCTTGTCTTTGTTCTATGTTAAAAGGCATTGAATGTTTGCCTATATGTGTAATGTGATCCGCCCTGAGTCCCCTTCGGGGTGAGAAGGGCGGAATATAAATGCTGTAAATAAATAAATACATAATAGTAATTACTGTATTTATGAATTTAGCACCAAAACATAGCAATGTATTGAAAACACTGACTACAAAAACATTGGCTGCTAATAAATTGACATAATAAAGACAGAATGGCATGAAATGAACTTAAAGAGTAACAACATTGTTGGAAATTAAATCTGTATAAAGTTCAATCCTTGCTGCCTAGAAAAAACAGCTGTGGATCCGGGTGGGAGGCAGATTGCATTGGATAATCCAGAACCTTGGATAAGTGAAGGTTGGATAAGTGAGACTCTACTGTATATGCAAATCTAGTTATTCCAGAATAAAAACGTATCTTAAATCCAAAACATTTCCAAGCATTTCAGATAAGGGATACTTAGCATGTACAATCAAAATTCTTTACTATGGGAAATACACTGTATCTTGCACATGTACCAACCTGGAAACAAAGTGCTAAAAACTGTGAGTATTCTCAATGAAGAAACAAGCAAACTTTTACAAAAAGAATCCTAGGCATGATGCTCTCAGTCTTCCTCTGTGACAAACCTCAGTAATTTGCATCTGGCCTGCTATTAATTTCACACACTTGCCTAAAGCTGTGTGGTGTGTATACCTGCTCAAGTGGGCTGTTTGCCACATGCTTATTAAGGACAACTGTGAGGGAAGGAAGGCTGCTTTTAACCAAGTCGTGCAATTCAAGTACCAACCGAGGCACAGCTTCTGACTCACCTCTCCGAGATGAGAATCTCCCAGGGGTCCCTTTGTTTCTGGATTGGCAATAATGATACGAACGCCAGGGAGGATCTATTGAAGACAAAATGAATCACATTTGGTCAGGAACCGGATGATGTGCATATTGTTTTATGAAACCACAGAACTTCCTTCTTGTGCCCTGAAGCTCTTCAAGGGATTCTTATCTTATTAAAAAAGAAGACGTTGGCGATGTTTCTTGGGGGGGAATGAGGTGGGAGTAGCTAAGCCTTGTAAACTTCTGATTCTTAATGGGATATTCACTGAGTAATCATTAAGTCATCAGTTCTTTTTTGCTTGAGTCCAAGGCAATAAGCATCAAATGATAGAATCATAGAATCATGGAATAAGAGAGTTGGAAGAGACCATGTGGGCCAACCAGTCCAACTCCTGTCATGCAAGAAAAGCACAGTCAAAGTATTCCTGACAGATGGCCATACAGCCTCTGTTTAAAAATTCCAAGAAAGGAGCTTCCACCACACTCCGAGGCAAATTATAGGGAAATTATACCCAAATATACACTAAAAAGAGGGGATCTCTAGTAGCATCTTTAGTGTTAGAATGGCATAGTGGTTTGAGTACGTAAACAGAGTTGAAATCCCTGCTCATCTCTGGAAACTCGCTGGAGGATACTGGGCAAATCACACAATATTAGCATCAGAGGGAAGCAATGGCAAACCCCCTCTGACATATTTAACATTTTCCAGCTTCTGGCTTCATGAGGGTATGCTCGATTCCAGCCACAGGGGGAGCTGCTGCTTCATCATCCACTGTGACACCGAGTCCTTGATGGAGTACTTCCTCATTCTTCTGCATGCACGCTGCTGGACGGTTTTATAGTGTCATAAATTAGTTAAGTTAGTCTCCCTGCATCAGTGGTCCCTAATTTTTTCTACTTGACAGATGCAACTGTCTTTCGGGTTGCTTAGGTAAACAACGAGCTAGGCTATTTAATGGTCGGGCGCTCAATCCATCATGACTGTGATCTCACATCTCATATGGAGTGAGTTACGCAGGTCCAACACACACCTAAGCATGGTAAAGGAGCATTCCCCCAATTACATTCTCACCCTAAATCATTATATTTCTTTGTTCCCTTATGCCTGCTTCACCACCGGGATATAACCAAAATTTTGATATTTTTTAATTTACCTTTCCTGATTCCATGAGGGGCAAACTATGTGGTGATCCTCTTTCTACTAAACGCACCCTGGAAAACAAAACACAGAAAACAATCATGACGATTGCACAAAAACTACATGTACAAAAAAGTAAATGTCAGGCATATGGTTACATTTCCAGCACTTGAGTTTCACTTACCACTGCACCTACTTGTAGGGTGCTTTCTTCATAGCAAAAAAAAAAAAAAGACAAGCTATTTTTGGTTTTGACCTCAAGACAAAGTACAGAAAAGAAATCCTAAGCAATACCCTCTAAGCTGTCATGAAAAATAGCATAGTAGAGATGACGGTGGATAGATTTAGGCCTAACCAATTGCTAGCATGAGGCATTTACTTCAAGCAAAAGAAGTCAGTGATGCATAGGGAGCAGCAGCAGCAGATTTCTGATAGCTCTCTTCTCCTAAAACAGCACCTCCCATGCTATCAGATATAGGAAAATGGAAATTATTTTTCCCATGTGTATTCAGGATTGGTACCATGTTTGTGCCCACTTGCTACAGCTGTTTCTTTCTCTTCAGGGACTGTGAGTTTGGGGGCCAACACCAACCCAGGGAGAACCATATTATTTATTTATTTATTTTATTACAATATTTATATCCTGCCCTTCTCACCTAATAGGGGACTCAGGACAGCTTACAATAAAACACATATATAAAATTGTACAATACATTGTGAATCAATTAAAAAGTTATTAAATTACAGCAGACATGACATATTGAGTAGCCCTGCCATGTTCCATTCAACCTCTGCAACACTGACGAGATCTGGAAATAGTTAATCCATTTGCCAAAATAAGATTATAGTGTTCCATGGAATTGATTGTTTATTGGTTGAAATGCAATGCTTTTTTATAGTGGGGATGAACAATTCAGAATTATGATGTCTTCCATGCCATCGCTTTCCCAGATAAACTAAAATACGTGGCAAGCCTACATTAGCGTGAATGCATCAAAAGCCCACTGTTGTTCTGAATAGTCCTTTCACAAAGAAATTATGAGTGGGTTTTCAAGGCTTTTCATGAATTGCTTTAATTGTTTCCATGCACTTTATTAGGAGCCACTCTGCCCCATCTAATTAGTAGAGGTGGAGTTTAATGTCAATTCACTGGATGTGCAAAAAAGTGAAAATGTTGGCCATGGATATATCTATTTATAGGTATCTCTTTATGATTTATTTCCTGGCCTTTGTTGAAGATGCGAGGACGGCACATATGGGGCTGCCATCATAACAACATTGTGATGTAAAACACTGACTGTCAATGACAACTGAGATCAAAACCAGTGAACTCAGTGGTTGGGTGGTGATTTTTAACAGTTTTTTTCAACGTACCACACTGGTTAAATGCAAAGATGGTCCCAAAAATCTGCATGACAGATGACTCAGAGAGGAAGGGTATAATGGATCTCCCCTACCTCTCTCTGTGAGTGATTAGGAACATGTTACACACACTTATGGTTTTTTTAAAGGGCCAAGGGAATTTAAACTAGTGCCGATCTTTCCAAAACACTCAACCAGAGTGCAGAACAAAAGGCTAAAACCCGTGCTAAATTCACCAGAAGGTGTTTTCTTTTTTAACTGAGCCTTTTAAGCAACTCCTACTCGGGTTTTACAATGGAAATTAATCATTCAAAGCATTTCTGCTTTAAGAAAACCTGACAAAAGCCAAGCCACAAATCCCTTTTCTTACAATATATTTAAATGCTGGTGAACAACTGAGAATCCATGCTGTGATTTCATGAGATTTATCACACCAGCTTCCATTGCAAACACTGCTCGAAATGTCATTCCAATGGCAGATGAAAGGAAGTACTGGAAGAAGAAACTTTTTCCAGTTAGGAAAACATGCTTTGCAGGAAGGAACAGAGCAGTTAGGAAACAGCAGAGGTGTTGCTGATAAATTTGGTGCATGCTGTGGGGGGACTAGAAGATGTTGGGAGAATGGAGGACAGCAAAAGCAGTTGAGAAATGAATGATACAAAACAAGCTATGTGGAGGTAGCATTGAGTTAAAAACACGGAAATTGTGACATGGCTAAACTGTTGGCAAATTAAGGAGAGCTATAAAGAGGATAAAAAGGAAGGGTTTGAAACCAAAGACACATGCTGGGATAGAGTACTAAAATCAGAAACGAAAATAATAAAATTATTATACCAGCAGCTACTGATGTGGGATACGGAAGAAGTACAGGTGAAAGAGGTTATGGTTAAATGGGCTAAAGAGGTAGGCCATTCAATCAATCTAGCAGAATGGGAGAAGATATGGAAGAGGAACTTAAAATTTACGTATTCAATAGAACTGAAGGAAAATTGGTACAAGATCTTTTATAGATGGTATATCACACCGGAAAGACTTGCGAAATTCAGTAAGGGAAAGGGAGATGGGAAATGTTGGAAATGCGGGAAACACAACTGAGATTTTATGCATATGTGGTGGGGATGTAAGAGAATAAACAAGTTTTGGCAAGAAATCCATAAAGAAATGGAAAAAAATACTCCAAAATAAGTTTGATTTAAAACCAGAGTATTTTCTTTTAGGTATTACAAATTTCCATATGGACCTCAACACTGAAAAGCTCTTTACATATATGGTAACAGCGGCTAGGATATGTTTAGCAAAATTATGGAAAATGAAAGAAACTCCCTCAGTGGAGAAATGGACGTTAAGATTAATTGACATCAAAAATATGGACTTACTAATGCAAAAAGTGTCACAAAGCATGTCATCAAGACAATGGACAGACTGGGACAAACTGAGACAATACTTGAAAAAAGACAAAATTGAACTTTTGTAACTATGTTTATTGTAACCGCAGACCAAATGTGATATATGGATGTGGTGCTGGTGAGAAAGGGGAGAAGAGAAGATGTAAAGATGATGCGACGCAGATGATCTTGGAAGTGAAATAACCTCCCCCCCCCCACTTCTTTTTTTTTTTCTTTTTCCTTCTTTTTTCTTTCTTCTCCCTCTGTTTTTATATTCCACTTGAATACTGTACTGTTTTCGTTTTTGGGTTTTTTTTTCTTTTTTTGGACACATTTAAAACTATAAATAAAAAATTAAATAAAAATAAAAATAATAAAAAACACGGAAATTGTAATCTAGAAAGCCCATCTGAAACTTTAAAAAACAGCCTTGAAAAAATCCCTTTTTGATTGCATAACTATGTTTCACGGCATTTCCATTGATACCTTCTGACTCAATTTGCACATGATACCACACCAGACCTGGGAATTGTGTAGTGCTCCACATATCAGCTACTGGGAGAACAGAGGGAATGTACAAATCCAAGGCCATTGAGAAAAAAAACTACCCAATTTTTCACTTCTACAGAACTTAGAAGGTCTTAGTAAAAGTCAGCATGGTCCACTGGTTTGAGTGCTGGGAGTAGGATTTTGGACACCAGGGTTCAAATCCCTGTGAAAAACCACTGGATGACTTTGGAAAATCACATTCTCTCAACATCTGAGGAAGACAAAGACAAAACTTGCCAAGAAAACCCTTTGACAGGATTGCCCAAAGCCAGAAATGATTTAAAGGCTGTCAAAAACAACAACAACCACAACAGAACTTATGCAGTGTACTAGTTCTCCTTTCTCTCTCTAAACCCGTTCTCAAGAACAGGCAAATTCAAGTTGAGTTACAAACTGTGCTTCAGGTCAGAAAGTTTGAGTCTCACTTATTCAACATAAACGGGCCGGCAGAACGTTGGATAAGCGAATATGTTAGATAATAAGGAGAGATTAAGAAAAAGCCTATTAAACATCAAAATAGGTTATGATTTTACAAATTAAGCACCAAAACATCATGTTATACAACAAATTTGACAGAAAAAGTAGTTCATTACACATTAATGCTATGTAGCAATTACTGTATTTACAAATTTAGCACCAAAATATCACGATATATTGAAAACATTGACTACAAAAATGTATTGGATAATCCAGAACGTTGGATAAGTGAGACTCTATTGTAGTTGTTAAGTTTCAGCTGGTAATGAAACTATAAGATGGCTGTCTGGTTTAAAATAAGGAATGACAGCTCAATATCAGATGGGATAATAACAATTACGGGATTTGGGAAGTTGTCAGAATCTTAGTAAACATGCTGGAGCATCTGTAGTGCTGAAAAAACTGTCAATGTTCCCCAATATGAAATGAAGGATTGACTGATCAGTTCACAACTTCGAGTAGTAAGAATTTGGTACCCCCCACTGCAGCAAGAGTATAAACATAATAAACTACTAGCCATTCTTATTTTCTGGCCTATTTTCTGCCCTAAATACACTGAAAAAGGACAAATAGCACTATGAGAAACATAGAACTCCAAAATATCCTAGATAGTATTATGTAGGCTGCTAACTTGTACACACATTTGTAAAAAAAATACCTCATGCTATTCTAAATCTGGCTATTTATATTTTTGGCAACTAGAAAGGTCTTACAACAATTAAGATATTTAGATCCAGGCTTGGATGAATCCAGGGAGGAAAAAAATTCCTGAGCTCAGGAGAAACTCTGTATATGCCCTTGCTGTTTGCATTTTATAGATAACTACCCTTGCTTTAAGCCAAAGAATTTGAGATTGGCATTTGGCATAGGCAATTTCTAAACTATCTGGGTCCACGTTACTCAGGATTACATAATGAAAGCTTGTCACTACTTGTATGTTCTATACCCCTTGCCACTCAATTCATTCATTTCCTATTTTTCCAGCTCTCAAATGTTGGGTGTCCTATTTTCATACCAGGCTATTTTTACACATACATTTCCCTGTTAGATATGACATGTTCCCGAGTGCTTTTTGAGGCTGTTCGAGTCTACACCCACACACTTTTTATAATGCCATGGGCATGCCAAATAATGCAGATTAGGAAAAAAAAGCAGGCAGGTCTGAAATGTGATTCATGCAGCCCCTGATGTAAAGGTCGCACGGATCAGATCCGGTAATTACAAAGGGGAACAGACCCAAAAAAGAGCTCTTTCCCGCTCCCAGGACAATGCCTCTCTCTACCAAAATCACTTTGTCACTAGAAGCATTCGGAAGATCTTTTTTCTGAGACCTTGAATAAAAACTAATTATGTACAGGGAACAAATTTGGAACTGATCAAAAACCACAAGGAATACTGATTTACTCCTGCTTCCGGTGAGCCATCAACAAAGGAGTCTTAAGCACTCCCCTGTTTTTATATTAAAATAAGGACCAGGGCAGTTTTGGCCTGGAGGGAATACTTATGGGCTTTCCCTATTGCTCCAACAAATCCCCCATTTGTATTCATGTGGGCTCAACTTCTTTGAACAAGAGATTATGCACTCCTCTCTCTTTTAACACTCGTGTTAGGAAAGAGGGTAAGGATTAATCCTTCCTATGTATATTCTCTTGTGCCAATAACCTGCACATCCACACATTTTTAATTTATTGGGTTTTCTCTCAGTCAGGTACAGATGTGAAAAGAATCTATATTTGATAACTGGGAGGGAGGGCTGGCAAACAATTTCTCTCATCATCTCCTTACAAGCATAGGAATATATATGTTTGGACTACAGCCGTCAGTCTGAAAATTGTACTTGAAAAAGTAACTTTTTCACACACATGGCATGCACACACATACACATGCACAAACACATGGAGAATCAATATCTATGAGAAATTAAGCATTACGCTGACAGTGTAATTCTATTGTGGATTTGCCACACTATTTGTTTTCCTGCTCATTATATCCTGAAAACCAAGAACCAAATTCTGTTTTAACTACATTCTAATAATTTCTATCTTCTCTGTGATACCGATTCTATGATAATTCACAAGGTTTCTCTTCTTATTCTGGCAGCAATGAAAATTCAGGCAAAAATTATAATTGAAATGGCAATTGATTGCTCTGGGAGATACTCTTTATCTAAATTTCAGCATTGTTGCTTATTGAATGTCTTTTAAATGTAATGTATTGATTTTTTAATATGCAAGATCTATATAATAATTATTCATCTGATACTTTTATATCATATTTATTTGTTTTGTTTGACAACTGCCTATGGTCTAAGCATTAATAGACTACTACCCTGTTTCCCCGAAAATAAGACAGGGTCTTATATTAATTTTTGCTCCCAAAGATGCACTAGGTCTTATTTTCAGGGGATGTCTTATTTTTCCATGAAGAACAACAAAATGAACATTTATTATATACTGTAAAGTAGTTGTCATCACAAACCAGCATAACAGACAAACTATGAATCCTATCAAGAATTTCTTGTTACTACCATTATTTACATGTACAACAATCTATGGTACCTCTTGCAATTTAGGTTTCACAAGGTTTCCACGCTGATTTCTCTCTATTCTAGTTTCAATGTAGTCATGAATGATGAATAATATAATATACTATAATAATAATATGATAATATAATAATATAATGATATACAATATATTAATGAGATAATATAATATAGGATATAATAATAACAGAAAATGATAATAATATGGTATTAATAGGATAATATAATAATAGGATATAATAACAGAATAGCATAATAATATAATAATAATAGGATAATATAATAGAATAATAGAATGGAATAGAATGATATAAAATATATTAATAGGATAATATAAAACGGAATATAATAATAACAGAATATGCTAATAATAATAAAATAATAATATGATAATATAATAGAATAATAGTATAGAATATAATGATATAAAATATATTAATAGGGTAATATAAAATGGAATTTAATAATAACAGAATAATAATATAATAATCTGAAAATATAATAGAATAATAATATAATGATATAATAATAATAATGGAAAAATATAATATAATGATTTAAAATATATTAATAGGATAATATAATAATGGGATATAATAATAGTAACAGAATATGATGATAATAATATGGCAATAGAATAATAGTATAAAATAATCAGTTTCATGGCATAGGATAGGAAGATGAGAAGAGAATCCCAATGCGTCCTGTACCTTTAAGGAGCGAAGCCTTGGGGAGGAGTGGAAAGCCCTCTTCCTTCCCTCCCTCCCACCCTCCCTTGCCCGGGCTCCAGGAGCCAATCAGAAGCCTCTGGGAAGCAAGGCAGCATGGCCAGGAGGGAGACGGAAGGAAGGAAGAAGCAGCAGCCACGGAAGGTTTTTCAAGCTAGGGGACAGGCAAGGCAAGGCCAGCCAGGGTGAGAGGGAGGCACAGAAAACAAGCACTTTCCCTCCCTCCCTCCCTCCGGTGTATGAATGAGTGCTGCTTCTGCCCCGCAGCCATGCTTCCCAATGGAACTCTGCTGCAACCTTAGTTGCTAGGTCTTACTTTCAGGGGAGGCCTTATATTTGGCAATCCCCCCAAACCCCTGCTAGGTCTTATTCTTTGGGGAGGTCTTATTTTCGGGGAAACACGGTATTATTATATGGGAGACCCTAGAAAAGCTTCAGTCCAGAACTACTGCCAATAAATAAACAAATCCATCCCATTTCTGATTTCCTCTTCAGCACTTTCTCCATCTTGCCCATCAGCCTTTGCTCCACATGTGGAAAGGAAACAAGTATCTCATGGTATTAAATGCAGGGTTATCCCGAAGTATACAGAAAATGGTTCAGGTTGTAAAAGCTCCTTTTTTCAAGTACAATTCC
The DNA here is from genome assembly GCF_035594765.1 of Anolis carolinensis. NCBI lineage: Eukaryota > Metazoa > Chordata > Lepidosauria > Squamata > Anolidae > Anolis > Anolis carolinensis. Next base: position 107,190,625 of record NC_085846.1, on the reverse strand, counting down.
CAGACTTCATGGCTGGGAGCTGTTTGCTTACCATTTGCTCATGGTAATATAGAGTTGATGGGGGAGATGATTGGAAAGGGATGCTTTGGACTATGTGTCCTGCCTAAGGAACAGCTGCCAACTGTTGGTTGGATGAATACCTTGTATTTTAAAATTGCTGTTGCAAGGTGAACATCCATGCAGGGACTATATTACCAAGCTTATAATATGAACTCAGCATGGCACTACAGAAAAATAACAGCAGGGACTAAGGGCCTTAGGATATAATAATAATAATAATAATAATAATAATAATAATAATAATAATAATAAACAACTTTATTTATATCCCACCATCATCTCCCAGAGGGACTCGGGGCGGTTCACAAAACACTCAAGGTGTGACACAAAATACAAAATACAACAAGTGCAAAACAAAACATAGGCAATAAACAGTCAACACAACATCATAAATTCACAGTACCTTATTCAAAGCATAAGATACTGTGTACTAAGCATCTGGTGTCAGTTTTCCACGAAACTACATCTTCCAGGTAAAAAGGTTTTCCCCTGACATTAAGTCCAGTCATGTTTGACTCTGGGGGTTGGTGCTCATCTCCATTTCTAAGCCGAAGAGCCGGCGTTGCCCGTAGACACCTCCAAGGTCATGTGGCCGGCATGACTGGATGGAGCGCCGTTAGGTCCCTTGTATTCAGCAAACTTCACTGGTTAAACTATGGCTACCATTGCCAAGCAAGACAGATGGATTGGGGCAACTGAAGGAAGACAAGGGTTATTTGCTTCTGCTTTCTGTACCATCAGCAGAAGTCCAGAAGGTTTCAGATTTTAAAACTAAATCTAGGGAGAAATAAAAAGTTGTCTTTCAAATTGTCAGGAAATGGATTTGTTTGCCAAACCCAACTCCACAAGGAACTGGGAGAAAGTTCTCCCACTGCTAATTACAATATGCACTAAAATATAATTGTTTCTATAAAAAGACAAGAACTTCCTTCTCGTCAAAGACAGAATGGAGAAAGGTTTTCTATCTGGCTGATGACTTTAATTAAATTACTAAGCAGAGGAAATGGTCTAATTTGTACGCCCTTTCTCTTTGCCTTTGGTAAAACAAGGAGGCCTAATTATACCGCAGCCAATGAATGAGCCCCAACACCCCTGGGTGTCTTTCCCTGGGACTCAGACTTAGATGGTTCTGGCTTCCTCTCCCTTCCACTCCTACGTCTCCATGTGCCTTCATTTGCAGGGAATGGTGGGTGAGAAAATCAACACGGCACTCCTGGCCGACTAACCTACTGAGCAGTTCATTGCATTCCAGGCCACAGCACTGAGTAGCGTGTTGAATATTTAATACTCTCCAGCATTGCCTAATGCATTTTGCTGAATTCAGCACATGCAGACACATAATTTAAAATCCAATAAAAGTCTTAACGGGATGGACGTTCTGGAGGAGAGTGAAGCAGTGCTGTATTAGGCGGAATATACCACACAGCAGTTTGGAAAAAAAGCGCCTTCTGCTTAGGAGCGAGTTGAGGAAAGAGATCAGAAGGGTCCTTTTTGTATCATTGTGGCAAAAACCTGTTTAAAGTTACCAGCAGATTTTCTTGATTTTTCTGTCCATGCCAACAAGCGCCCCCTTTTCTTTCTCTATGTGGCAGTGTATATATGGTATAGGCTCAATCAACTGTGACGATCACAGAGACATTTTGCTGCCCAGGGAGAAAGACAAGGAGATTATTCCCCTTGTCACTCCTTGTGTAATATCCAGCTGCAGGTTAGATTACCCTCCCATTATCCTGTACAATAACCTTGTAACATGAGCATGTCACCAAGTCATATTGCTGATTCAGAGCTATGCTAGTAAAGAAATAATTTAACCAGTTAAGGAACAACTTCCCATAAAATAAAGGGAAGGAGGGAAGGGAGTCCTTTGCTAGCGCAGCTCTGTTGGAGTTAGATAAATTTAGAAATGGCTAGAAGTCTTGTATTAAAAGGACAGTGTCACAGTGGATACAACACATGGAACTGGTAAGGAAGGATGGCAGTAAGTGTTTGTTGATTTTTTCAGGGGATAGTATGTGAAATGGCATCACTAGGAAGCTGACGAAACCATTGATCATATCCTCAGCTGCTGTAAGAAGATCGCATAGACGGACTACAAACAGAGTACCACCTCCCAGCAGTAAAGAACTGGTGGGATCACAAACCTGCAAAAATATTGGAAAATGAACACACAAAGATACTGTGGGACTTCTGAATCCAGACTGACAAAGTTCTGGAACACAACACTCCAGACATCACAGTTGTGGAAAAGAAAAGGGTTTGGATTATTGATGTTGCCTTCTCAGGTGACAGTCGCATTGACGAAAAACAACAGGAAAAACTCAGCTGCTATCAGGACCTCAAGATTGAACTTCAAAGACTCTGGCAGAAACCAGTACAAGTGGTCCTGGTGGTGATGGGCACACTGGGTGCCATGGCAAAAGATCTCAGCCGGCATTTGGAAACAATAGACATTGACAAAATTATGATCTGCCAACTGCAAAAGGCCACCCTACTGGGATCTGCGCGCATCATCCAAATACTTGGGAATGTTCGACTTGTGATTTTGTGATACGAAATCCAGCATATCTATCTTGTTTGCTATGTCATACAATAAAATAATAACTTTTATTACTGAAAATAATAACTTTAATAACTGAAGGGACTTGGGGCAGCTTACATGAGGACGAACCCGATCAACATAATTAAAATAATTACTTAAAGGATTACTTAGTTCAGGTTGGATTTTTGTTACACCTGGTGGAATATCACCTAAAAGTGGTTCAGTAACTTTTAAACTTTATTTGCATCTGGAATGGCATAAGAAATCTGCACTGGACACCCCCTCTGCCTCCTGCCCCAAACAGAAAGCAGTGGTAATGACAATCAAAAGACATAGGAGCATTTTTTGGCATATGGTTAGGAACTGGAATGACCTTTTCTAATTCAAGAGGTCAGGGCAGGTAATATTATCTTCCAGTTTTGGTCAAAGAACTGAATTTGTTTATCATTTCATATTAAAGGACTAGAAATTGGGTTTTAAAGTGTCTAAATACCCTAGATCCCATCTGATCTTGGAAGCTAAGAAGTGTTAGTACTTGGATATCAGGTTCTGTGGGCAATGTTTCAGAGGAACGAATAATAAAATCATCTTTGACTATCACTTGCCGTATAAAAATCCTGAGTTTGCCATAAGTCAACAGGAAACATGGAAGCTTATCTACAGACCTACAAATAGACAGATAAACAAGTTTCTATTCCTGTTCTGTTCTTAAAATTAGAATGCATTTTCTTCTTCCAGTCTCATATGCAAGAATGAATTATTTCAAGATTAAATAGCTAATAGCAGAACTGCTCCTCTGAAGTATGAATCCCATACTTAGGATGAGACTATGATCCTATACAGTAGGCCTGGGCAAACTTTAGCCCTCCAGGTGTTTTGGACTTCAACTCTCACAATTCCTAACAGCCTACCGGCTGTTAGGAATTGTGGGAGTTGAAGTCCAAAACACCTGGAGGGCCAAAGTTTGCCCATGCCTACTATATACAGTCAAACTTCTAGTCAAACCATCAGATGGTTGGTGCAGAAACTGGGAAGTAGAAACTTTTCTCAGTGGCGTGTCCCAATATGTCAAAAGATTGCTTTTAAAATTGAAGATGATGCAACATTCCATCACCCTGGAAAAAGGAAGAAATTTTTCTGGATGTTAAGACTTTGTCCCTTCCTTCCTGTTACTTGTCACAGCTAGCTGCTAAATTCTCCCAGGAGCATTGGGGAGGGACCCTTTGAAAGTCTTCTGAAACAAATTAATACTGAGCTGCTCCTTTCATTTTCGTGCCACCAGAAACTGAAATAATAATTAGCAGACTTACTGAAATACTAATTTGGGTGATCACACATAATTATCCTAAGGTATCACAATAAAGATTCATCATTTAGCTTCACAAGCGGATACTTACTTCTAGTAGATGAATTACAGGGGCAATCTGTCCAATCAGACCTGTTTCCTGTATCAAAGTTTAAGCCCTACATAGTTTCTCTCTTCCCTGCTTTCAAATTTCAAAGGCTAACTTATTTCCTTTGAATTATATATTGCTATGGAAGCAAAAGAGATTAATGTACTTGAGGAGGGGGTGCAGCAGATTTCTCACTGGAAGAGCATAGGCAGTAAAAAAAAGCAGTGTAACACACTGAGGGCAAAATCCACTAGCAATAAACAAGCCGGAATAAAGTGGCTTATTGCAATATGGGATGGAGGGAAACTGTGTGCATATGGGGTTCCTACATAGACATGTAGAAAGCGCAGCCACTACTGTTACACTAGTGGGATTTTAGAGTGGGGGTAAAGTTATAATACATTTCAACATTTTTAATGTTAATATCATACTAGTGTTTTAATATAATAAACTGTTAGTTTTTAATTTTTATATGTATATGTATTTCGATTGTTTTATGAGCATTGTTTTATATTGATGGTTAGTCACCTTGAATCTCTAGGAGAGATAAAACTAAGGTAAATAAAGAAATACATAAAAATAATATTTACTGTATATACTCGAGTACAAGCCTAGTTTTTCAGCCCTTTTTTTAAGACTAAAAAAGCTCCCCTCAGCTTATACTCGGGTGAGGGTCCTGGTTGGCTTATATTTGGGTCAGCTTATACTCGAGAATATATGGTACATTTATTATTTTTCTCTATTATTATTGCTATTATTACATTTATTATTTTTCTCTATTATTGTTGCTACTATTACATTTATTTTACTCTATTATTATTATTATTATTATTATTATTATTATTATTATTACATTTATTATTTCACTCTGATCTTATTACAGTAGAGTCTCACTTATCCAAGCTAAACAGGCCGGCAGAAGCTTGGATAAGCGAATATCTTGGATAGTAAGGAGGGATTAAGGAAAAGCCTATTAAACATCAAAATAGGTTATGATTTTACAAATTAAGTACCAAAACATCATGTTATACAACAAATTTGACAGAAAAAGTAGTTTAATATGCAGTAATGCTATGTAATAATGACTGTATTTACAAATTTAGCACCAAAATATCAGAATATATTGAAAACATTGACTACAAAAATGGCTTGGATTATCCAGAGGCTTGGATAAGCGAGGCTTGGATAAGTGAGACTCTACTGTATTATTATATTTATTATTTTACTCTATTTATTATTACTTGTATTATTTTACTCTATTATTATTAAAAGGATACATAAGCACATTTACATTGAAGAAGATGAGAATAATGATTTAATTAGAGTTGGACAATCTTATCTTAAATTAGAGCTTTATGTAAATATTCAAAAACATTTAACCTACTGATGCTTCAATTAATGTAATTTTATTGCCATCTGTTTTTATTTCTGAAATTTACCACTCTCGGCTTATACTGGAGTCAATGTTTTCCCAGTTTTTTTGTGGTAAAATTAGGTGTCTCAGCTTATATTCGGGTTGGCTTATACTCGAGTACATACGGTAAGTATACTCTGTTTTCCTGTCTTGACTGTGACCCAAAGAGGCTCATGGCATTAAAAATGGAATTTAAAATATACAAAATATCAAATTAAAATAGATAAATCAAATACTGTAGCATAGTAAACAAATAAGTAAGCACAGTAAGTAAATAAAATATACATAGTTGCATAATAAGTAAATAAAATACACTAGCAAAATGCTCCTACAAGTTCCAAGGCTGATAACATTAGTATTTCATCTCTTATGAAACACCATTCTGAGCTTACATTGGAGAAGAAAGGTATGTTGCAAATCTTAATGTTTAATTCACGATACAGGCTTTCTATGACTACTTTGGTGACAATCAGTCTCATAATACCTTCAACTATATCTATGGTATGACCACACTTGGAATACCTATGTGAAGTTCAAGTCTGATAAAGATTGTACTGATGAAAAAATACTGTATTGATAAAAAAAAGAACGGGAAAGGAGTACAAGAATTACCAAGGGCCTGGAACGCTTCTGCTATAAAGAAAGATAACAATATTTGGGGTTCTTAAGTTTACAAAAAAAACAAGCAAAAGTTTAGAAACATTCAGAGGCTTTTTAAAAAGGTAGTTTCCATAATCCATCAACCATCTTTAGGTGTGGCCATGCAGGTTTAGGGATTTTGGGGTGGTAACCTCCACAAAGTAACTTACCCATGCTCTGAGAGAGATGTGTATAAGGAAGCATGGTGTGAAGGAAGTATATTGAAATATGATTTGCTTCCCTCCCTTTAAATACTTAAATTCTGATTGATATTTTGGAACACTGACTATTGGAAAAGTAAAGACAAATACAAAAGTATATCCTGAAATGGGGCTGCGGTGGTGCAGTGAGTTAAACCACTAAGCTGCAGAACTTGCTGACCGGAAAGTCGGCGGTTCGAATTTACGGGATGGAGTGAGCTCCCGTTGTTAGCCCCAGCTTCTGTCAACCTAGCAGTTTGAAAACATGCAAACGTGAGTAGATCAATAGGAACCGCTCCAATGGGAAAGTAACGATGCTCCATGCAGTCATGCTGGCCACATGACCTAGGAGGCGTTTATGGACAATGCCGGCTCTTCAGCTTAGAAATGGAGATGAGCACCAACCCCAGAGTCAGACACAACAAGATATAATGTCAAGGGGAAACCTTTACCTCTTCTGCATCCTCAAACAGGACATAATTCAATTATTTTAATAATGAATTCCATAATTTAATTAATGTTGCCAAATCGTACATGCATGTACTAGATTTGTATTCTGCCAAAATGAAAGTAAAAAACAAACACCCTACCTGTCGTGTCTGAGGGCCCTCATGTCAACATACACTGTGGTTGGATCGGGCCCAGATGTCCCCTGGAAAAGAAAACATTTCAGTTAGCACTCTGCACAGAATAGACATTTTGGATATTACTTACCACAGAAGGAAAATAAGACAAAACGAAAGTATTTTTTACCATATTATAATGGTAAAAAGATAGATTACATTAGTAGCAGGGAAGGGGGGATCTAATACCTTCCTCGGCATACTCATTTACCTGTTTGGTTGCAACTATACCGTTACGCAATTTCCTGTGTTGTTAAAAACTTGTGTCAATGTAAAAGTAGTGAAAGATACACACATTTGGCAAAATATGAAGAACCAGAAGAGGACAGACAGTTTGTAATGGCAGAAGCAAGCGGTCAAGTGAGAAGCATGGATTTGTTGAAATACACATGCAGAAAGTTTATTGGAAGTCAATGGTATTAAAAAGCACAATGTGTGACATCAACAGATATGAAAAAATATAAGCAGTTATTCTGATCCTTTTTTCATCATCCTACAGGTGAGCTCTTCAAAAATGGAGTGATTTGAAATGTTGCTGCTGCTAATAGAAATTTGCAGTACGCCCTCATGCCAGCTCCGCAATACTCTTTCAATCCCCCAAGAATTTCAACTCCTATGGAGGAGCTTAATTGGAGTTTTTCCCCTTAAGAATCTGCTAAAGACATGACTGCCATCCAACAGAAAAGGATGCTACTCACAGAATCAGTCTATTTACCATAAATTGCAGAACAAATAATTTGGATTAGAAAATTTCTAACCAAGATTGGAATCCAACTTTGACTTTAGATGTTTCTACACTAACATGTATGAGACATTTCACATGTCTGTGGGTATCTGATATGTAAAGAATGTACCTAAGCAGATTTTTAAAAAATAAAATAAAAATAAAATATATGTTTGCAAAAGAAAGCAGGGGGATATTCTACAAGCACACTAGAAAGAAAGCTATACTTCCAGACCTTGGAAAAGTGGGAAATTGCCTTGCCAGCATCTCATTATGAACCAGGATGATATACAGATGCTGGGGCATAAACAGAAGAAGGAGGAAGAGGCCAACTAACCTTTACAAAGCAAATATTAACAAGAAAGAGCCCTATTTCCCTTTTAGGTTTCCCTAGTGGTTTCTGGGAGTTTATGTTCTGGCGCTCTGCCCTTCAGCAGAGCTTCTATACCGAAGAAGGCAAGAGATATCTAGACAAGTAACATGGATTAAACACGGATCAGCAACCCACCACCAAGACAGCAAGAGAGAGTTACGAGAGGGGCAACATGCGCATTCGCCGTTTCAGCTTGTTATAAAAGCCAACAACAAGGACACAAATTCCTATCTGGCTGGCGCAGAGGAAAGAGTTTTTCAATGTGCAAATAGACTCAGCAGTGTAACAGACTAGCGCTGAGTGGAGAACCTCATTTCAAGCATCATTAATGGCGGGGTGGGGAAGGTCGATCTATAAATATTACCTTAGGAAATGCTTTCATAGCTGACTAGAACCAGTTTATAAAAATCAATTATAGCAGTCTGAACATTAATTGTTAAATTTGTTTTTGTTTGTTTCAAAATCTAAGGCATTAGCGATGATGGCTACTTTTTAATGAAGAATGTATACAGATCGAAACCAGAGATTTATTTCCTATCCCCAGACCAATAAAGGAACTGCATGGTGCCAAAGGACCAGAAGATTGGGGCAATTTGATACACAGCAACCCCGACCAACCCCTCTCCCAGATCTCCAGGCTCCCATCTAGTCTGTCCCACTGTTAAGAGCGGAAACGTGGATATTTTTAGGGAACACGAAAATCCCCTACCTGCTCGGCCAGTTTTCCCAGCCTGTGTGGCTACAGCAGCAGGAATAGGAGGGATATGGGGAGAAGGAAAGACACCAACACATGGAAAATAATAAAAAGGGGTGAAGGCAGAATGGAAGTTGGGAGGAAAATAAAAAGAGGATAATGCAAAAAGCAGGGGGTAAAATAAAAGGAAAAACCATGTCAAATACAGAAAACTTACAAATTAAGCCATTATACCGCTTAAAGGTTTTTAAATGATAAAAAAAATTATGAGGTGTCAACATTTTAGCAGAGCAAACAGAAGAGACAGTAATAGACTCACTAACCTTTGACAAACAGAGTTAAGCAATTGAAGAGACAGTATAGACAATATTGTTAGTGGACAGTGTGACCCAAAGAACTCACTCCATCTTTCAAGTGAAACATAAAAGACAATACTAAAGCCTCTCTCAACATTTTCCAAACTTCTGAGACACCGAAAAATGCACTTTTAGGTGGAGTTCGTGTGTTAAAATGTAAAAGGTGGACTTTCCTTGTATGCACAAGAAATCAACCAACCTTTCTCCTTCCCTCTGTGTCTAAAAGCTCTTTGTTGTAAAAGAATCTACGTATTTCTATATGAGTCACTGTTCTGAGCAGCCCTTCCCTGGATGCAGGTAATTCTGCAGTGGAAGCATTGAATTATCTATGCTTCTCTGCAGAGACACGACTTGAGATCACTGACTGGAAGGAAGGGCAAAGCAGTGAATCTTTCAGAGATAAAGTTGCTGGTTGGAAATCATAGAAACCTTCTATCCTTTGGGGGAAAAACACAATGTATTTTTCTTGGCATATTAATGGTTCTCCCATGGAATAACATTTAGGAATTATTGTCCTAGCTAATGTAAGAGCCATATTAAGACATTCATGTATAAGTTGAACTCATTTATAAGTTGAGTGCAGCTTTGGGGCCCAATATTATGGATTTTGATGTGATCAATGGTCATTCTACAGCAATGGTTCTCAACCTGTGGGTCCCCAGATGTTTTGGCCTTCAACTCCCATAAATCCTAACAGCTGGTAAAGTACCTAGGAGTTGTAGGCCAAAACACCTGGGGACCCACAGATTGAGAACCACTGTTCTACAGTTCTATTTTCCCACCAGGCATTTGAAAAGTTGTGGTGCAATGGAGAGAATATAGGACAGTGCTTCTCAACCTGTGGGTCCCCAGGTGTTTTGGCCTACAACTCCCAGAAATTCCAGCCACTTTACCAGCTGTTAGGATTTCCGGGAGTTGAAGGCCAAAACATCTGGGGACCCACAGATTGAGAATGACTTCTATAGGAGGACACTGCTTGTTTTAGTTTCTTCCAGGATGGACTAAGTTCTTGCCTTTCCCCGTTTTACTCAGAAATTGTTCCTTTTTTGATAAGGCATAGTACTCACACTGACCCATTGATAAGTCAACCAGATTTTGGGGGTGGGTTTTTTGACCACAGTTTCTAGATTTACGCATGACTATACACAGTAGTTGTTTCATATTAACCTATGTCAAAGAAAAACAATTTAGTATGCCCCATCAACTATAAAGAAGTTCAGCCTGCAGATATCACTGAATGAATCAGAGGGTTTTTATGTAGATGTTACCAGAAAGCAAAATCAAATTCTAAAAGAATGCTGTTACACAGGATTTTTCTATATTCAACTCCTAAAGAATTTTTAAAAATAAATATACATGGTAGAACAACTGTTTTGGACTGTTATTAACCAACAACTGAATTTTCTCAATTCTGAGACATACTTTCTTTCCTATATAAGCATTTCTAAAAATGGGTTGCATCTTAGAATTGCAGGAGTAGCTTATTTATTTTTGTTAGTGGTGATGGTATTGAAATTAAGTGTGTCTTACAATTGGTGGTGCCTTATAATTGAAGGCATATGGTATGATGTCAGACCCCATATCAAACTCTCACTCGATTCCACATGACTTCCGAAATGCCAATCCCATGTTTTCTCACCTCCTGCCCTATAGTGAATCATTTCATTATGAGGCTCCCATCAGGAGTCTGAAGTGGCATAGTCCAACAGAGAACTATGATGATAATTATTATGAAGAGAAGAGAAGCTAAATCGAAAATTGAAAGCTAATTTCTTCAAAACAATTTGCAAACAACAAAAACAACAAACCTTACTAGATTTCTAATAGTAGCTCCTCTTCAACTTTAGGTAAAGGTAAAAAAAAATTAAAGATATCTGGCTTATTAAGCAAAGTGTACTATGAGCTGCTTCATTATAAAATTGCCAGCTGGTTTGTGTTGGACTAGTCTGGCTCATTTCAGAGTTATTGCCAATACATCCACTCAAAAGTAAATCTTACTGAATTAAAAAGGGTCCTTTTTCCAAGGATGTGTGTACAGAATTGCTGCTTCAATTGTTAATCCCCTATGACTGCTTTCCTACATTCTGTCAATTTCTTTAAAAGCTGGCGTCAAGCAGGAAAAACTTTGATAAGTGACAGATATACTACAATATGGAGCTCCCGATGGCGCAGCTGGTTAAACCGCTAAGCTGCTGAACTTGCTGACTGAAAGGTCGATGGTTCGAATCCTGGGAGCAGGGTAAGCTCCCACTGTCAGCCTCAGCTTCTGCCAACCTAGCAGTTTGAAAACTTGCAAATGGGAGTGGATCAATAGGTACCGCTCCGGCGGGAAGGTAAGGGCGCTCCATGCAGTCATGCCAGCCATATAACCTTGGAGGAGTCTACGGAAAATGTCTGCTCTTTGGTTTGGAAATGGAGATGAGCACCACTCCCCAGAATCGGTCACAACTAGACGTAATGTCAAGGGGAAACCTTTACCTTTTTGAACCACAATATGCTAGGATTTTGGAGCATACCTGAGGTATGGTCCAGAACATATTCTGAAGGTACACACTATAGTATATGATTGACAACAGAGTGAACCCTTCTTCTTCAAAACTCTGTCTCCTTATCATCGGATGAGATGCCTCCCCTTGCAACTAAATGACAAAACAACCTGGTATATGGTAACATTCAGGGATGACAGAGTAATTGGCATAATTCTAAATAATCACACCAATCTAATTAATATTAATCTTGTTGAAATCATAATGTTCTTCCCTCACATTCTTATTAGCCACTGAAAGTGCAGCAATATAGCCTTTCTTTGAAATTTCCTTCAGTGGATCCTACTCTGTTACTTTCCCCTGAAAAAATGAAGTTGGGGCTACAGATTTAAGCTCTATTCCATGCAAATGATAATTTTATTTGCAGAGAATAAAGAAAGCAATAACATGGGTCCAATGGTTCAAGAATCATAAAATTATGTCTCTTGCCCAAAGGGACTGCATCGCATTACATTCTGCCTTCTCATCATATCCTTTATTACCGTCATGATTATAAAATAGGCAGGCTTTTCAAGGAATGAGCATATTTCCCTTCTACACTGCAGAGCTGATGCATGCATATACAGTATATTTCATTCAAATAAATGCATTTTGCATTTTAAAGTCATGCTTCCTCATTGTAAAAGCTAGGATTATACATGTGTACAGGAATGATACTGTTAGCTACAACACAGAGAGAGAGCACACAGAGCCATATATATGACTACTCTTTATTTATTTTTGATCCCAGAAGGGCAGTTGGTTCTCGCAGAAGCAGAGGAAGCAGGAGGACATTTTTGCTCCCTGGCTTCAGGTAGGACTTGGCTAAGATTTGGCTAAGATTTTAAACTGAGTTTGGGCTTGGCTCCTGTGGTCAAAGTCTAACTGTTGTGTGACTGTTGTGTTGAAAGAGAGCCAGGTACTTAAGTTGATTGACAGCAGGCATTGTCCCCTGTTAATTGAGTTTCTGGGAAAGCTTTATTTGCCAGTGTGAGTTTCTGCCAGAGCCTGATCCCAGAAGGGCAGTTGGTTCTCGCAGAAGCAGAGGAAGCAGGAGGACATTTTTGCTCCCTGGCTTCAGGTAGGATTTGGCTAAGATTTGGCTAAGATTTTAAACTGAGTTTGGGCTTGGCTCCTGTGGTCAAAGTCTAACTGTTGTGTGACTGTTGTGTTGAAAGAGAGCCAGGTACTTAAGTTGATTGACAGCAGGCATTGTCCCCTGTTAATTGAGTTTCTGGGAAAGCTTTATTTGCCAGTGTGAGTTTCTGCCAGAGCCTGATCCCAGAAGGGCAGTTGGTTCTCGCAGAAGCAGAGGAAGCAGGAGGACATTTTTGCTCCCTGGCTTCAGGTAGGATTTGGCTAAGATTTGGCTAAGATTTTAAACTGAGTTTGGGCTTGGCTCCTGTGGTCAAAGTCTAACTGTTGTGTGACTGTTGTGTTGAAAGAGAGCCAGGTACTTAAGTTGATTGACAGCAGGCATTGTCCCCTGTTAATTGAGTTTCTGGGAAAGCTTTATTTGCCAGTGTGAGTTTCTGCCAGAGCCTGATCCCAGAAGGGCAGTTGGTTCTCGCAGAAGCAGAGGAAGCAGGAGGACATTTTTGCTCCCTGGCTTCAGGTAGGATTTGGCTAAGATTTGGCTAAGATTTTAAACTGAGTTTGGGCTTGGCTCCTGTGGTCAAAGTCTAACTGTTGTGTGACTGTTGTGTTGAAAGAGAGCCAGGTACTTAAGTTGATTGACAGCAGGCATTGTCCCCTGTTAATTGAGTTTCTGGGAAAGCTTTATTTGCCAGTGTGAGTTTCTGCCAGAGCCTGATCCCAGAAGGGCAGTTGGTTCTCGCAGAAGCAGAGGAAGCAGGAGGACATTTTTGCTCCCTGGCTTCAGGTAGGACTTGGCTAAGATTTGGCTAAGATTTTAAACTGAGTTTGGGCTTGGCTCCTGTGGTCAAAGTCTAACTGTTGTGTGACTGTTGTGTTGAAAGAGAGCCAGGTACTTAAGTTGATTGACAGCAGGCATTGTCCCCTGTTAATTGAGTTTCTGGGAAAGCTTTATTTGCCAGTGTGAGTTTCTGCCAGAGCCTGATCCCAGAAGGGCAGTTGGTTCTCGCAGAAGCAGAGGAAGCAGGAGGACATTTTTGCTCCCTGGCTTCAGGTAGGATTTGGCTAAGATTTGGCTAAGATTTTAAACTGAGTTTGGGCTTGGCTCCTGTGGTCAAAGTCTAACTGTTGTGTGACTGTTGTGTTGAAAGAGAGCCAGGTACTTAAGTTGATTGACAGCAGGCATTGTCCCCTGTTAATTGAGTTTCTGGGAAAGCTTTATTTGCCAGTGTGAGTTTCTGCCAGAGCCTGATCCCAGAAGGGCAGTTGGTTCTCGCAGAAGCAGAGGAAGCAGGAGGACATTTTTGCTCCCTGGCTTCAGGTAGGATTTGGCTAAGATTTGGCTAAGATTTTAAACTGAGTTTGGGCTTGGCTCCTGTGGTCAAAGTCTAACTGTTGTGTGACTGTTGTGTTGAAAGAGAGCCAGGTACTTAAGTTGATTGACAGCAGGCATTGTCCCCTGTTAATTGAGTTTCTGGGAAAGCTTTATTTGCCAGTGTGAGTTTCTGCCAGAGCCTGATCCCAGAAGGGCAGTTGGTTCTCGCAGAAGCAGAGGAAGCAGGAGGACATTTTTGCTCCCTGGCTTCAGGTAGGACTTGGCTAAGATTTGGCTAAGATTTTAAACTGAGTTTGGGCTTGGCTCCTGTGGTCAAAGTCTAACTGTTGTGTGACTGTTGTGTTGAAAGAGAGCCAGGTACTTAAGTTGATTGACAGCAGGCATTGTCCCCTGTTAATTGAGTTTCTGGGAAAGCTTTATTTGCCAGTGTCGCCTTTACTAAGTAAAGGCACCTTTACTAACTATCCTTTGCAGTACATACAGGAAACAAAGCAACATAAACAAATACACAAAGACGTGGTTTGTTGCAGGCTGCACATAAAGTGCGTGCATATTACTTAACTGTACAAAGATCCCACTTGGCCACCACGCTCACCAAGAGATGCAACAAAAGCAAAACATTCCCATCACATGCACCAGCTGTGGCATGTTCCGCTTTTTCACACAAAAACTAGACAACTACATCTGCTCCAAATGCAAACAGATGACTCTGATGGAGCAGAGGATCCAACAGCTCGAGCACCGTATTAAGACCCTTAAGGACATTCAGGCACTCGAGCTCTTCTTGGACACTGCACAACACGCTGCTGTAGATCAGCAGCCTGCATCACACCAACACCACCAAGACCATGATCAGGAACCTTATGGGGAGATCAACTCAAAGGTAGACAACCCTCAGGCTTGGAAGGAGGTCACCCATAGAAGGAGACGCAGGACCAGGCAGCCTCCACAGAACTCCTCTGCTCAGCTGCATTTACACAACAGATTTGAAATTCTTACATCATTAACATACAATCAGGAAACACATCTTGTGGAGGACCACAGTTTCTTAGATACCACTCAGTGGACCATCCTGGATCAATGCGCAGGGGATAGCCCTGACAGGGACAGTGCATCACCACAGTCACACTTATGTAATCATGCAAATGCTCCATCCCCAATCATAGACCAGGAGCAACAGGAACATCCTTGGGAGAGTAATGGGCTCTCGGATGTATCTCAATGGATTGTCATTGATGAATGCACTGGGGATGTTGAGGAGGAGGACAACACTTTACACCTACATGATTCACTTAAACAGGAACACTCTTCAGGGGACATACACACTGTCTTGCACAAAAGGGACCCTGTCAATCCTCAAAGGAAACAGGTCTTGGTAGTAGGTGACTCCCTCCTTAGAGGAACGGAAGCCATCATTTCCAGACCGGATGGGATGGCTCGAGAAACATGCTGCCTCCCGGGGGCAAAAATACACCATATCACTCAGAGGCTCAGCAGGCTCCTAAAGCCCCATCACCCTCCCCACCTTATGTTGATTCATGTAGGTACCAATGACACCGCTAGGCATACTTTTCAAAAGATCACAAATGATTTTCGAGCTCTGGGAACAAAGCTAAAACTGTATAATGTACATGTGATCTTTTCATCCCTCCTCCCCGTTGTAGGACATGGCTCTACAAGGGCCGGAAAAATAGTACAGGTCAATAACTGGCTCAGAAAATGGTGTCAAGAGGAGCATTTTGGCTTCCTTGACCATGGTCTACTCTTCCAAGAGGATGGACTACTGGCAAGCGATGGGGTGCATCTCACACAAGTAGGAAAACATCTTTTTGCACACAGACTCACAAACCTCATCAGGCGCACTTTAAACTAAATCCACTGGGGGAGGGGAACAACAGCCTGGCGAACACTATATTACCCACGACCACAGGGAACCGCCGTAAGGCTAAACGGAGGGCTGCACAAACACAGCAAGGACCAAGTACAGAGAGCACAATAATCCCAAATAAACAGTTCGAGGGGAGGTCACAGGGGCTTACATGTCTTTACACTAATGCTCAGAGCATGGGAAATAAGCAAGACGAACTCCAACTCCTAGCACAGCACCACACATACGATGTCATAGGCATCACTGAAACCTGGTGGGATGACTCCCATCACTGGAATTTAACCATTGAGGGCTATAACCTCTTTCACAGAAATAGAACAAAGGGGAGAGGAGGGGGAGTAGCTTTATATGTCAAAAACAGTTACGTTGCAGAAGAAATGCAAGACTGTAATCCGGGAAACCAGCTTGAAAGCATCTGGATAAGAATCAAGGGAACCGGGACTCAAAAAGATCTTGTCGTGGGTGTCTACTACAGACCTCCGAGTCAGGATGAAGGACTTGATGAAGCCTTCTGTCAACAGCTGACCAAACAGGCACAAAGAAGAGATATAGTAGTCATGGGCGATTTCAATTATCCCGACATCTGCTGGAAAACAAACTCAGCCAAGAGTACAAAGTCCAACAAATTCCTCACTTGCCTTGCAGATAATTTTATGGTCCAGAAGGTAGAAGAGGCAACAAGGGGATCAGCAACTCTTGATCTAATCTTAACAAATGTGGAAGACCTGATCAATACAGTTGAAGTGGTTGGATCCTTAGGGGCAAGTGACCATGTGCTCCTGCAGTTTGCAATACAAAGGAATGCTGAAACTAAGACAAGTCAAACACGCATTCTGGACTTTAAGAGAGCTGACTTCCAAAAAATGAAGGAATTACTGAGCGGCATTCCATGGACGCCGATATTAAAAAACAAGGGAGTTAAGGATGGATGGGAGTTTTTCAAAAGTGAAATACTCAAGGCGCAAATGCAAACAGTGCCAACAAAGAAGAAAAATAAGACAAGTGCAAAGAAGCCAGAATGGATGTCCAAAGAACTTCTAACTGAGCTAAAGCTCAAAAGTGACATGCACAAGAAGTGGAAAAGGGGAGAAATCACCAAAGAAGAATTCAAACGTATAGCCAACTCCTGTAGGGAAAAGGTTCGCAAGGCTAAAGCGCAAAATGAGCTCAGGCTTGCCAGGGACATAAAAAAAAACAAAAAAGGTTTTTTTGCTTATGTTGGTAGAAAAAGGAAGAAAAAGGAGGCGATAGGGCCACTGCAAGGAGTAGATGGGGTGATGGTGACAGGGGATAGGGAAAAGGCAGAACTGCTTAATGCCTTCTTTGCCTCGGTCTTCTCACAAAAAGAAAGCCATCTTCAACCTCAGCAACATGGAATGGACGAAGGATTGGGGGAAATCCAACCCCAAATAGGGAAACAAGTTGTCCAGGAACACCTGGCCACTCTAAACGAATTCAAGTCCCCAGGGCCAGATCAGCTACATCCAAGAGTATTGAAGGAACTAGCGGAAGTTATTTCAGAACCACTGGCAATCATCTTCGAGAGTTCTTGGAGAACGGGAGAAGTCCCAGCAGATTGGAGGAGGGCGAATGTGGTCCCTATCTTCAAGAAGGGAAAAAAGAACGACCCAAACAATTACCGTCCGGTCAGCCTCACATCAATACCAGGCAAGATTCTGGAAAAGATCATTAAGGAAGTGGTCTGCAAACACTTAGAAACAAATGCGGTCATTGCTAATAGTCAACACGGATTTACCAAAAACAAGTCATGCCAGACTAATCTGATCTCTTTTTTCGATAGAGTTACGAGTTGGGTCGATACAGGGAATGCCGTGGATGTAGCGTACCTGGATTTCAGTAAGGCCTTCGACAAAGTCCCCCACGACCTTCTGGCAAACAAACTAGTAAAATGTGGGCTAGACAAAACTACGGTTAGGTGGATCTGTAATTGGCTAAGCGAACGAACCCAAAGGGTACTCACCAATGCGTCGTCTTCATCATGGAAAGAAGTGACAAGTGGAGTGCCGCAGGGCTCCGTCCTGGGCCCGGTTCTGTTCAACATCTTTATTAACGACTTAGACGAAGGGTTAGAAGGCACGATCATCAAGTTTGCAGATGACACCAAACTGGGAGGGATAGCTAGCACTCCAGAAGACAGGAGCAGAATTCAAAACGATCTTGACAGACTAGAGAGATGGGCCGAAACTAACAAAATGAAGTTCAACAGGGACAAATGCAAGATACTTCACTTGGGCAGAAAAAATGGAAATCAAAGATACAGAATGGGGGACGCCTGGCTTGACAGCAGTGTGTGCGAAAAAGATCTTGGAGTCCTCGTGGACAACAAGTTAAACATGAGCCTACAATGTGATGCGGCAGCTAAAAAAGCCAATGGGATTTTGGCCTGCATCAATAGGGGAATAACGTCTAGATCCAGGGAAGTCATGCTCCCCCTCTATTCTGCCTTGGTCAGACCACACCTGGAATACTGTGTCCAGTTTTGGGCACCGCAGATGAAGGGAGATGCTGACAAGCTGGAAAGCGTCCAGAGGAGGGCAACTAAAATGATTAAGGGTCTGGAGAACAAGCCCTATGAGGAGAGGCTTAAAGAGCTGGGCATGTTTAGCCTGCAGAAGAGAAGGCTGAGAGGAGACATGATAGCCATGTACAAATATGTGAGGGGAAGTCATAGGGAGGAGGGAGCAAGCTTATTTTCTGCTGCCCTGCAGACTAGGACACGGAACAATGGCTTCAAACTACAGGAAAGGAGATTCCACCTGAACATCAGGAAGAACTTCCTCACTGTGAGGGCTGTTCGGCAGTGGAACTCTCTCCCCCGGGCCGTGGTGGAGGCTCCTTCTTTGGAGGCTTTTAAGCAGAGGCTGGATGGCCATCTGTCGGGGGTGCTTTGAATGCGATTTCCTGCTTCTTAGCGGGGGGTTGGACTAGATGGCCCTTGAGGTCTCTTCCAACTCTACTATTCTATGATTCTATGATTCTATGATCCTCAGTGAGTAAATCTTGCCCACCTGGTTTCAGTATCCAGTTATCTGTGGTCCTTTAGATAGCCATATTCCCCACTCCACTACACCACTGTTTGACGTTTTCCTAACCTATGTAAAGTTTTCCTTCCATTCATAATGCTTAATTGCTACCACTAACTATTAAGTGCAGTATCCTGATATTTTTGGTTCCACCACTTTTATTTTAGCTCCGTCCATCATTGGAATGCAGCTCTCAATAAATGTCATGAGACTGAATTAAATTGCTTGTTCGAAAACAGAATTTGATGCATGTATACCCAACAAATGTGTTAGGTACATTTTAGAGGAAGGAACTGAAAAATACACCTCTGAGTATTCTTTGCCTAAGAATAATAATAATAATAATAATAATAATAATAATAATAACAACAACAACTTTATTTTTATACCCCGCCCCATCTCCCCGAAGGGACTCGGGGCGGCTTACATGGGGCCTAGCCCAATAAAACAATCAAATATCAATGATACAACAATAAAACAATTATACCAATAAAACCTCAATTATCAGTAAAACAATCGATAAAATTCTACAAAGTTCATGGAGTTGCCATACGTCAACAGTAAACCTGGAAGCACATAGACACACAAACATATACCCAACCTTAAGCTACTGAAGAACATCAAGTAGAGCCACCTCTGGAACAATATTGTAACCTACAACATGGTTCATTGTCTTTTTTAAAATGTATGTAACCAATCTAGCATCCTACATACTCAACCTGTTGTATGTAGGATGAAAAGACTGTTTCAAGGGATAACGTATAGCTAGTGTTATGTCCAAACTGTGACACCCTTAAGATGTTTTTTTGCAATGTTTAGGGCACTAAACCCTGTCATCAGTGACTCCAGCAATTGATATTTAATACCGTTTCCCATAATAATGTTGGCTGAGAGAAACTACTGCAATCATGTTTCCATAGTGAAAACCCTTCAACTTCAACTAATAAGGCCAATTCTTCTCATATGTCATTGCCTCTCACAGAATCAAATTATTCTAACTATGGTATTGAGATATGTACCTATAAAAATACCTGGTTATAGCCAGAAATATCTAATTCTGTGGGTGGATACCCAATGGATTCAGTTAGAATTTCTTCTCGGAGGCTACAGAAGTATGTCACAGAGTTCCCATAAAACAGAAGTTGACATTTCTGAGTTAGGCTCATTAGTATAAAAGTCAAAGAACATTTTATATTTCCTATTACTTCTTTCCTCTGTTGAACAGTGTACTGATCATGACATTTCAGACTAAGGACTATTAACTTTGACCGGAATCCGGCTGTGTACTTATGGTGCATCCTACTGCTTCCACCAGAATCTGCAATCTCACCACTCGGCAGAAGCAGCAATGGGAGAAGGAGGCCAAGAAAATCCCAATGCCATTGCTTGGGGTACAAAAGTGCACCCTTTGACCTTGGCATCTACACATTCAACATGAGAATGAATGTAATGGCACTAATATAACCACCAACAATCCTTAGTGGACTCTAGAATTTTGATGCATGAAATCTTGCCCACCTTGCCTTGTACCAGTTCCATTTAATACACCTCCTCTATATGGCTTATCAATGGCAACAAGTGTTACCTGATATTTATAGCTGCAATACATCTAGAACAATATTGCATATTGTCCTACACTTGTCCCCTTTTAATGGTGGGGGATCAACACACTTACAACCATACCTCTGTTAACAAAGCAACTGTTAAAGTAATATTTCTACAAAATCTTTTAATGCCGGCCCAGCCACTCTTTATGACTGTCCTCTCTCTGGCTGGAAGGCATGTTTAGTAACATTAGCATTGGGAGGATGGTAAAATCCAGGGTTGGAAACACTCTGACGTTTGGTGTTGGGTGGTAGCAACATGTCTGCAAAAACAATCTGATAAAGCTTAGCTGAGAAAAATTGGGATTAAACTGTACAGCTATTTCTACTTCAGCTGTGTATTGCTGCCTAACAGGCAAGGCCTCCAAAATCCATTACTAAGCATGGGCGAAGAACAAAGCAGAGAGAAAATGGGGAACAAAAAAGCTTTACCAGCTCTCCCCACCTCCATTGTGTTAAGAAAGTATACATCTAAGTTGGCCCACCAAAATAGAAATCATTAAGAAAGGTGGAGGCTGGTAAAAGAAAAGCATATATATTCATAAAGGCATTTTGGAAGAATCTTAGAAGTGGTCTCTAGATATTTACAATGTTTTTGTTTACCTGTGAAATGACCTGATTGTTTCTTTCTATGTATGAATATTGTTAGTTTTGAACAAAATGTTTGCTGAAGAACGTCAAACTGCTCTTTTTGTTTGTGGTGCAGAAATCTATTCCTGTTTTTTGTAATGTCCTCCTTTGCATATTCTGCCTATGTTGCAAACTTTGCTCATTTTACATTATCTCTACGATCCCTAAATGCTCTACTGCTGCAATGCAAAACTCAGCATGCAACTGTCTGATCTTAAGCATGTCCAAACAGAAAGCTGGAGCTAGATAATACAACTGACAGCTGACAGATTACAGAATCATCGGGGCAGGAATGTACATTGCTAAGGCCCCCTCCACACAGCTGAATAAAATCCCATATGTTCTGCTTTGAACTGGAATATATGGCAGCATGGACTCAGATAACCCTGTTCAAAGCAGATATTGTAGGCTTTTCTGTCTTATTCTGGGTTATATGGCTGTGTGGAAGGGCTCACAAAATGACAGGAAAAGCTTCTAGATATAGGTCATTCTTATATGTGAAAATAAAACAGAAGGAGGAGATGACATTTGAAAATGGGGTGGGAATATTTCTCAGGAGACCTCCACTTCCAAAGAAGAAAAATTAAACAGAACCTTTGATGGTCATATTGTTCCCAGGGGAAATGATTTATTTGAACTTGATGAGACTTTTTGTCAGAATAATTGTTATTGCTTAGCAATAGCCTGATGATCCTTTCTCTGGTTTTCTGTCACTCATCCCACATTATTGTAAGATTATTATTTTCATCCCAACTGCCACTGCCCTGGCCTTGGAGAAATGTAAAAGAGACAAACACAGCTCCATTATACTTAGGCCAAGAAGCAAAGGAAAGGTTCCCTCTCCATCTCAGCTGCCACTGTCCTGGTCTCAGATGGAGAGAAGAAGTGGGCACAGGTCTATCATTCTTAGACCAAGAGGTAGATGGAAGGTCCTCCCTCTATCCTAACTGCTACTGTCCTGGTCGAGATAAGAGAAGAGGACTTTATTCCTTTCCATGCTGACATACCTTTTTCATTTTGCATCATGTCTCAATTAAATCGTAAGCCTGAGGGCAAAGAACTAGCTCTTTTTGGTTGGTCTTTTACTTGTAAAGTGCTATGCACAGTCATTGGGCTATATAAATAAATAATAATGTTGATAATTATGATGCTGCCTGTCAACAGAGTCTGCTTTGATGTTAGAGGTGGATGGACTTGGGCCAGGCTCTAATTGGTTCTTAGTGCTGTATCCCAATATCTACTTTTTCCCAGCGCAAAGCCATACCACTGGCCAGCCCTGCCACTGCCATCACCACCAGTCACCTATCCCTTTCCATTGCCTTTCCTAGGCTATGGAGTTATCATGGAAAGATAGGCAGGAAGTGAGATGAATCACTGGCTGCCATTCCAGGCTTTAATTCAATAGTATTTGCAATGGCCATGGAAGGAAAGCACCATCAGATGCCTTGCCAGAGCATGTACATTCCCAGGAAAATGCCGTAACATGTCAAGTACTTATGTTAGGTTCTCTGTTTGCATAAAAGTATGTATACAATTACTTTAGAACACAGCTACTGGAAAGCCACTAGTTCAAACCCCACCTCTGCCATGTGCTGTGTGTGAGGCTTTAGGCAAACTGGTATTATGGAGTCTCCACACCACATCTGGAATAGGAAATACAAGCCTACTATATAAAGTTGTTGTAAAGCTGACTGTAACAATGTCTGCAAAGAGCTTCAATCACAAGGCCAGAAAATGGCCAAAATCTTGTCAATGTCCATATAAAAGACAAATAGACCCTTGCCCTATCTTTTGACAGAAGATACAACAACAGATACATCCAGAAATTATTTTAAGCCAAGTGGTTCATGCGTAAGTAACATGCCCGTTCCAAAACACTATGCTATTCATAGGAAGGAAGCAGTTTCACAATAGGATGCACACAGCACTTGGAAGAAGCATAATACCTATCCTTATTAATGCTGATTTTAATGAATTTAGGAACCATCTACCACACTGCTTTGTAAGATCAGGGCAGAATAAGTGCTATAAACGTGATGTGAAAGCCTGGTGGAAAATGCTCATTAAAAAATACAGAAAGTGGAAGTATTTCTGGCATTATGAAGTAGTGACACCGCATGCATTGGTTAACCAAGCTGTCTGGTATGAAATGTGATCACTTTCTGTTAAGAAGCACTGATCTTAAGATTGTTCTCAGGAATGGACAAAGTCTTACCTGCAAACATATCGCCAGGTTAACTCTGCAGCCAAATGATGTGCTGACAGCCCTGGGGTGTAGGCCTAGATCTTTAAAAAGCTTTGAAAAAGACTGTGTCAGAGCTATCCGGGGCCGTTCTTCTGCCACAACCACACATGTCCGCACTCTGGAGAGGTCCAGTCCCCTTGCCTGGAAACACAGTACAAATTGATGTTATTCCAAGGGTAGCATTGGTATTTTGGCAGTTTATTTCAGCAAACCATCTTCCCTTGAGCAACAAAACAAGATAAAGAACCAGAAGCAACTTTTTAAAAAGTACAGGTAATTTTTTTAAAAAAAGGCAAATTGTCTATTTTTCTATCTGGAAAGATCCAGCTAGCAAATGTTCAAAAATGGCATACAACATATCAGGAATGGGCTAATGTGATCTGGCAGGAGCTTCTGGATTGGACTCCTTTCCTTCTGGAAAGGACTCTCATAATCTTTTATTATCAGATATGCTGGCTATGATTGATGAGACTTACAGTCCAACATGTGAAGGATCGCAGTTGCAATAAATTATTAAAACAAAGATTGACCTCGTTCTGATAATGGGTTAGTGATTTGGGTATGAACTTGGTTGGATTGGGAGTTCATGGAGACAGCTCTCCTTCAGTGTCACTGTGGGATTGAAAGCTTTTTTCTTTCATTTTCAGCCAATGAAGCAGCTGAAGACCTGGATGTGGGACCAAGCTTTTGGCCCATCCTAAGATACGGTCGATATAATCTGATGTATTCGCTGGATTAATGTGTAATTGAATACAGACTGGCTCTGACTTTTGGCCCAATGCTACTGGCCCTGTTGTAATGGCCACACAGTGCTTACTGTTTTAAATGGGGTATAATATTGGTTTTTAAGTGTGTTTTTACGATCGTTTGTTTTACTATATTTTGTATTATATGGGGCATTAATCTTGCCATTATGTAAGACCGCTCTGGGTC
The DNA here is from genome assembly GCF_035594765.1 of Anolis carolinensis. Taxonomy (NCBI): domain Eukaryota; kingdom Metazoa; phylum Chordata; class Lepidosauria; order Squamata; family Anolidae; genus Anolis; species Anolis carolinensis. The sequence goes on along the minus strand of NC_085846.1, from coordinate 107,166,309 downwards.
CCCCTGGGGGAGAAGAGCGGTATATAAATTAAATAAATAAATAAATAAATAAATAATGAAAGCTGGACAGTTTGTAGTTACTTCTAAAAGTTACTGAAAGAATCCAAATCTTAGTTGGATTTTTCTGAAGCTTTCTTATAGCTATAAAGCAGCATTTCTTAATCTGGGGGTTGGGACCCGGGGGGGGGGGGGGGGAGAGAGTCACAAGGGGGTGTCAGAGGGGCCATCAAAGACCATCAGAAAACACATATTTCTGATAGTGTTAGTGCTCTTTAGCAGTGTTATTTGGATGCGGGTGAACTACAACTCCCATATGCCAAGGTCAGTCACTCCCAAGCCCTGCCTGTATTCACAGTTAACCAGGTTGGCTCTGTGTGTCCAGTTTGGTTAAGATCCATCATTGGTGGGGGTCACAGGGTTTTCTGGATGCAGGGTGAACTATAATTGCCATCATGTTGGGTCAGCCCCCGCACCCCAAACACTAGTATTCAAAGTTGGTCATATTGGGTATTTGTGCCAAATTTGGTCCAAATCCCTAGCCATTTGGGTTCACCATGCTCTCCAGAGGTAGGTGAACTACATATCCCTAAATCACTGTCAATTCCCCCCAAATCCCTCCAGTATTGTCTGTTGGTCATGGGGATTCAGTATGGGAAGTTTCGTCCAATTCTATCATTGGTGGGGTTCAATGGGCTCTTTGATTGTAGGTGAACTATAAACCCCAGCAACTACAACTCCCAAATGTCAAGGTCTGTTTTCCCCAAACTCCACCAGTGTTCACATTTGGGTATATTGAGTATTCATGCCAAGTTTGGTCCAGATCCATCTTTGTTTGAGTCCACAGTGATCTCTGGATATAGGTGAACTACAACTCCAATACTCAAGCTTAACGCCCACCCAAATTCTTCCAGTATTTTCTGTTGGTCATGAGAGTTCTGTGTGCCAAGTTAGGTTCAATTCTATCATTGGTGGAGTTCAGAATTCTCTTTGATTGTAGGTGAACTATACATCCCAGCAACTACAACTCCCAAATGACAAAACCAATCTCCCCCCAACCCCGGCAGTATTCAAATTTGGCTGCAATGGAGAGGATTGACAGGGAAATAGACAAGAAACAGAGCAAACACATTCAAATAAACCTATAATCTGAACAAGGCCACTGGAAACACATGGAAGTGGTATAACTTATGACTAATTATTACCATGCAACAAGCACTCAATAAAAAATTAATGAGGATGATAAGCAGAAGGCATGAGCAATATCCCCCAAAGACTTTCTTGTATCCCAAATATGTATTTTATTAAAAACTGATGTGCCAGCATTTACACTAAGTTGCTCTGAGTAGTTTGTGGGTGGCTCCCACATGGGTCTCCTACCCAAGCAGCTTTCAAGCCTCGCATGCTGTTTTCAAGCAAGGCATATTGGAAGAGGAAACTTTGTGCATGTGTTTTTTTCTTGTTTTAGACTTTATTTTATGCATTTATAGAATTAGATGTATAGTACGCCAAAAATGGGAGAAATAGACTTAAAATAATAGTTTAATGGTTTAACTGTTTGTTTTTAATAGTTTCAACGTTTAATTCTATTTTAATGTTTGTATATTTATTTAAGTTTTAAACTATATATTTATTGTTGGCTGCTTTGGATCTCTTTTTAAAAGATATAAAGTAAAATAGAAACAACAACAACAACAGCAAGGCATTCAAACTGTGGGTAGAGTAAAAAGGGGTTAATACTCTGAAGTCCCATTTTATCTGAAAATATCGCAGACATTTTTACAGGCCATAGTATTGGATTCTGGCCCATATAACATCTTTTCCAGAGCACCTTCCTTACTGAACGATCTGGGAAACGACCAGACTGAACGACCTGGGAAAGTAGTCACAGGTTACATCTACACTGTAGAATTAATGCAGTTTGACACCATTTCCATGGCTCAATGCTTTGTAATCACAGATAGAATCATAGAATCATAGAATAGTAGAGTTGGAAGAGACCACATGGGCCATCCAGTCCAACCCCCTGCTAAGAAGCAAGAAATCGCATTCAAAGATGTTGTAGTCTGGTGAGGTATCAGCACTCTTTGGTGGAAAAACCTTGTAGAACTACAACTCCCATGAATCCTGAGCATTGAGCCTTGGCAATAAAAATGGTATCAAGCTGCATTAATTCTATAGTGTAGATGCTCCCAAGATCTTTCCACAAGGATAACAAATCTTCAATGGGCCTTTTTCATTATTCCTTTATAAATTGTCATCACAACCTTGACAATGATTTGGGTCTTTCTATATTCCTGGTACACAACTGTGTTGATTAATAGAAAAGTGAGTGTCCAGAGCATTGAGCCATGGCAGTTAAAGTGGTGCCAAACTGCCTTAATTCTACAGTGTAGATGGACCCACTGTTAAGTAAATATTCTTTTGCGGTCCAAGTTTGTGGAACAGCAGGTGAGAAGGTATCTAGAAAAAGGAATCCCACTGGCACGGCTGGAGATTTCCCCCTCTTCTCAATGTTATGTTTTCTCACAGAATGAAGTCTTCTGACTCATACAGATGATGACATGACAACACTATAAAAAAAGCAATACTATTTGCAAAGAGAAAAGTGTGGGAAAGGGGAACACACCAGACTTCCTTACCTTCAACGATTCTGTTTGGGAACCGAGGCCCTTGGTGCAAAGCTCCATCACAGAGTAAGAGCAAAAAGTGTCTCTCACTTTGTACTGACTCACAGCCAAGAGCCAGAGGGCAGGCGTGGTCTCCAGTTCTGAGGGGGGAATCAAAATAGACTGGTGTCCCGAATAAACGCTGCAAAGATACAAGATGTGTTAAAACACAACACTCCAGGAAATCTGACTTGCCAAAGTGAGAAAAAAACATGTTACTTTTCATAGCTTCAGTGAGACAACATTCTACATTGCATAGAGCAGAGCCAAAATTGACAAAATAACTCAAGTTTCTGGGCTGGTTTGGGTCAATTCAACCCTGATCAGAGCAGGGTAGCCATATCTGTATAAAGAAAGTAGGATGTTCTCAACTGTGGTAGGAGGACTGAACAGAGCTTGGAGGTGTTATTTGTTTGTTTGGTCTCCAATTTCAAGAATTTATTATCTATACTGGAATTAAATGGGTAAGAGAAGAGCCAAAAAGAAAACATGGGAAAGAGGCACAGCACAATGAATTCCAGCATTCTATGTTCAGCACAAACAGCTAAAAGCACTGAGATTGGCCTGATGACTGTTGTTGTGTCCAGAATGCACCAATCTTTGGCATAGATCCCCAGGAAATCTTGCTGGAGTGTGCACCCAATTGATAGGAATGTGGGAGAATTTTTGATAGAGAGGTCTATTGCTCTGCTTTCCAAGGTTTATTTTCATTATTATGTTATACCCTTTGGGATGTAAACAAAAGCAAAACTTTGCAAAACCTATGCAATATGCTCAAGGCATATTATCATGCTCCATGAAGGCTTCCCTTTGTGGTTTGGAAGTCTCCAAAATGTTGCATTCTGGGACATCACAGTAAAGCAGACCAGCATAACTTCACAGCATCCTTAATACAGGTAAATGTTTATTTTTAAAAGATATATTTGGCTGTTTATGCTCAGATTGCAACTCCTGGCTATAAAGGGATTCAAGGACTTGCCACTTTGTTGTAGCAACAACTGATGTCAATGGTTCTAAATAGGGATAGCAAGTTCTTGCTATGATTCCCATGACCAACCAAAAGGTTCGAAAGAGCTAGAAAGGGGCGAATGAGTGGTGTGAAGGACTTATGGAATAGGTACCATATTTATATCTTCTTTGAGTATAAGTGTTGTTATATTGAATGGGTAGGCCAATATGGAGGTAAGCATTCCCTTTCATACACTAACAAATCTGAGATTATAAACAAGAGCTAGCCATTAATATACCCTTGCATTTTCTGTGTGTAAAAAGTTGGGGAGAACATTTCCTCACCATACTGTCGTTCTCTACAACAAGGAAGCCTTTGTTGCAGCTCTCACAGCAGTGAGGAAGTACTGAGGCAAAGCATATCTAGTTAACTCTGCATTGGTTGACTGAAGCATACACAGACGCATGATAAAGACAGGAAAGGATTAGCACCTTCTCATGCTTGGACCTGTTTTTTTTTTATAAGTTCCAGTTTGTGGTTTGCACTGTTATTTTAAATATAAGCAGTACGTTTAAGAAGCAGCAAACTTCACACGCTGAAAAGAACTAAATGAATTTGTTTGAAGTGATAAGTTAACTTCAGTTTGAAAATCAAATTTAACTTCTCAAATTTCCCAGAGTAATCAGGAGGAATTTAAAAAATCTTTTCATAAAACGTCTTACTGGGAGTCTTCAAGTAATTTTCAACCTATGGTGACCCCATTACAGGGTTTTCTCGGTTTCCATGGCTAAGCGTGGGAGCCCTCAAAGGGACACTTACCTACAGAGGCACCAAAGGACAAACCCAAGTCCACAGTAAGGGTCCAAACAGATAGCAACTTCTCTAGAAGGATAAAGCTCACACTGCAGCTTAATAGAACGACAGAAGGCACTAGTGGCGGAATGAGACATCTGGAAGAAGATAAGATGGCAGTCATTAAGATGATGAACCGTAGCATTCGGCAGGTTTGTTTCTGAGTGGCTGCCAGGTCTTCAGTCAGTAAGAGGATGGGTAAAAATAAGCATCCCCTTTACAAGCCCCCTGCAAAAACACAGACAGAATCATTTATGCATAATGACGACTATATGTTTTCCAAGGCCTAGATTCAGTCACCCAAGTTAATAAAAAGGAAGAGCAGAGAGGGAATGACTCATCAGTGTCTTTGATTTCTAGGTTAGAAATTAGAAATTAAATGCCACTCTAAAGAGAACAGGTTACTTCTTTTAGATGGGGGGAGTGTTAGAAGATTAATAGCCACAACTTAGTGCTAGAGTTCAATCTTGAACTGTCCTTTAGCCATTCTTCTGATTGTCCCTATCAATGGAACTCAAGCCATCCTAAATCCTGTTGATTTACCCCATTTTGGGGGGAAAGGTACAGTAAAGCAATAACATAGAAAATTATCAAAACCATATGACACGAGGGGTAACAGCAGCCTTTCCAAGTTTGTAGTCTAACGTCCTTGGGACCAACTTTCATCAACTTTAATCATTGGCCACATTATTTGGGGAGGATGACTCTCAATAGTCCAAAACCCTTTGAGATCCAGAGGTTGAAATGTTGAGGCTACACTAGTAAGATGACTCTTTGTAGTGGGAATTTTGTAGTGTTGCCGTCTGATTGATACAGCATGAAATAAACATAAATTCACACGTCAGCAGTACTTTGAACTACTTCTCAAATTACATTTTCCATATTAGAACAGAAAAAGAATACTATTTTGAGCTACAATTCCCACCATCTCAAATCGGGCAGAACCAAAAGATGTGCTGGGTAAGGATTGTAGGATTTCTAGTCTATTTCCCCCAGATATATGAAAGGATATATGATGAGCTAAACTGTGTGGTATATGTCCTCGTGGACAACAAATTAAACATGAGCCAACAATGTGATGCAGCAGTTTAAAAAGCCAATGGGATTTTGGTCTAATGTCTAGATCCAGGGAAGTCATGCTCCCCCTCTATTCTGCCTTGGTCAGACCACAACTGGAATCACACTGTGTCCAATTCTAGGCACTGCAATTGAAGTGAGATGTTGACAAGCTGAAGTGGGTCTTGAGGAGGGTGACTAAAATGATCAAGGGTCTGGAGAACAAGCCGTATGATGAACGGCTTAAAGAGCTGGGCACGTTTAGCCTACAGAAGAGAAGGCCGAGAGGCATGATGACCATGTGTAAGTATATGATGGGAAGTCATAAGGAGGAGGGAACAAGCTTGTTTTCTGCTGCCCTGGAGACTAGGACGTGGAACAATGGCATCAGATTAGAGGAAAGGAGATTCCACCTGAAAATCAGGAAGAACTTCCTAACTGCGAGAGCTGTTCAGCAGTGGAACTCTCTGCCCCGGAGTGTGGTGGAGGCTCCTTCTTTGGAGGTTTTTAAGCAGAGGCTGGATGGCCATCTGTCGGGGGTGGCTTGAATGCGATTTTCCTGCTTCTTGGCAGGGGATTGGACAAAGTCCCTTCAACTCTATGATTCTATGTTATTCATATATAAATGTAGGATGGGATGAGGTATACTTTATTATTCAACATGGAATAGAGTGTTTCAACTGGATTTTGTCACCCCTAGCCAGAACAGCCAATAGGACAGGAGTGTACTGCTTTCCATTCTAGATTGCCAACTACTATATATACTATATCAGGCTGATAGGAATTGCAGTCCAAGAACTTCTCAAAGGTCATAACTTCCCATCTCTTCGGCATTGCAATATTCCACTCAACCTCACTCCATATCATCACATTTCCCAAGGCTTCATTCAGTTTGAGATTCCTACCTTCACCCCTGCTAGCATTCCAGTTGTGGATACACTGAAATCGAGATAAGCCAGCATGTCAGGGTTAGACGGTTTGTAGATCTGAGGAGGCCGCTTCTTTGGCAAATCATCTAGGGGAAAAACCCAGAAAGGCATGATTCCTGCAGTGCCTGCAAGATGCAACAGTACTTCAAAATGAGACGAAGGGAGAAGAGCAAATACCTGTGTCTAATATAGGAGGCCACGTTCTGACATCCACAGCTGCTGCCGCTTCTCGCGATCGTAACAATTTACATATTAATTGCGTTGTCATTAAACAGGCAGATCGACTCACCTGAAGGGTTCGGGGGAAAACAGAGAGAGAAGACGGAAATGAGACAGACACTACCTCACATAAGCAATGTTTATCCAATACAGGAGTATAAAGCTTAACATTTACTTTTAAAATGTTTCTTCAATTAAAATAATCGAGAACTTATTTGGAAATTATGAAAACATGCATTCTCTACTTCACAGCTCTCAGATTCTGCTAATTTGGGATAATGTATTTTCCATTCTGGGCTTGGTTAAAATAACAACGCAACTAGCCCCATATGTATCAAGGCATATATATTAAGGCTTCTTTAAGTTATTACATTTTTAACTGGCCTTTCAGATTACAGAGGCAGTATACAAGGAAACAAAATTATCTTCACAACAATGCTGTGAGATAGATTAGGCTGAGAAAACATTGGCACAGGTTTACTTTAAGGAAAAGAGAAGCCTGGTGCAAGGCATTCCTGCTGCTGGACTATTTTATTTATTTATATATATCCCGCTTTTCTCCCATGGGTGAGACTCAAAGCGGCAAACAAATGGTAAAAAAAACAAAACTGCATGATACAAAAACACAACAACATCCCCTCAACCCAAGCATATAAACAAAAAATCAACACATTGCATAACCACATTATATAAATCATATAAAAAGCTTTAAAAACAAAATTTGCCATTATCATTATACATTATCTCTGTGCCTCAGGCCACTGAGGTTATCCTTAAACATCATATTAAAAGTCTTAAGCTCTAAATCTTTGCCCATGTAAGCCTTGGCTGATCAAAATAGGCTGCCTATTGTGGGTTCTCAGGAAAGGCTTGCTTCCATAAAAAGGTCTTAACCTGCGAGCGAAAGGCCAGTACAGAGCGGAGCAAGCGCAATTATTTGGGGAGGGAGTTCCAAAGCTGTGGAGCCACCACTGAAAAAGCCCTCTTTCTCGTTCCCACCCACCGTACTTGTGACAGTGGTGGGACTGAGAGAAGGGCCTCTCCTGAAGATCTCAGGGTTCATATGGGCTGATGATGATGATAATGATGATACTTTTGTTTGTTCTAATACTTTAATAATAATGAACATAATAACTTTATTATTGTATCCCGGCACCATCTCCCCGAAGGGACTCAGGGCAGCTCACATGGGGACAAGCCCAACAGTAACATAAGTTAAAACACAGTACATGAATTAAAATATAAACAAAATAAATAGAAAACAGCATAAAACACATAAAACACAGCTAACTCTAAATTGCCTAAAAATGGATACATGCTGTTGTACATAACAAAAATGTCTGGGTAAGGATATGAATCAAATTCATTTTGGTGGTGGTGAGCCATTCCTTTAGTTCAGGCTGTATCTGATGGGAACAGGACTGGGGAAAATTAACTTAAAAAAAAATAATTCCCAGAATTCTCCAGTTAGCATAGCCCATGGTTGGAGGATTGTGAAACCTTGGAAATATAACTTTCCCAATTTCTGTTGGGGAGAAGCTTTTTCCTTTCTTCTTCCTCCCCATCATAAACTGCTTTTGAAACTAAAAGGCTTTTCAAAAGCATCTTGTGACAAGGAAACTCATGGAGATATGTGATGGTTCAAAGGGAAGGGAAGTTTGACAAAGTCATCAAGATATGCCCAAGCTCTTGGAACCCTGCCATTGGATTCCTTCTCTTAATTAACCACTCTCATTAGCCAGCTGACCTCCACAATCATCTTCACTGTGGGCAACGTTGTCGCAATGTTCTGCGGATGTGGAGGACGAACCGTGATCGGCACGCAGCCTGCGTATAAGCACCCGTAAAACGCAGCAATCAAATCTATCCCTGCATGAAGAAGAAGCACAAGAACACAAGATGATGTTCTAACTTGAAAGAGAAAGAAAACTGTCTGGAGTCAACATAAGTTACGAAGATATCAATAGCATGGAGTATGGCACAACTAGTGGCATCATATGGCTCCTATTTCAGTGGGACAGTGAATTCGTCTGGGTTTTAATCCAAGCTTTAGAAAAGCTACTCAAGATGCCAAACCATATGTGTAAAAAATATCTCAGCACTTTCAATAGCTACATTAAAGTTCAGAGTAAAGCCCATAGCTCAATTAATTTGGAAACCACCAGTCTCACCCACTGGCTTTGTTGAAACAGCTTTAACCAATGTTAAAAAAGCAATGTAAACCTTGAGCAAAGTGCTCTTCTGTTTCTTCTAATAATTCTTAAGCTTCACCAGCTGTTTTAACATGAGATGGTTGCAAAAGACATGGGATGCACCTACACTGTAGAATGAATGCAGTTTGACACCACTTTAGCTGTCATGGTTCAATGCTATGGAATTATAGAAGTTGTAGCTTAGAGAAGCACCAGAACTCTTTAGCAGAGTAGGCTAAAGACCTTGTTAACTACTATTCCCAGAAGTAGTAGTTGGCAGTGGCATTTTTACGTGTTTTTCTTTGTGGCTTGCTGCTGCATCCCAGCATATAGCACTAGATGCTTTTAACTTTTGTCCCTCCCTCCTGCTCAGAAATTTGGCTCAATTTCTTCTATTTGCTTTGAGTGTTCCATTATTTTTTAATGCTTTCATACTGAATCTTACATATTGTTCCTCCCAATCGTTTTAATGTATGCTATCCTCAGGGTTTTGCACTGAGCATTGGAGAAGAAATCTTCTACACAGATAAAAATAATGACCCCGATAAATTAAAAAACTTGAACTACTGTTGGTTAACACACTATGTGTTGAAAACATATTTAAATGTAAAATACACTGCAATACACAGCCTTCCACTTGGTTTTGAATGGTTTAATGTTTAAAAAAACTCTTAATTAAACAATAGCAACAAAAACTTTTAGAAACCAAAGCATGTACAAATTGACAGCTATCTGAGGGTCAATGCCGCAGACAAAAGAAATATAATGAAATACTTGTAATGCCTCAGGCAAATAAACCTTGTGTGTATACATTTTGTAACAATTATCAATTGAATATTGACAATGGGTTTTTAAAGCCACAATCTGAAACTCCTTCAGCTGGTAGTATGCACCACTGAATTCAATGTAATATACCTCTGAGCAGACATTATACTAGCTTTTGCCAACCTTGTTGACATTCAGATGTGTTGAACTACCATTTCCATAATCTGATAGCTATGTTGTTGTTATGTGGTAATGGTTCAACGTATCTGTAAAACACCAAGTTGGCAAAGGCTGACATATAGGATTATACCAGTTAAGATTCAGTCATTAGCTTAAATCCAGTTGTTGGTCTGAATTAGAGCGAATCCAATAAATCATCTGTTGTTGGTTAACACTTCCATAAATTCCATTCACGGTGGTTCAAACCAACACTTGGAATTAGGCTATAGTTGAGTTAAGAATTAAGGCACAAATCTGTGCCTTAATTTTGCTTCCACGTGATCATTTTTATATTGCTGTAAGTAGGCTCTCTTTATATTGGAGATAGTTCAGGAATAAATCCAGCTCCCTCATTCCTCAAGATTGCTACTATGTAACAGAGCCTCTACATTGCTAAATAGTTCCTATCATAGTGCTTTTTGGATATACAGTGTTCCCTCACTACTTCGCGGTTCACTTTTCGCGGATTCGCTGTTTTGCGGTTTTTCAATAAACTCTAAAAGACTATTATAAATCATAAAAAATTACAATTTACAGCCTAAGGAAGGGAGGAAGGAGAAGCCAAAGGGAGAGAAAAGGAGCCCAAGCGGCAACAGGAGGAGAAGGAGGCGATTTATCAACACACGATTGGTTGATAAAGACTTAAAATAGCGTATAACTAATAAAATAATGTATAAATATTAAAATAAATATAGTGTCCCTACTTCGCAGATTTTCACTTATTGCAGGTGGTCCTGGAACGTAACCTCCGCGATAAGTGAGGGAACACTGTATTGGGAAACATACACCTTTGTTTTAGGCAGTCATTCTGAGCTGAAATTAGCAGGTTCAACAGAAATAAAAGCTAAGTCCTATACAAAGGAATGGAAAAGTAAGACATGGTTAAGCTATCCCTTACAAAATAAAGACATTCATTGCTTTCTGGCCATTAGAATTTAATGACTATTTTTGCAGCTCTGTTAACTAGCTAAAGGTCAGCTTACAATAGCAAAGTCTTCAGAGTCACAAATGAAATGAAAACATATATTTGCTCTTTACCTGGTGGGTAGACTAAAGCAACGTGATCGCCGTCTTGTAAATGTCCCCGTTCCATCAACATAACTGCTATCTTTTCAGCTCGTTTATGTAGCTGAACACACGTTAGAGAATTTGCTATTGTTCCCTGTATGCGGGAGGAAGTAAACAGAGATATAACTGTTTTTAATATATAGTTTTCTATTCACAAATGATATTCCAGCTCATTTTAAACTGGGTCAGTGATATAATGTGAAATATAACAAGTCATTTTCAAAAGTTTGCAGTGTGTGTGTGTGTGTGGGTGAATCTGAATTAGTGATGAACGTTAGAAGGTCAAAAAGATGACCTTCTAATAGTGGTTGCTTCTTCCCAGACTGTTTAGATTCCTTCTGTACAACTACTTGACTCTTTTTCTCTCCCTCTACATCAATGTCTCCAGGAGAAAGGAAAGTGTTCTCAGGGACCTCATAAACCACCTAGTTCAATCCCTACCCAAGCAGGAATACTTAGCTAAAGTAGTATTGAAAGATACATATCCAAAGTCTATTTAAAGACCTTCAAAGATGAAGAGTCCACTCAATCCTCCAATCGATTCCACTGTCAAACAGCTTTTACAGTCAATAAGTTCTTGGAGATGTTTAGTTGGAATCTCTTTTTTTGTCATTTGAATCCAATGGCTTGTGTTCTGATCTCTGGAGTAGCAGAAAACAAGCTTGCTAATTAATATGTATTCATTCATTGGACAGCTGTATCCTTGGGTTGATTTGAGAATTCCTTCCATTACTTTGTGGAATATCTATTTAATCTCAATATGCCATCCATCAGTTTAGCTTCTAATGGTTGACTACATTGAGGACCCTTTTCTGTCACATCCCTCTTCCTTTTCCTAACTAAAGTTCTCTGATAGGAGCAGACTGGGAAAGCTCCTTGTGGGTATTCGGTATACCCTGTAAATAGACACAACCATGTGGTTCTGTTCGGGGACTTCAAAAACTATGGCAGCCTTAGAAACAATGATCCAATGAAGTTATTTTCCCCATGATTCCAGGCAGACTCTGATGGTGTCACACACAAATAGCAACAGCACCTAGAGCAGGCCTGCACGACCTGCAGTCCTCCAGATGTTTCGGCCTCCAACCCATAGAAGACCTAGCCAGCTTGCCCAATGGCCACAAATTCTGGGAGCTGAAGTCCAAAACACCTAAAGGATCACAACTTGTGAAAGCCTGATCTAGAGCTTAATGGAGTCTACTACTGGGAGCTTTCTTCTTTGCCAACTCTATTTCAGTATGTGTGTGTATGCATGTGTGTGCATGTGTAAACTGAGACAATATAACTTTTCCAGTCACTCACTGGAATCCCCACATCATCAACACAGAGGAAACACTGCTTTCTGTTTTAGCAGCTTAGTAGTTCAATGCCTGCACAGTAACAACAATATTGAGAAATGAAGAAGTCTGTCTAAAAGGGATGTTCCTGGAAGTTTCTGTGTTCATTAACTTGCAAAACTGGAATGAAGCCAGCTGGCAAAGGAATTGCTTTAGGAGAGAGTTGAAAGACTGAATGAGGACAAAAGAAGAGCTTGTATTATGGAAAATAGCTCGCTTATCCAATCTTATTAAAGAAAATGTGGGGCATAATGGGTGTGCCATGAAATAACCGGTAGTAATATCACAAGCAACACAATTTTAAATAATGGAGGGACTTCCAGAAGCCCAAATTATCCGCATGCAAAGTACTGTTATTGGTTAACATGTTCTTAGGCTATTGCTACAATCCAGAGGCTGTGAAGCACGTGATAATACCAGAGTGAACACATTTTGCCAAACTTTACTGGCCAAAGAAAGTGCATCACTGCCAAGACTTTTCTCTTTCAAGGAGCAAAATCTTTAAAATAAACACACATGCATGTTCATGTATTTTCATTTGTATTGTTTTCAATAATTTGTAAACCACCTTCAGTCTCAGTATTGGGAAAAGGGGAGGATATAAATGAATAAAATCAATAGTAATATCCCTCCTCCTTGGTATACATTTGATTTAGGCTATTTTATTAGTACTCTGGTTTCTTTTTTTACAATGAAAACCAGAAGTGAGGAAAGTGTGGCCCAAAACCAATATTCTTTGCTCCAATGTGCTCTAAAATTATTACTAAATGGTATAGAGGGCATTCCCAGTAGCTTTGTATCCTATTGAACTCTCAGAAGCCAACATTTTTTCTAAACATTTTGTCTCCAAATGTTCTTTAAGAAGTGAAGAAGGCCCCAAACATACAAAAATATGCCTCAATGCCCCCTAGAACAGTGGTTCTCAACCTGCGGGTCTCCAAGTGTTTTGGCCTACAACTCCCAGAAATTCCGGCCAGTTTACCAGCTGTTAGGATTTCTGGGAGTTGAAAGCCAAAACATCTGGGGACCCACAGGTTGGAAACCACTGATCTAGAAGGTGCATCATCATCACTGTTGGTGGAAGCACATCCAATGGAGGGTGACCCTCAAGACTTTTGGAGGATGAAAGCGCCACCCAAGTTTTTTGCAGATGCCCACCCCTATTATAAACAGAAATGTTTTGTAATAGAAAGAAGGATAAACATAGCCTTACCCTACAATTTAGTAATGTGTAAAGCACATGATCAGGAGTTGTTTGCGCCCTCCATTGTAAGACTTCAGAGAGAAACAGGAACTGGGAAGGAATAACAGAAAGGTTAGACACAATACTGTACGTAGTACCTCTAGCACTTTTGAAATGCAAACCTATGAACATCTATTCAGAAGTAGTATCTGTTGAGTTTAATGTGGCCTGCTTCTATGTACAGCAAGCAGATCAAGGATTACTGAAAGAGAGCTGTCCCTTCCCACTCAACACTACTACCTTTTTATACATCCATATATTGCACCATGGTAGACTTTGAGAATGGAAAGTTGAAAAGGTTGCATATAAATATTTAATAATCTATAAAATAAAATAAATTGCTGTCATCCATTTTATTTATCCATTAAAAGACCAAAGTCTTTTGACTAAGTGTGCATGGGTAGGAGAGAAGAGCAACACACTCACTCCAATTCTGTTCAAATGAAACTCACATTTCTAGGAACTATCAGGTCAATTTTAAAATGAAGTACTTTCTGTAACACACATATATTGGAGGTCTCTTTCATAGGGTCATCATCAGTCAAAGCTGACTTGATGGTACATAACAACAACAACAGCATCAAGACATAACAAGATAAACAGAATTTGGAAGGACATTTCAACATACAGTTTCTATGTTCATGAAATTGCTACAAATGTAGTAGATTTAGGAAATATGTATGAAAGTCCAAAATGTGATGGTGTCCAGTCTTTTGCTAGATTGTGCCATCACAGAACCTTTGCACATTACTAGTTGTATCCTATGCATAGTATCACATGCATACAACACAAGTCAATATATGATACATCCTAGTTTTGTTTTATTAAAGGGTGATCGTATACATCAGACATGGCAAACTTGGCCCTCCAGGTGTTTTGGACTTCAACTCCCACAATTCCTAACAGCCTACTGGCTGTTAGGAATTGTGGGAGTTGAAGTCCAAAACACCTGGAGGGCCGAAGTTTGTCCATGCTTGGTATACATGGAATTGCTAAGTAGACTCTAGCTCATTAACTATAGCAAGCTTGATGCTTTCCAAACCTTCTAACCATATTCTGAGATTGCAAAAACAAGATGTTTTCATCTATCAACAATTTTAAAACCATTAAATAGCACAAAATGTGCTTTTCAGTATGAATATTCTGAAGCGGTGCTATTAAGATAGGAAATAGCCTATCTTCAATGCGATTCCTAAGTAGACTTAAATAGAACTGCATTCCACTAAGTTCATTGGAATTTTGCTTTCAGAATATATTTAGAATCTGCTTTTCCGACTTAGGAAACAACGTTTCTAATCGTTCAGGAGGTGAAACGGAAGCCGGTTTTACTCTTGCTCTGATTGCGCCCACACATTTCCAGCAGATGTCACAAATAACCAAAAGGCAATTATGCTATTTTTGAAACCTCACACATTATACATGGAAGGCTTGCCACTTTACCTTTCTGGCTTGATCGTTATCTTCTATTTGTCCCAAATCTCTGCCACTTGCCTGAGCAATTCTTTTTCCAGAGACCAGATTCCCCACCATCACAGAGGCAGGGCCAATTTCTATAATATAGATGGAAAATATTAATGCCAGAGTGCATATGCTATAAAAAGAGGGGAAAAAACCCATCACTTTCCTCAGTCTGTGGAACCTCGCTGCAAATGTACTATTTGAGATGCAAATACAGCAACATGTATTATTTGAGATGCATACGACAAGACAGGAGTGTTTGGTTTCTAGAGGTCAATGGGCTGAGTCCTTTAGATGCTGTTTTCGATTACACCTTTCCACATTACAAGCAAGGGAATTGTCACATTACTCAGCTCCTATTATGCAGAATGAGTCTTCATGAAAAGGAACAGAGGCGATTGCATCTAACACTCCACCAAGGGACATAATGCCTGAGAACCTTTCTACTAATGCTCACTAATGAGGCCATCCATGGCAAAAAAATGGGCACTAGCAATGACTGAGTCACGACTCACTGAAACTGACTCACAGTTGAACACTGTATATATAATACCTGGAAGGCAAAAAGGCTTATGGACGCACTTTCACTGCTGAAATAAAAAGTGCCATTTAAGATGGCCAGGTGGCACCAAGAAGTCTGGAACTGGGCTATGCCATAATGTATAAAGCAGGCCTGTTTCTCGCTGCAAGGAATTCTGAAGCCTGTCTCCTGACAGTAGAGGAAAGTTACAGAAGCTTGTTTTTCTAGGCAACAATGAAAGAGAAGGAAATGCCACTGGCCAATGGGAATTTATCTACTGTTATATCCATCTAATCTCCCCTAACTCTTGGGGACTAACAGAAATTAAATGAGTCAGGATAACTTGAGATAACAGAAAGGCCAGCAATCATTTCCTTCTTTGTCATTACACATGTTTTTTCAGATCTCAACTGCTGGAGGACTGGGGGGAAAGCCCACATAATGCCTAGCCAGTAAAACCTAACAGTTCTTTTGTAGCATATTCATAAAAGAGCACCACTGAATTGTACTCCCACTGGATCAGAACTGTCTTCTTGAAAAGGAACCCCTTTCTCATCTATGTAGGTATTATCAATAAAAAACACAGATATTCCAATGACAGGCGTAACAGAAAATGCGTAATACCTGGCTGTTTTTGTCTTGGTTTAGGCAGATTTGTTACACAGGTGTGTGGACACATCAACACATTACAAGGATGTAATGCTCCTTCCAGGAAAAGCTGTTTAGTTTCTGATAAGTGGATTCCACCAAGAGGAGTCTTTGGGAGCGTGTTTGCTGGGACCAGGGCTAAACAATAAACACCCACTTGATGGATACTGTCTATAGCCTAGAAACATCAAACGAAAAAGGTGCAAGTCAATGCAACATCTGGGGAGAAGAGAGGTCATAGGAGAACAGTCACAATTAAACTATCCAAAGTGGATCACTAGCTGCAACTGCTGGGCTTAGCACAGTGGGCTAAACTGCTAGCTTCAGAAAAATCCTGCCAATCGAAAGGTTGGCAGTTCAAGCACAGGTTGGGGTGAGCACCCACCATCAGCCCCAGCTCCCTGCCCACCTAGCAGACTGAAAGCAGAAATATGGATAGATAAATAGGTACCGCTTTTAGCGGGGAGGTAATATAAGGCTCCCTTAAGGACATTGATCGAGAGGACGTCTAAGGACGACAAAGCTTCTCAACATGGAAGGTGGAGCGACAGCAAGCACAGCCTCCAAGATGCCGGAAATAAGATGGGAAATGCCTTTACCTCGGTTTGTGTATTGTCTGTCCTTGTTAAATGTATAACGGCATTGAATGCTTGCCATATGTGTGTTTCATAATCTGCCCTGAGTCCTTTCAGGGAGATAGAGTGAAATATAAATAAAAATGATGATGATGATGATGATTATCTGTTTACATGTGCCTAATAGTCCACTTGACTGCAGAAAAGGTATGATGAATATTTTTTTTAAAAAAATTGAGAGACAAATGGAAAGTAAAAGTCAGTAAAGGCTACTCTGAAGGTCAAGGACATGCAAATGGGCATCTAAAGTGAGCAACCAGATGTCGGATTTGCTTCATAGGAAGAAAAATATGTTAAACTGAAACAGTTTAGTGTTCCTGTTTAGTGTGCATAATTCCTACATGTTGTAAACTATGAACAACTTTACCTATGACAAGCCTAACCTTGGTTAATATACTCTTGTACACTGGAGTAGAAGCAAAAGAACAACAAGCATTTCCAGGAAACAGGTGGCCTCTCTGGCCACTGGGACCTTCAATTTCATCCGTCTGGTTGCACTTCAAGTGATCTTACCTGTAGAACTCTGCTCATCCACTGAAAGCTATCTTCCTCTGTAGAGTCTGGCCTTTGTTCAGCAACAATAACTATCCTCTCATCATGAAGGACACTCACGGAAAACACGGCTATTCTGTAGGGTGGGAAAATATAAAAACCAGTTAACCGGAAAAGAATACAAAGTGCAGAGAAAAGTGTATTTCATTATTCTCTGGGAATAAGCACTCATAAGTTATGCAACAAAGGAGGCTGACGATTCAGTTCTTATTTCTTCGAGAAAATGACAGTTGCATTGAACACCTACACACGTTTAAAATAGAGCACCATCGGATTTGGAAAACAGCTCTTATAAAAGCAGGCTTGTTTCAGCTCTCCAAAGAGTAGCACACAATCATTGCAGAATATGATTTCACTCTATATGCAATCAGTGTTTACTAAGAAAAAGGGCTCAAAGTTATATAACAGCAACTTGTCAATGCTCTCTTGGGCTTTATTTAGACTAAGGGAAACGTGAAATTTCATTTGTCTCCATTTGTAGTATCCCAATGATGACGCACTCTCAAAGAGGTTGATCTGGAACTTAATTTGAGGTTATTTCAGCAATGCAAATACTTTTTCTTGAATCTCCCCTTGGTTTTCTTTTTTAAAAAAAGGGAATGAGAAGGAAAATGAACTAACCTTCCCCGATAGACAAATTTCATTGGTTCCACTGCCAGTGCTGTGGCTACGATGTCATCCGCATTGTGCCTTCGTCCACTAACAACCATAAGGCCGTCCATTTTGCCAACGACAAATACAAGTCCACCTGGGCCAATAAAACCAAGCAGTCCAGTTCTTATAAAAGGGTATTCACTTATTGGTGCGCCTGAACTGGTCATAGGGAACACCTGCAAGACAGAGATAAAAAGGATGGACTTAGATTTTAATAGTATCAAGTGGATCAGTTTATGGAGCTTTAAGACTATGGCTGTTAGGAACTGTGGGAACTGAAGTCCAAAACACCTGGAGGGCCAAAGTTTGCCCATGCCTGCTATACAGACTAGGCTACTGGGACTTCCGGTCTAACCACTTCTGGAGGGTTACATGGTTCCCACCTTGCTTCACAACACATGCCATGAAATACATAACTTATGAGTTATTGCAAATGAAGCATACGCTCTTCCTGCAAAAGATATCCATTCTGATGCTCCTGAACATCTGGAATTTAAGTAACAGTGTAATGACAGTAGATGGTAAAACAAATCCTTAAATGTTAAATTCCTCACAGAATGTATTTATTTATTTATTTATTTATTTATTTATTTATTTACAGTATTTATATTCTGCCCTTCCCACCCTGAAGGGGACTCGGGGTGGATCACATTATATACATATAGGGCAAACATTCAATGCCCATATACACATAGAACTGAGACAGAAACAGACAGACGCAGAGGCAATTTAACCTTCTCCTGTGGGGATGTTCGATTCTGGCCACGGGGGGAGCAGCTGCTTCATCATCCACTGTGATGGCACTTCCTCATTCCAATGTCGTAAATTAGTTAAATTTGCCTCCCCACTTTATAAGTGGTACCTTATTTCCTACTTGATAGATGCAACTATTTTTCGGGTTGCTAGGTCAGCAACGAGCAGGGGGTATTTTTTATTTTTAATTGACGGGTGCTCACCCCGCCACGGGCTGACCTCGAACTTATGACCTCATGGTCAGAGTGATTTATTGCAGCAGGCTGCTCACCAGCCTGCGCCACAGCCCGGTCTTCTACAATTCAGGTTGTAGAAGAGTTTTGACTGACTTGGCACATTCAAGGTTGAGCTATATATCATGAGAGTTAAGGAAGGGTCAATCTGTTGATGAAAAGCTCTTCAACCATCTTGGAACTGTCTTCTCCTACAATTGTACTGAGGGCAGGTTTTAGATTTTAACTCTCACCTTTGCCACTTTTTTCATACTATAGCAGAAATGAGTTGTTTTGCCTTAGCACTCATAGCTGCTAGACCCTTGCCCAAGGCTCTGTTGAAGGATATATGAAAAAAAAGTACCCGAAAAGGAAACAGAGAGGGATTCCATTATGTCACTGGCATGTGCATGCCCTCCAGTGTCCTTATCTCCTTAATTAAACACATCCTGAATTTCCTCCTACCTTCCATACATATTACTTCCAGGATGTATTTATTTAAGAAACCATATACATCTTTCCTCCATTTGTGAGGCTTACTAGAAAACAATGTTGGGTGATCTATAGCCAATTTAAAAAGATGGCACAGAAATTGTATTTGAACTCTAAATTATAAATTATAAATATTCACATACATAAACACACATAAAGGCTCACAGTACAGAAAGTCCTTTTTCCTGCTTCGTGATAAAGGCTTTCCATATAAGAGTTTTAATGTTATGAAGAGGTATTAGTGTTTTGGAAAAGACCTTTAATGGAAACCCTTTCTGTTACCAGTCAGTGTAGACAATTTGCGGTAAATGGACTAATGGTTCAAACTTAGTATGTACAGGAAGCTTTATGGAAGATCAGCTGGCAATTCCTGAAAAGAATACCAATGTGGGATTCAGTATAAAAGTAGTTTCACTTTCTGTCCCTTAGAATAAGTGATAACGTGTCATATCAGGGGTCCCGAAACTAAGGCCTGCAGGCCGGATGAGGCCCTCCAAGGTCATTTACCCAATCCCAACCTAAATTTTAGAGTTACGGTTGCCCTAAGTCTGAAATGACTTGAAGGCACATAACAACAACAATCCCAGTTAATTTGACTATTTCATCAGCCAAAATACAAGCCCACACTTCCCATTGAAATACGGGTAAGTTTAGGTTGGTTAAAATGTTTCTTTATTTTAAACTAGCTTGGGCACCCGGCGATGCTTGGGTTATTTGAAAAGGATTCATCAGGAGAGTCAAAGTGGGCCGGGGGTGTTGGGGGGGCTTAGAACATTTCATAAACACACCCTAAGCCATGGTTAAAAAGGAAAATTAAAAAGATAACAATTATTTTCCATCATCTGTTGGATTCAGAGTGCTCTGAATTTGTGAGTGAACTATAATTCCCAGCATCCAAGGTCAATCATTCCCAAAGCCCACTAGCATGTTCAGTTGTTGATCAATTCTTTTGCTTGCTGTATGCCATAGAAAAGAATAGGAAAGGGTTAAAGGAGAGGCAGTGGGCGGGGTCATGCAAATAGAGAGAGAAAGTAACACTGGGATGTGCTCACTGTAACTTGCAATGTCCTTGGAGGGAGTGACTTGGTGGCTCCTCAGCACTGGGAACTATAGCCTGTTTATGGAGGCTGGAGGCTGTTTGTGTGAGCGGACACCCATGCCACATACACATAAACAGATTTTCACTTTTATTATATGTATAGGTAGTGTATAGGAGCCCTGGTGGTGAAGTGTGTTAAAGTGCTGAGCTGCTGAACTTGCAGACCGAAAGGTCCCAGGTTCAAACCCCGGGAGCGGCATGAGCGGCCACTGTTAGCTCCAGCATTGCCAACCTAGCAGTTCGAAAACATGCCAATGTCAGTAGATCAATAGGTACCGCTTCGACGGGAAGGTAACGGCGCTCCATGCAGTCATGCCGGCCACATGACCTTGGAGGTGTCTATGGACAACGTCGGCTCTTCAGCTTAGAAATGGAGATGAGCACCAACCCCCAAAGTCAGACATGACTAGACTTAACGTCAGGGGAAACCTTTACCTTTTAGGTAGTGTATTTTTCTTTCATGCTTTTTCACACTACAAATGAGGTATGTGAAGTGTGCACAGGAATTTGTTTATGTTTTTTTCAAACTATAGCTCAGCCCCCCAACAGTCTGAGTGGCCCCTCTGTTTAAAAAGTTTGATGACCCCCATGTTAAATGGACTAATGGTCAGAATCATCATAATGGAGGCTTCACCAATCTATAAAAATCAACAGGATTGCTTTCATCAGTTCTAATCCAAAACATTTTTCAAACCTAGATGTATAAAAAATAACCCCTTTGGTGATTCCCAACTCACCTCAAATGTGTTTTTGGTCATTCCAGAGAGCCCATAGTATGACGTACCAGTAGCAATTGCACATACACAGAGTTCACCTACTTCATCTGTTCGACAGAGCTGAGGCACTCCATCTGGTTTCACTGCACACATGATGGCTAGGTAAGAGAAAGTAAAATAGTTTGTTGGAAGACACCTTGGTAGGCTTACAAAAGGACAGGCAGAAGATACAGAAAGTTTTGAAGTTGACTAAATATTTTAATTGCCTAGTATTCTTGGAAATACTCTAAAGGCATCAGATTGTGTTTGATTCTGGAAGATATGCAGGGTAAGCACTGGTTAGTATTTGGATGGGAGACTGTCAGTGACAACAAGGTCCCATAGGCTGTGTTTCAGAGGAAGGAACTGGCAAAACTACCTCTGAATATTTCTTGCCTAAGAAAACCTTGTGAAATTCATGGAACTTGAAGTAACATACATACACATACACACAGATGCACACACACATTCTTATAAAAGCTAATTTTGCATTGTGAATATGATAGCGAGTTCAGATTTAATAGCTCATGCTGTGCACCAAGCTTTGAAAGAGCTAATGTGAGAGATACTATGGGTTGGCGCCTTCGTAATCACCGAACTTCTATTCAGACTTCAGAAAGGTTGTCAAGAGAACTATTGTTGTCAGAGCTCTCCCTCCTTCCCTTGGAAAGCAAGGTTGTTATGGTTTTATTTTATGGTATAGCAAGAACCGAAAATACAGACGTAATTCCTCAAACAAAATCACATTAAATATTAAGCAGAGATAAGACAGACATCCCATGCTTTATAGCTAAAGCTATAAAAAGAGGGAGGGCTGCAAAAGGATAAATATACTCTTGATCATTATTATAGAGGAGGGGGGAAAAAGTGGGGGGAGAGAAGATGTGATGCTGTCAAGAAAAGAAATCTTCCAGAACGGCCCTGTAGTCCAACTTCTTGGAAATGATTCTGCCATGACAGAAGTGCCTTTTAATGCTTCTGCTCTTTCCAATCTTGGGCATAAAAAGAGAAAGCCATATATGACTCCTGATGGATTGCTACTGCAGTAAATCCTGAGACAAGCATATGTTTAGAAACAGGGAAAGGAGCCAATGTGACAGAGAGTGGAAAGAGAAGAGAGAGCTGAATGCCTTTATAAGTGCAAGGAGCACTAGTTTTGCATTCACTTCCATCCACTGAGAAACATATGTACACACCAATCCAGGGCTGAGAGCTATTCTGTAATGATTTCAGCTTTTACAAAGTAGACCTTAGCGCCACAGTTTTGAAATACAGAAAACATGATTTATTGTGTGGTCCTTCATGGAAAAACTTGGCCTTGAATAAAAGGAATTCAAGTTTCATGTCACGTTTGGAAGTTCAGGCTCAGGGCATCAGCCTGAAACTTATCAGTCTGCCTAAGACATCAATGTCTTTAAATAATTGTATACACATGTCCAGCTGAGGGATGGTTGCATGAGTAACAGAGTACAGACTGGGAAGCAATGGGGAAGAAGCAAGAAAACTACATACGGCAAGTCTTCCAAATTTTTCAGTGGAATTGGCACCCTACATGGAATCGTGTCATGTACATAGCCCAGTAGAAAAGACATTGCTCATAGAAACAAATGGGAACTATGCTTTTTTATGCACTTGCCGTTACTACAATGGAGCTCTAATGTCTCCAGTAGTGTCCCAGCAAAACGCATCTTATGATCTGAAAATGGGATTTATGATTCAAAAAACAACATCCATTTTTGAAGTGTAGTTTGCATACCACTCTATCTCTAGGTAGATCAGAAAAACACTTTAGGCTCATAATAACATAAAGAATGTTGATTGCAACATAGTGATTTATCCAAGACTACCTCACTGACCCCATTATCTGGTAAGAATTTGAACCTAGGTTTCCTACACCCATACATTGAGATACTAGCCGCAATATTATTACAAGAGTTCTCTCAAAAGCAATGTTCAAGCCATGACTATAAACCACATTTTTAAAAACCAGCATAAATTCAGAACATAGGGAAGAGACCAAACATTCCTTGTATAGAGAGAACAAGTAGGTAAGTCAGAAGGAGAGATCTCTTTTCCCCAAAGCCAGCTTTCCACAAGTATTTTCATTGTTATTTTTGTTTGATGTTTACCTAAGTTTGCTCAGGTAAAATTTATTTTATATATTTACCATATTTATATCCTGCCTTTCTCAACCCCTGGGGGATTCAAGGCGGCTTACAAACAACCACATGCTATCCTAAAACTCCTTGCTATTTCAACTCCCAACATTTTGGAAAATTACACTGCCATGTAAACTCTACTGAATATGAGAAATCGCCTTCTAATACCTACAACTTTATTACGTTTTGGGAGAAAGAGAAATCAAAACGAGCAAATATAAATGGAGTCGATTACTATTCAGATAATTTGGGACAACAGCAGCTAAGATAACGTAGTTCATATTGTGTGTATTCTTTGTGTACTTAAAAATTCCTTTATATCCACAAAATAAGCTACATGAAAGCAGATTTTCAGGAGAGATAAGCAACAGCCTCATTTGTGTACAATTATGGAAAAAGCAGACAGTTTTAAAAAATATCCAGTTACTGCCTGACCTTTTCTTTAAAATGCATAAAATGTGCTTATACTATAATTCATACACATTGCTTGAGTAGTTCAAAGCATTTTAAAACCTTTTCAGAGCTGTCAAGAGATTCTTTGATAAATTACAGAATCTACAATTCCCAGGATATTTTAGGAGGAACATTACAACCGTTTATTTGAAACGATTTGTCTTTTCTGAACAGATAGCATGTGGTTGTATGCATCCAAGTAAAAGTCCATAATTTCTAGAGAAATATATGGCAGCCTTACCTCCTGGCATCACCAAACCAACATCTTGCACTGTTAGCACAGAAAGCTTTTCTTCCGAATCCACTCTAATGACGCCATAGGTAAGGCCATGCATGGACAGGACCCCTCGGCCCGGTGGTTGGTTGCTGTCATCTGTTGGCCTGCATGGTAAGAAAGGTGGTAAGAATGGTTTATTCTGTCCTATTTTCAAAAGTGACAGACACGTGACAGGAAAACAGGGGTGTAGCTATGGAAGAAGGGAGCCAAACGAGGACATTGCATCCTAGGGTGGATCTACATGGTAGAATCCATACAGTTTGGTGCCACTTTGGCTGCCATGGCTCAATGCTATGGAATCATGGGAACTGAAGCTTTATAATATTATTAGCCTTATCTCCCAAAGAGAGTTGGTTCCTCACCAAATTGCAAATCCCATGATTCCATAAACCTGGGCTATAGCAGTTAAAATGATGAAAAACAGCTTTAATTCTACAATGGATGCAGATGCACCCCTTAAGAAGAATTTTGCACATAAACTCTATGTGATACAAACAAGGCAAAAGGGAGGAAAACATATATACTATTTGGTTTAGTACAGGAGTGAGTGACATGAGAATATCCAGATGTTGATAGACTAGAACACTTGGGGCCGGGCTGTGGCGCAGGCTGTTGAGCAGCTGCAATAAATCACTCTGACCATGAGGTCATGAGTTCGAGGCCAGCCCTTGGTGGGTGAGCACCCGTCAACTGAAAATAAAAAATAGCCCCTGCTCGTTGTTGACCTAGCAACCCGAAAGATAGTTGCATCTATCAAGTAGGAAATAAGGTACCACTTATAAAAAAGTGGGGAGGCAAGTTTAACTAATTTATGACCTGGAATGAGGAAGTGCCGTCAGAGTGGATGATGAAGCAGCTGCTCCCCCCTGTGGCCAAAATCGAACATCCCCTCAGGAAAAGGTTAAATTGCCTCTGCGTCTGTCTGTCTCGGTCTCTGTTTGATGTGTTTATGGGCATTGAATGTTTGCCCTATGTGTGTATAATGTGATCCGCCCTGAGTCCCCTTCTGGGTGAGAAGGGCAGAATATAAATACTGTAAATAAATAAATAAATATTCTTCACTGTTGGCTAGGTTAGGACTGATGGGTCTTGCAGTCCAAAGGCATCTAGGCAGCTAAATTTTGCATGTTGTCTTCCAAAGTGGCAAGACTTTTTCTGAGCAATGCTGCTTTTAGTGAGGGTAGATGTTCTCATGTAATGTGGGCATACCATGAAACATCAAACAAGGCATTAGTGTCCTCTCTGCCTTTTGCAAACTGGCATAAGAAATCGGTTCTCCGATTTCCTGGGTTTTCTGAAATACTAGCTGGGCATCAGGTAAAGCAACAACAGGTAACTGGCTCCACAAATTTCCATTACTAAGGGACTTCCCCCTTCCTCTCCCAACATAAAACCAACAAAAAGGATCAAGTGTGCTAGCCACAGGTTGATTTGAATGTGCAGTAAAGCATAACAAAGGGAGCTCAGTAAATGGCCAGAAGTGATGAATGGCGTCCACATCACTTAGGAGAAAAATGTAGCCACACTATTGATCAACATCATCTCCAACCCTGTAATCTGTCACATGTACCATGCTGTTCAGAGATCACCTTGGAAACAGAAAATTCTCTTTCGTTTTGCTTTTAAAATCAGACTTTGTCCCTTCATTGTACAAGACTGACATAAACAAGAAAAGGGGAGTATTACAATATAAACTGAACCTTATCTGAGATAGTAAGTTTAAGTTTGCTATGGTACACAGATAATTGATTCATTAATTTATTTTCAGCCAACTGGATGCATTTAACTATATGAAACGTATCATTTCTGGAAGCAGCATAAACATGTTAAAAGGACAAGCATGGAGCAGTAATGTTCAATTTCCATTTTTGGCAGGGTGGATATGAAAAACCCTTACAAAAAACAGAGAAGACAAGGTGGTGCCAATCCTATGAAAATTGATGGGGCATCACTATATTTAGTCTGGGATCTAAAACTCATTAATGGTTCCAATATACATGTACAAGCATATATTACAATATCCAAGTAATGCATTTCCCTTCTTATTTCCTGCAGTGCAACTTGAGGCAAATATTGAACTTGTGAATAAACCTATATAGACAATTTGAAAAACCATTTTTGAATCACAACGCAACATTAGAGAAGTTGCTCTGCATACCAAGCCCAATCTAGGATACAATTTGTCTATGAAACCACAGAGAGAAGTTGCAACTCAGTGTAGAAAATACTGAGTTGACTGGTAGTCTCACAACTAGATGATTACTATCGATTGGCTGATTGAGTGCTATGATTTACATTCTGAGTCCCCTAGAAATAATTCTAGTTTCTCCACCTGTTTGGGATGGAAGGCAACTCTCACCATAATTAAAACACAATTATAATTAATATTGCAATAAATAAATAATACCCCTTAAAATGCAAATTAAACGGAAAATTATGATATAATATTATAAATGTCAATATGAGCTAAGACAGATGTGGGCAAAGCCTATAATCACATTCATATCCTGAAACTTTAGTATGCTTCCTTGCTATTTTATGCTCACAACCAGCTTGTGGGAAGGTTAAGCTGACAGTCTGAGTAAAACAAGGTCAGCCTGTGGTCAGGGATATAAACCCAAGTCTCTCTGGCCCAACAGACTAATTACTACGCCACACTGTCTCCCTTTAAACTACTACCCCAATGCAAATGTGAGCACCATAATCTAGATGCCTCCAACTTTTAGGCACATATAGCGGGAGAAATCGATCAGCATTGTTTCTCTGCAGCCATAATGAAAACAACCACATTAAAAATAATATAGAGCAATTAGGTAGTTTTATGACTTGATATACAATGCAATACAATGAACCTTTGGATAAAGTACCAAGAGATCTTTGAATAAAATACAAAGCATTTTGGAATGACATGTATGTAATGTTGCCTTTCAACATTTTCAACATCAAAACATTATAGCTTCTGAAGGACAGATAAAATTGGGAGGCAGAGAGTTAAATCTGCATGTAAAAAAACAACTACAGTAAACTCTTAGTTAAGCGGCAACCATGGAAATTAGTAGATGCCGGATAAATGTAGTTTTTGATTGCACGAGAGTTACTATTAAAAATAGGCCTAACTAATATTATAACATACCATAAACAGTGTATTGACATGATAATAATGTTGAAATGCAGTAATTAAAAGCAAATTAAATACAAATGTAACTTAATTAACATTTTTTCTAACATTGATTTTATTTTAATTCATACTAAAAGTATTATTTCTTCCAATTTTGGACTGGTTACTTGAGAGTTCCAGTTGCTTAAATTCTGGTTAACTGAGGGTCTAGTGTATATAATTTCAACTTCACATCAGTGAAAAACAACCAGTCTGTAGACCATCTTAAATAACATACTAGTTTTAGAATTAAAGCAGAGGAAACCAGGGGGAAAAAAACAAAACAAAACGAAGGGACGCAATGTTTCCAAAGTAAAGATCTGTGATGAATCCCATGATTAAATGTTTCCCCATTTCTTTGGATCTGGGGCAACTTTAGATACAAACCTACATTGCCTTCAGGACTTTTTATTTTGAATATAAAAATGTCTTACCTTCTAATAGCCACTGTGAGAGCTTCTGGTGAACTAGCACAAGGACAGATGACTTCTTGTCTTAGGCCTTTGCTTTGGAAGACATTAAGAAACGCATCGCAACTAGAAATAGACCCTGGAATTAAAAATCAAGGAATTTGACTTTAACATAGCTCTGTGTGTAATAAGCAATATTGAAAATAAGAGATGCTCTGAATAGAACATGTCAAAAGACTAGAGCTATCATTCAAATTTCTTACAGACATAGTAGACATAGAGATTATAACTTCTAACAGCTGTTGTTGGACAATGACACTCCACCATTCTTCACCATTGGCCATGATGGCTGATTCTTCTAGGCATTTGATTCCAACAATATCTAGGGATTCAAGATTGGGAATTACTCATCTAGAGAAGGACTACTCTAGTCCTATGTGCTGAAAAAGACCTTTCTAATGCAAGGGGATCTTTGTATGACACAGAGTTTTGATATCCAAAGGACTGGCAGGGATCTGTAATCCTTTTCAATCCAATTTGGACAGATTTAGAACATTTTTGCCTAAATGTTTCATAAAAAAGGGAAGGACTGCTTGCATCTCAGTTATGCAGTAGGCTTTTGAAAATACTTTAATTAAAACCCCATGTAGGACAGAAATTTATTCCAACATAATTAATACCAATTTACAGGATTCTAGCAGAATATCTATACCTGGTATCTAGAAAAAAAGATACACGTAGAAAATTCTCTTTCACATGGAGTTTAATGTTTGGTTTCAAGAAACAGAATAACCACTTCCCCTGCTGCTTCTAATGGCTTAATCACACTTCTCTTCTCTTTAATCTGGCATGCATTATCAAAGTAGAAAAGCATGTGAATCATGCCAAGGATTTTCAAACAGTTTCACTGGAACCCAATCAATTTTCAGAGTCTCATTTGGGAGTAAAGTAGGATACAAATCACATAAACAAACAGGTTTGACTCTTGTATACTCGAAGTGAGTTAGGACCTGGGTATTTGGGGTTAGGACCATATTTTGTGTCCCAGCCCCAAATGGGGTCCCCTTTATTCAATGTTGGGGTCCTGTTTTTTTTTCTGAATGCCACCTCATGACTATTTTAGACATTTGCCTACATCTGTTGTGCAGTGTTTACATTAGACTCTGCAGAAGATGCTTTAGCTGTACTTCATAAAAAGGAAAATCAGCCTGCTTCACAAGCCTTTGAAATGCTGATTTGGTGTCAGTACATGTTTTATTTTTTATATCTATTTTATATACTTATATAAATTTGGGTCATGTGAACAATTCTCAGGACAAAAGAGGTGCCGAGTGGAAAAGTTTTACAAGCCCTGACATAGAGGATGGTGTCAAAGATCAGGGTCTTCTCAATGGTGCTATGAAGGCTATGGAATTGACTTCCCAGTGATTCTGCTCTATCATGAATTATTATTTTAGAAGCTTTTTTGGACTAATTCGGGCTTCATTCATTGAATCTTTTGTTTGTTTCTTTCAGTGTATATCCTGCTGTTCTCCTGGATTGGCTAAAATTATACTAAAAAGCAATACAATTTAACATAGAGTTAAAACAATTTAAAAGATACCAAAAGGTGCTCATATTGTCTCTTGGCTATAATTAGTTTCTCTTTACAATCTGCATTATATTGTTATGATACAAGGTATCTGCTGGGGATAGTTTAATACCAAACCTGTAGATGCTCAAGTCAACAGCACATTAAAATGACATCTCTTATATAAAATGGAAAAATCAAAGTTTGCTTTTTGGATTTTTCTTTGGAGAAATGTTTTCAAGCCATGAATAGTTGAAATGAGAAATCCCTAGAAACAGAGGGCTGATTTTTTTGGTATCAGGAGCGACTTGAGAAACTGCAAGTCGCTTCTGGTGTGAGAGAATTGACCGTCTGCAAAGACGTTGCCCAGGGGACGCCCAAATGTTTTGATGTTTTACCATCCTTGTGGGAGGCTTCTCTCATGTCCCTGCTTGGGAAGTGGGAGCTGGAGCTGACAGAGGGAGCTCATCTGTGCTCTCCCTGGATTCGAACTGGCAACCTTCAGGTCAGCAACCCAACCTTCAATTCAGCAGCCCTGCCAGCACAAGGGTTTAACCCATTGTGCCACCGGGGGTTCCTGGAGGGCTGATGATATCATCATCATCATCATCATCATCATCATTGATGTATTCTGCTGACTTCTTCTTGACTTTATATAGCTGGTTTCATAACAAAGCTAATGTTTGTGACAAAACCAGCTCAATAAATAAAATATAAGGAGCAATCCAAATAAGTAAACAAAGTATGTACTATACCACAGACAGAAAATAACTGAAGAGGGAAAAGCCAAAGGAGGAGCAGCCTCTTGTGACAAAACATTCTTCATACTTTAAACTTACATTCAAGGTTATTTTTTACTCTGATATGTCTATCCAAGCATGAAAATAAAACTTTTGAAAGCTTTGGAGAGAAATCTTCTGCTCCTTCCTACTGCTGAAGGATAAATTTTATTCAACCTTTACATAACAGCTTGTCATATCATATTTAATTGGATTTGCTGCATTAATGTGGAATATCAGGTTTGCTTCAGGATTTTATTGAAGAAAAACAACACTTGAAAAGAAACCCCAGACCAAAATAAATTATCCTTTCTGAAAACAGTTTGCACAAAAACTCAAAATGTTCATGAAACTATTGCTATTTCTGCCAAAGCCAATCATGTTTAAATGCCAACCCAAAACTAAATGTGAAAACAAACCATTTCACACATGGGATGAATTTGTTAATGAAAACATCCACCAAACACTTAAAATATGCAGCCTCATTGAGTGGCTTGCATCACCGCTGAGGTCAACCAAGGATGCCCAATAACAAAAAAATCCATCATTATGCCCTTCTTGCATTCTCCCACCACCACTTACATGGATTGGCGCCATCAGCTACTATTAGCATACGGAGCGAGGAAAGGTTGATATCTCGTTGATCTCTATGTGCTACTAATGCCCAGTGCATATCCCTGGATTTTACACAGGCAACTTTTGCTGGAAAGGAAACGAGAGGAAAGAGATATTGGTTCAACTCGAGCTTGAAAAGTTCAACATTTATTTAAGTACACAATAGATCTCATAAGACAGGCCACAAACAAACAGGAAGATGCAGAAGATGGGCACTTATTACTATGGTAAACAAACAGAGGAAAATCCCAGTTTAGCAATGTATTCTTTATAGCCTTCAGGCGTGAGATATGGGTGGGAGGAAAATACATCCCAACACATCTCCCCAGTAAAAAAAAGCAGAACAGTGTTTGCATCCCAAAAGGCTTTTTTAACCATGTTATTAGTATACATGTGCACGAAATTCGTTCTTACCATTTCTTTCGTGTCTTTCGTTTATTCGGAAGCACGAAACAGGAAGCCCCCTTCCCACACAAAACTCAGTTTGACACAAAAGCCTGCTTTCATGTGGAGCTGAAATGTCATGTGTGCATGCTTCTCCTCTTTCTCCTCCTCCCTCCCTCACGCCCACAATGCCCCACATTCACTCACGGGAGTTGTGGCCGGGCAGCCTCACATCTGAACCTCAGCATCAGAGTGGAAGGAACCATCTTCCCTCCCTCCTTTCCAGGTGTGTGGGTGTGGGTTGGTGACTGTTCTGGCACTCGGCTGCAAGCAGGCACTGAGAGGCACACATGCACTTTCCAGGCCTGCCTGCGCCCCGCCACACACACATTCTCTTTCCAGGGAGAGTGTGTATGTGGCGTGGGGCATGCAGGCAGGCCTGGAAAGGTTGCACACACCTCTCAGTGCCTGCCTGCAGCCAAGCACCTACTCAGTCACATACCCCACCACACACATACACCCCGCTGCCCACCACACTCTCAGAGTTGAAAGGAAGGAGGGGCGGTGGTTTCTTCCTGTTTACTTGCCAAGGTCTGGAAGTGAGGCTGCCTGGCCATGACTCGAGCGAGTGAATGCGGGGTATTGCAAGCCCGAGGGAGGAGAAGGAAAAGAAGAACCACAGTGCCTGCCAGGCAGCCGAATGCCTCAGGAAGGGGAGCCAGTGGAGCCAGTCCCCCTCCCTTAATAGGCCAATTTTCGGGTTCCAAAACAAAACAACCAAAAACAATCCTCCCAATTTCGGGAGGCTTTCCAAAAACGGATCGGGCCCTGCAACGAAAGCCAGAAACGAAATGGGACAAGCTTTTACCCGAATGCACACCACTAGTTATTAGACCTTTCTGGGCCATTTTCAGCAATGAAAAGTCCTTTCAAACAATAGAAACAAATATAAGTCACTCTCTTTTTGAAAAAAGATCTCTTGTGAGATTAAATTAGGCCCAAAACATAGTGATAATGCTTTTAACTCTCTATAGAGTATCTGGGGAGAAAATTGTAGTTTTGTTTTAAATTGACCCCTGAGGAATTCTAGCCATCACCCTCACGGCTGACATAACAGATTAGATCTTCCCATGATATCCACCTCTCATCTATTCAAAGCATACAGGTATAGAAAGGTAACGCTTACCTTTGTACTGGCAAACTTTCTGTATCCATGAAAGTGGGTTCACTTTCATTAACGAATATGGGATGCTTATGACATGCATCATGTTCATAACACTCTGAAATCAAATTAAGGGGAATGTTGGTTTCAACAACAATAATAATGAAAAAAAAATGCCTAGAATCTCACAATCTTTTCTCTGTAGATAGCTCTGGTGTTTTCGCTTTCTCAGCTCCACTCTGGGAAATCAGAACAGTGAATAGAGCTTTGGAGGGTTTTTGGTTTTCACCCTTTAATGAATGAGTCTTGCCCAGAAAGACTACTTGCCTGCCTTCAGACATTTTATTGAAATTCAAAGGCTGCAGGCAAATTCTATTCTGAATTTTACCAGGTCCTTATTATTGCTGCTGCAGTTCCCCCACCTATGAAGTTGACTGAATTGTATTGGTGGTTGTTTGATATTATTACTGATGTATTAACTCTTGTTTTATTACCTTATTGTATTTTAACCTGTGTATATTATGCTAATGTATTCATGTTGTTACTTTTGTGAACTATGTTGGCCAGACCTTGCCCCATGTGAGCCGCCCCGAGTCCCCATGGGGAGATAGTGGCGGGGTATAAATAAAGTTTTATTATTATTTTATTAAAGGCAATGTGAGAGTAGGCTTTCAGCTGTGAATATGCTATGGTCAATGCTAAAGGCTGATCTAAACTGTAGAATTAAGGCAGTGTGACATGAAAGTGTTATGGTATCTCATCAAACAACAACTGAACCATGGCAGTTAAATTCATTAATTCTATAGTGTCGATACTCCTTGAAAAAATTACTCCTCTGTTTTTAAAACCTTTACTTTCAGGAGTTGTAGATCTTCAGTTATTGCACATGGGGCAAGAGGAATTGCTTATCATCTTCCAAGACTGCTCACTATTGAATGAAGTACTCTACATTCAACAGGTCTTTGGTTTACTCCAGAATTTGGAAAAGTTTCCTCTCTAGCCAGCATGGATGTCAATAAATTGCCCTTGCTTTTTTTTTGGGGGGGGGGGGATTCTGGAAGTTGCCCCAATAATTTCTTGCTAAGAAAAAATATTAATTTCTGTATGAATAGATTACATCTATGGCATTTCCTAGTATATGACTTCCCGCACAATCATTTCCAATCAGAGTGCAAATGTGAAATAGAAAAATCTCATTCTTTAAATAGCTATTGCATGAGGCGCGACTTACTGTAAGAATCCCATGCCACAAGCCAACATCCTTCTTGAAATCTAATACGTTCACAATTGTTTCAGCTGTACAAGAAAAGAAAGGTTAGTAGTGACAGAGTTAAATAACAGCCTGAAAAAAGCTTCAGTTTAAAAAATAATTAAATACAAATTTGATGATTAAAAATGGTCAAAAGAGGAACTGCAGAACCATTTGAGACAAATCGTTACTGACAGATTGCTCTTGGCTAAACTGTTGTTTCCTTTCCCTTTGACTCTTGTTTTCATTTGCATTATCTCTCATAATCAATGGGTTCATATAGAAACAGAGTTGTTTTTTTTAAAAAAAAT
The DNA here is from genome assembly GCF_035594765.1 of Anolis carolinensis. Taxonomy (NCBI): domain Eukaryota; kingdom Metazoa; phylum Chordata; class Lepidosauria; order Squamata; family Anolidae; genus Anolis; species Anolis carolinensis. The sequence goes on along the minus strand of NC_085846.1, from coordinate 107,132,510 downwards.
GTAGAAAATACATCTGAAAGAATACAATTTTAAGAAGAAAGACAACTCCACCTATACAGTTGTCACATGTCTCTGTAACACGACTCATGATACATATCTCCAAGGCCAATGAACTCTCTTTAATTTGAGCAAACATTAGAGCCTAGGAATTATTCTACAGAATTTTTTTTTCTTCTATATTAATTCAAAATACAGCAAAATACAATCCATGACACACCCCTATCTGGACAGTTCAAATCGGCTTGCATCCCAGCCATGATCTTCCAACTTGCAACTCATTTATCTTGGTGCAACTGTCCTTTGAACAAGATAAGCAACTGCTCTGTATTGTGCCAAGGGTGCACAAAAACCCCTGGAAATTCAGCTTTCCAAAGACAGGTCAAACCAATCATTGCTTAGGAGTGATAGCTCTTCCATCTCTATGCTAAATCTATAATGAGCAGTTAGCATTCTACATAATTAGTATTTAAAGTACTTCTTTTAGGAAGGAAACTTGCTGAAATACCTTCTGTATATCCACAGGCTTGTGTAAGAGCTTGACAGTGGGTCAGCAGTGCAATTCTTGTCACAGTAACCCCAAGAACACTTCCATCTTTGCATGTTTTGTACTGCAAAGTAAGTAAATAAGTAAATAAATAAATAAATATTATTCTAAAAAATTCACATCAAGGTTGAAACTGAAGGGATAATCAACTGAGAGAGGACAAGATGGAAAGGCAGTGAGTTTCAAGCTCCAACAGACTAAAAATGACATCGGCAATTTTTCTTTAGAGGCAGTCCCCAAGTTATGAACAGTATAAGTTCTGCAGGTTTGTTCTTAAGTAGAATTTGTATGTAAGTTGGAACAAGTACATTTTTAAGTGAAACTCCAGCTATATATATACACACACACACACACACACACACACACATACATACATACATACATACACACACACACACACACACACACACACACAAACTTTGGGTAGTATAGGGAAGGGTTAACACCCCTGTAGAGTTTTCTTTTGCTGCTCTGTGCCCTTGTTCAGAAGATTTCCCCTCACTTTCTGTCCCTGTGATAATTGGATTTTGAAATATTTGGCTTGTTGTGGAAACAAGGATTAGAGATAAAGCTTCAGTTGAGACACCTTTTCCTTACTATAATTCTTTCAGGAGTGAATTTCCCTTCCAAGGGGTAGATGTCTTTCACTTCCTGTTGTCTCACCCCCGTTTATAACTACGAGTTGGATGTTCATAACCTGGGGGACTGCTTTGCATTATTCCAGTGATTGTTGTTGCTGTCTCCTGCTTTCATTCCCATGTGAGGATGCTTGTAGCAATTTCTTGGATCAGCAACACGGTTCTTTGAATTTTTTTAAAAATCAGGACGCAGTTTTCTGAAGTGCTCCTAAGGGTTGAAGTGCAAATGTTCTCCACTAAAAAATAATTTAGAATTACTGAGGTCTACTCCAGAAATACCATTTCATGGGTGCCTTGATGCACTGTAACACAGGATGTCCCAAAGTTGGCCATACATAGGGAAATAGGAGATTTGTAGCTATTATTATTATTATTATTATTATTATTATTATTATTATTATTATTATACACCTCGCTTTATCTCACCCGTAGGAGACTCAAAGCGGCTTAACATAAAAGCACTAGCATACAATTTAAACTATACAAATAAGTAAACATCAAAACAGAATTAAATATAAACAGTATTTAAAAAATTCAGTTAAAATACATTAAAATATATTTTAATTAAAAACCACAGCTAAATATAACCAGTTGCACAGTGGGTTAAACCACTGAACTGCTGAACTTGATGCCTGAAAGGTCAGCTATTCAAATCCAGGGAGCGGGGTGAGCTTCCGCTGTTAGCCCCAGCTTCTGCCAACCTAGCAGTTTGAAAACATGCAAATGTGGGTAGATCAATGGCGGGAAGGTAATGATGCTCCATGAAGTCATGCCAGCCACATGACCTTGGAGGCATCTAGAAACAACGCCGACTCTTTGGCTTTAAAATTGGAGATGAACACACACACACACACCCCAGAGTCGGACACGACTAGACTTAATGTCAAGAGGAAATCTTTACTTTTAAAAATATATCTTTATTTACAAAATATTCATTACAAAATTTTACAAAACTCTTCCAGTGTAAAAAACAAAAAACAAAAAACATAAATATTAAAATATTGAAAAATATAATATTCGTTTGTTAATTTTTCCCATATATGGAAACTTTTGGGACACCCTGTATAATACTCTGAATATATATATATATATATATATATATAGAGAGAGAGAGAGAGAGAGAGAGAGAGAGGAAAGGAAAGAAAGGGTCCTTTTTTTGCTTTGATATATCTCAGGACTAAAAATAAAACCCACTTGAGGGAAGGAATAAAAAATTGAGACTGGTGCTGGGAATTGCCAATAGATTGTGTGGGTCAATATATATATATAAACTTGTTAACAATATCAACTAACTGTCCATCTGGAGAAGATCTCAGCACAAAAAAGAGCACAGATGCTTACTCTTATGCTTAGTCTTATAGGTAATGAAAGTCAGGCAGCGGGATAAATGGCTAATGTACATATTAAGGTATGAGCTCTGTTTGAACCCTGCTGACTCTGGGAAGCAGCAGATAAGATCTCATTTCATCCAACAGCAAGATATAGGAAAGTAGCCATACTGGATCGGGGATCCTGGGTGTTATAGATGAAAAATAGTAGCATTTCCTAAGCTCTGTGAAGCAGTAAGTCATTGTTTCTGCCCTTCTAACATTAACCAGCATCCCCATTAAAAATTAAACCTCAACCAAAGCCATATATTATTCAACCACCAGGCTTTCAGGTTTTCTTTGCCAGCGGCCTGCTTCTGCGTCCACATATCCTGCTAATTCTTTACACATCCTCTGCTCTCCATTATCCCTTATTCCCTAAAGATCCAGACAAAGCTATTAAAAAAACAACAACCTGGTATCAATACTTTATCAGGTCTGAACTGGCTTCAGTGGTAGGAATGAGTCTAAGTGCTGAATTGATCGGTCCTGATCCCTGGGGCTTTCCAGTCTGAAACCCTAGCAATACAGAAACCTGACTTATACCAACCAAGCTAGAATATTTGTTCTGCTGGACTCTGACTGATAGTGGCTCTCCAACAGAAGTCTTTCTCACCACCTCCTACTGATATTGTTGAATTGGGATGATCACAAACTGAGCCTATAACCATCCACATTCAGAGCCTGCCGTTTATTTTACTACCTTGGAATAATCACTTTTGGGAACACAACTTCCAGAGACAAACTCAATCGACTTCTCGTCTTGTGCTTGGAGAAGGGCTGGTTGTGATGGAAAGTTGCACTGGACACAAGTGGGCCAGACTGGAAAAGCAGGTGGCAGAGGAAGTGGCAATCTACCTTGTGAGTCTGCATAGCTGGAAATGTTGTGGGGATAAAGCAGGTGGCACCAAGTGGCCTTTATACTTATGTCCTAGAGCACTGGCCCACCCAGGTCAATGGCAGCTATTTTATTTTTCTAGACTGGATGACTAATTGTGTGTTAGGTTACTGCATTAGTAACCCAGTAGACCTTGGGAGAACTATGCCCATTCCCACACCTCATTTGCAAAAGATTTGCCCTCGAATGACCTCCAATGCCTATTTGGAGCAGGGAATATTTTGACATATTTTAAGGGCCTCTTGGGCCATTTCCAAGTTGAGGTAGGGGAATATCCCAAAATATGGTAGAAATGCTCTCCATGTCTCCCAGAGTGTATTGGGAAGCTTTGGGCGGTCTGGAAAAAATTGACAACAAAATAGTCCTGGGGGCTATGAAGGTAAACTGCTAAAATTGCAGAAAGGTAAAAAAACCCAAAAAAATGAGAATGGGTTTCTATGTAAATATGTTCAAAGCTATATGAGCTGTAAATAGATACATCTTTCATCCCTTTATATTAAGGAAAATGCACACTGAGGATGCTCCAAATTCTTCAAAGCATGAACGGATTGGAGGTTCAATGTCTGACGAAAACCAGCACATGTATAATATGACATTTAAAGAGGCAAGGAATATGATATCCTCAACGAAATTTAATCTAGAGGGAGAGGACAAGAAACACATACATGCATGCATGCACACACACATACTGAATTCACCTCAATGTAAGCTGTGTCGTTGTTTGCATCTTTGATATGTGGAAACCAATCTCGAGGAGGTTTTGAAAGATGTTTTGACTCTGTGACAAACCACAGCAATTTCGGCCAGCCTTGGATAGAAAACATAAAGCTTGAGTCATGTCTTTATTTTAGGCATCCCCGCTAAAGCAGCAGCCAGGCAGAAACAATAAAATAGTAGTTCTTAACCTGAAATATATGTAATCTCTAGAGGGGTCTATGGATGTAATTCAGGTCTGTGAACCAACAATAAAAACTGGGTTTTTTCCCCCCTTTGATTTTCTTCCTATTACAGTAGAGTCTCACTTATCCAACATAAACGGGCCGGCAGAACGTTGGATAAGCGAATATGTTGAATAATAAGGACAGATTAAGGAGAAGCCTATTAAACATCAAATTAGGTTATGATTTTACAAATTCAGCATCAAAACATCATGTTATACAACAAGTTTGACAGAAAAAGTAGTTCAATACGCAGTAATGCTATGCAGTAATCACTGTATTTATGAATTTAGCACCAAAATATCACGATGTATTGAAAACATTGACTACAAAAATGCGTTGGATAATCCAGAACGTTGGATAAGTGAGACTCTACTGTACTTTGATTCTTTTTTCTACTGCAGTAAATGTTAAGGTACAAATTTAGGCTGGATTCTGGTTAATGAATAATGAGGCATAAATCTAACCTGCAGGAGAGAACTGATGAGCATGTAGTAAAACTCAAAGCAAAGCAGGAGACAAATATTCACATGCTGGTAGATGATTGCTTGCTTTATTTGTTTTTGAAAACTCAATGTGTTTTGACCACTCACAGAGCTGGCCTCCCTCATGGCGATCAATATTGTTCTTTCCGTTTCCTTGCAATGCGTATGAAGACATAGTGCCAGCCTACCTTTAAACTGTGGTATTTCCCCCGTGGGGCTCTTAGGCAGTCCTTTATGGCACGCGTCACTAGTCAAGGCCACAGTAACACCACAGCTGCCAAGCAAGAAGCCTATCTGTTGGCTTCCTGCATCCTGGTTGAAGACAAAGCAAGAGAGGACCCATGAAAATAAATCACAGAGGCAATGAAAAGGCCACTTCAAATGAAACACAGTTATGCAAAAGGTACTGGGCTTTGCTTAGCAAACCAAACACTTTTTAAGAGATCTGCCATCATAATCAGAGCAAATTTACTACATTTAGTACCTTTGAGTTTTTGAGACAGAGGCCAAGAATATCACATCTTGAAAATTGCACCTTGCTTTAAAAATCCAATTAAAATTACTGTATATACTCGAGTATAAGCCTAGTTTTTCAGCCCTTTTTTAGGACTGAAAAAAACCCGCCTTGGCTTATACTCGGGTGAGGGTCCTGGTGGGCTTATATTCAGGTTGGCTTATACTCAAGTATATATGGTATATTTATTATTTTTCTCTATTAGTATTGGTATTGTTACATTTATTGTTTTACTCTATTAATTATTATTATTACATTTATTATTTTACTCTATTATTGTTGTTACTTTTACATTTATTTTACTCTATTTTTATTATTAATAATACATTTATTATTTTACTCTATTTATTATTACATTTATTATTTTATTGCATTTATTATTATTATTATTATTATTACATTTATTATTTCACTCTATTATTATTAAAAGGATACATAAGCACATTTACATTGAAGAAGATGAAAATAATGAACGCAATTTCCTGCTTCTTGGCAGGGGGTTGGACTGGATGGCCCATGAGGTCTCTTCCAACTCTACTATTCTATGATTCTATGATTTAATCAGAGTTGAACAGTCGTATCTTAAATTACAGTTTGATGTAAAGATTCAAAAACATTTAAACTACTGATGCCTCAATTAATGTAATTTTATTGGTATCTTGGCTTATACTGGAGTCAATGTTTTCCCTGTTTTTATGTGGTAAAATTAGGTGCCTCGGCTTATACTCAAGTATATACGGTAAATGGAAATTCCTGAAGTTCCTAGTTGTTGTTGTTGTTGTTTTGCTATTTTAGCTAATGATTGAAGGGCTCTGGGAAATCTGAATTGAGCTCCCAGATGCCTGTGGCAGAGAAGAGAAGAGGAATAACATGGGCCAGTCTGAGGAAGAAGATTTAAGAAGAAGGTGTAAGCCAATTTGATTTATCCTTATGTAACCAAAAAAAACAACAACAAAGAAACAAAACCCAAACAAATTTATTCCAACTTCCCTTATGCAAGAACGTGGAAGTATAAAATTAGTTGTTGATTCTCACAGGTAAAACACAGAACAAAGTAATAGTTAATACATGGAATTGACAGCTGTAGAATATGATGACCTTGACAACTTTTTAAAAGAAACAGAACAAAACAAAGCAGACCTTTAAGATGCATTCATTTCAGTAATTTATAATTATCAAGTTCAAACAACTGTCTCTGAAAACCAAAGGCTGAACAAATAATAGCAAACATTACTTGGGGGCTTTCTGGAGACATCTGGATGGTCATTCTTAGAAAAAGATTGTCAACACATCTGGAATTTTGGTCACATTCAACAAAGTTTCTGTGTAAAGCAGACCGAATCCTCCTTATAAAGATTCCCCAAATGGTGCGCTATTGGTGGCCAATGGCTTGCATACCCATAGTGCACTATTGGTGGGCAATTGCTTTCATATCCACTGCAGGCCTTATTATGAGTTTTAAAGGAGATACCCAAAGTGATGGACTTATTTCAGCAACACAATTTGGCACCTTGGATAGCTCCTTGAAAATCCAGACTAAAACTCCACTTTCTGACATGAAAAATTCCTCATAATGCTAGAGTTTGGATATTTCCAAATGGAGCAGGGGAGCAGCTGCACTTTTTTTGCAGCACTGAGTCAAACAAGTCTAATCACCATTGTATGGTTTACCATTCCTTCCTCTTCTCCTTTTTCACATACAGCTAAAACATATGTTCCACCTTGACTAAAAACTAGTTAGAAAGGAGAAGATGCTTCTTCAGTTTTTGGGTCTCTTGTTTCAATGTACACAGGCAGTTAATATTATTTTTAAAAGGACCGAAATTATGCACATGGAGCCCCTTGACATGCGACATGCATCTGTTCAAGAGTTCAGTGTCCTAATTTGTACATATGTGCTTGAAACTTCTTTAAGTAGAAAAGAATTTTAAAGCAAAAAAAAGAGAATTTTGCAAAGAGCATTAAACATTACAATGATCTTATCACAAAGCAAAGAAATTATGCACGACAGAAGTGAGGGAAACAAGAGACTTGGAAAAATTTAGTTGCTATCAACATAAATAGTATTATAGACAGATCTGATTTCCACAGCTTATTTAGCTTTGCTTTGTACATACAGTTAAAGTGTTTAATAAATTATTTGACTCAGATAAAAGACATGCATCAATTCCCCACTTCATTGCGCCAGCTTCCCCACATCCTATTTGAGAAAATGTTTTACTAAATTGATGAGTGTGTGTATATTGAATTTTGAATGACATGGTGGGATGAGAAACTAGTTCATGATTGACTTGTATAACCTTTTCATAGTTCAGACATCCAGCAAGTTCTCAACTCTATTTGCATTTTCTGCTTATTGTAATCATTATTAGATATTTATTTCCAGTTTGGACATACTTTTGCAAGAAAAGTCTTCAGAAATGAGCTCTCATTTGGTTTGGCTTCTATGAAAATCCAGACAGAAGGAGGAGTCCCCTTTTTAAGATAAATAGAAAGAGATAAAGAGGATGAAATTATGCCATTTGGGGGGAAAACGGTGCATGCTGTGCTGTCAAGTAGCTCAAGGAGGACCTGAATTAGCCAGGGCCTAGAAAATCTACAAAAGGCATTAATACATGGCAGCAGATAAGCTAAAAATGCATCCTACAGTAGGCTGGGATTGAGGTTATTAGCTTGCCATTAACTTCTTTCCTGAAAAGAAAATTTCTCTTCCTTGTTCTTACTAGCTTCTAATGTCATCATTTACAAGTCATGCCAGTGGTTTCTTAGCCAAAGCAAATCATTCTGACTTTGAATAGCAGCATTCCAAGGGCAACACATTCCTGTAATTTCCTTACCTATCAATATCCTTCCCTCGACTTATTCCCAGGGCAAGTTAAAGATAGATAGATAGATAGATAGATAGATAGATAGATAGATAGATAGATAGATAGATAGGAAGAATTTGCATTCAGAAGCCCAAAGTCAATGTTAGAGCAGGGGCTTTAACATTTGCAAATCCAGCTTTAGTTGCTTGGGCTTCCTGACACACAGATAACACTCGATCTATCATCTTGGTTACAAAACAAAGGTGCATAAGAAAAGCATGTACTCCATAGGATGTGCGATAAGCTCTCTCTATCTCTTTTCTGAAGTTGATATGGAAGAGGTGAAAAGGCAGAAAAGAGGAGAAGAAACTTCTACATATATAAAATATTGCTTATTGCTCAAATGTATCCCGAATAACATCATTCTCCGGGGCACTGCTCTGTGTCCCATATGTTTCTCCAGAATTCAAGAATGCATTTGAAGAATACAAAGCACCATGCAAACATATAGGGCTTAATAAGTACATCGATCTGTAGGTTTCCTTTCCTTGCTTCTGCTCTGGATATCACTCACAAAATCCTCTTTTGTCAATGCAACATATACGGCCTGTTAACTGACAGCTCTCTCCCTTAAACCCCTTTAGAAAAGCACTTTACCCGCACAGACTTGTAGCATTGTTTGGACTGGGGAAAAAACCCGATCAGCTCAGAAACATTGACATGTTCTGGAGATGGCCAGGATTAACTACAAAAAGGCAAAGTGACCTTTACACAGAGGTATGTCCTCTCCCACCAGTTTGTCAAAATAGTTTGCCTCATTCATGGAGAGCTTGAGGCAGATTCAATAGGAAAATATCCAACTGTACCAGAGAGAGAAAGAAAAAGAGAAAGAGAAAGAGGTGATTTCCTGGGAAAACAACAGGTCCTGTCAATTCTGCAGTGTTAATCACCTTTTTTGGGCAGGTGAAGAAGACAGAAGGGGAAGGAAACTAGCTGCCTTGAATACAAATTGGTATGATTTGCTATTCCACAACCGAATAGCATCTCACCTTCAAGCCTTAAAATCCTTCCAAAGGATTACTGAATACTATGTGTCACTAGAGGGTAAACAGACATTATTATTTTATGTGTGCATATCCACACAGGTTTTCACCCTATAGTCTCCAGTCCTGTCTTACAGAGAAAACAAATACCTGCCCAGACTTTTCATTAAAACAAAGCAATGGAAAATATTCGTTCCCGACTTCTGTGTCTCAGGTAATTCAGCAGCTGTGCCTCCAAGGTATTCGGGGGTCTTGGCCTACGAAAAACCTACAGCCAGCTGGAAATGACAAGCATTTCCTTGTACACTGCCTTCCCAGGAATGTTTTCCCTAAGAAAAGGGAGGGAGTCGGTGGACAAGGTCATAGAATGACTAGCTAGATTCTTAGGTTTCTGCGGCTTTGTGACATTGAAAACCAATGTGCCAATTATAACTCTTTGCTTGGATTTATTTGCATGACTTCTGCTCTAAGCACAAGCCAATAAGTGAGGTGAATGCAAGTGAAGAATGCTGTTCACTTAGCTCTCTCATTTCTACTAGGACCTCACACTTGTTCTCTGGCCCTAAGTTACACTGAGAAATGCAGTCTCAGAACATAGTCCCCAATTGGTTGTAAAATTCAACCACTGGGAAAATGCCTACTCAGCCCTGCCCCAAGGAAACCCAATAAAAACCAGGACAAGGGTATCATAAAAACCTAAATTATAACGCATTGTGGAACAGGCACATGTAATATCAAAAAGAGATACAGGAACCTCATCGCACCTTTAACATCAACTGTGGGGAAGGGGGCATTGTACCATGAATTGGGACTACAGCCCAATTCATTAGATGGCTCTTCCCAGCAGTGAGACCTCACAACCAACTTGGGGTCACATCTGATGTCTTTTTATGTTAAGATTAACACAGTTATCTCTTTGAATAGTAATGTAACAAGATGCCATAACCTAGAAGTATTGGTAACATAGAAGTAACACAGAACAAACAACAATGCTAAGTGGGTTGCTGTGGTTTTTCCAATAATAATAGTGGTTTTGGGTGGCGCACAATAAGTAATGTTGACTTGTTACTCCTAAATGTTTTTTGGGAGGTTTAATTGAGGATTTCCTTTGGCTCTTTTTTATATAAGGAAGCAGAAAAAATAAAACAAAGGAAACCAAAAAGAAGTGCAACAATACAGGGAATAATTAGTTATCCTTACCATAACTAAGTAACTTTGTAAAGATAATTGTTGTCCCTATCATAACCAAGTGATTTTGTAAGCAACCACGGAGAAGCCAATAGATGCTCTTGCAAATAGCATTAACTTAGAAATCGAAAAGGAAATTAATTAAGATAAAAACAGAGGACCAAAGAAGGGAAGCAGAACTTTCAGAAGCAGTTGGAAAGTGGCAGAGATAAGGAAGGACGAGATAAGAAAGTGGAAAGGAGGAAGGAGGGCTTTAATAAGGGAACTATGGGAATGAGAAGCTACACAAAAAAAGACTTGGTAAAAAGGTGAGAGACTTGAGAAGGCAGAATTTGCATTTGTCAGTCAAATTAATTATCACATAAAGAATTGACACAGTTCTCACCATGTGTACGAGGAGAAAAAATAATTGTGGGAAAGGACCCTTCACAGAACTGGTCAGGAATGGACCATATATACTAAATGATATTAAGGTTCTGGGTTTACGCTGTACCATAGCAATTCCTTATGTGGTGCTCTTGAGATTTTTAGACAATGTGTGCCTTTGAGATTCTCAGTATCTCAACCTTAGGCTGACAGAAGTTGAAGTTCAAAAATCAGGAGGATGTCAAGTTGGTAAAGGTTGAAAAGAGCCTTCAGCTGGTCAAGTCAACTTCACTCCCACTTAAAAATAATTTTTCTCCTAAAACCTTTTGCCATTGTATCTATTGCATAAACCTTACGGTAACCAAATTATATTTTATCTGCACCCTTATGCCTCATAAACCGTGAAATTCTAACAAGTGAACTACATTCACAGACAAAAGGAGTGCTATATAGAGATCGAGGTTCAGGAAACACAATAAGTCATTAGCATGACAATGCACACAATACAGCCTTCCAACAATGTGAGATAGAAATCAGGTACTGAAACTGATTAAGCAGAACTCTTTTGGGGATGGTCCATCCATGAAGTGCAATTTCACTTCATTAGTTTCACTCCATTTCCTGCTGTATGTAAACAAATGCAGGTAATAAACATAACCACACACATTGCCAGGGCTACCAATTCTTATTTGTCAAGAAGACCACAACATCACAGGTAGCTGCTGTGATGTTTTTCTATGTCACAATACAATACACAATCTCCTCAAGTTATCTTTATACTTTTGTGACAGCATGATATTTATTTTCAACAGCAGTCTTGGTATGATTCAAGCCCACTGTCTAAACGCTTCCAGTTACTTTCACAAACATTTCAACAGAAAAGGCAGAATAAGACACACAATTATTTTTGGCACATTTTTCTGCAGATGTCTATTCAGATGTTTGCAAAGAGAACCTTATGGAATTCTTATGGTCAAGCTTTCAAATACAGAATGGAGCATCTATGCATTATTTGGGGTTGGGGGGGAGGAAAGGCAGAAAACTGGGTACTGCTTCACGTGTCTTTTTTATTTGTGTCTAAAAGAAACATCTTTATTGAATTTAATCTTTTCCACAGTACTATAGTGTCCTCATTTTAAAACCATGTTGAATTTTGCAAACACAAATGCAAATATGAAAAAAAATCAATATTTGTCACAACCATGCCTATTTGAACCGCATAGAAATGAAAATATTGCCAAAAGCTGAAGATTCCACAGAACTCTCTCTCTCAGAAAAGCAAGTTAGCTTAATCAAGATTTATCTATTCTTCTACATCCATTCCAGCTTCTCTGTGTCCCTAATAACTTTGCTACACAGCCATCTAATGTTCATACTGATGTAGGAAAAACTAAAATATGCTATACTAAAAAGTCTTTTTTGTTCACTCTATAGAGGTCATGATTCAACACTAGTCAGTGCATTTGCAATATCAATCTAGTTTTGAAACGAACTAAACACAAACAAAACTTCCATTTTTTTAGCCAATCCCAAAGAGTATTGTTATTTTTCACTACAACCAAATTGCCTTTTGAAGTTTCTCCCAAGAATAAATGCATTTAGGAATATCTTTGCCCAAATGCATGATCCAAAGAACTAATTCAAAACCAGCTCCAAAAATGAGTCAGTCTCTTTCACATGAGGATATGATTATTACATATTTCATACACTCTGGAGTAGCTCTTTCAAGTCCCCATAAATATAGGTCTAAATCTGTTTATCCTGACTAGAGTACACCCCATTACATCAATGCCAACTTAGCAAGTCAATACTTGTGTATGTTTCATTTATTTTGTGGGTGAATTCCATTTGGAGCTGGAGATAATATGCTAATTGAACACTGGCAAGATTGCAACTGTCTTTCTTTTTTTGAAGAACTAGAGTAGATGTTGTAAGCCTTGCCTATATTGCACATTGCCCAGAAATTAAGAGCAAAACAATAATGTAAGCAAGGCTTCTGCTATCCCAGGTTTGCAGGATTAGTAGTCTTTGAGTAATTCTCAATCTAAATTCAAGCCAAACCCAATCCTACTCAGCAGATACATTTTAGCTACTTTCCTGTTGTTCCATGCTTACTTTAAGACAGTGGTTCTCAACCTGTGGGTCCCCAGGTGTTTTGGCCTACAACTCCCAGAAATCCCAGCCAGTTTACCAACTTTTAGGATTTCTGGGAGTTGAAGGCCAAAACACCTGGGGACCCACAGGTTGGGAACCACTGCTTTAAGGAAACAATCATAATTGATAGTCCTTTTCAGAATGCAGTGTGCAATTGATACCACAATTTCTCCATGTAAACCACTGGTGTCTAACATTTAGTCCTCCACGTGTTTTGGACTTCAGCCCCCAGAACATCTGGAGGACCAAAGGTTGGACACCATTGATGTAAACAATGTTGTTCTTTCAGGAATCTTGTCCTGACATAGAACACCAAAACATCAAACAATGAGAACTTAAGGACAGCTTCTATAATTATTAATTAAATGATATCATAGCAAGTTCACCTTTTCCTCTTTAATAGACTGAAAAAGCACTTGTACAGTAAAAACTCCATCTAGAAGAACTGTGACTATTTCTAAGTGATGTCCTTAACATGTACATTGCACTTGAACTATCTCTTGCATATACAGCTTGCAGACAGTTTTCAAACAAAATCAAATACATAAAATACAGATGACTCCCAGTGAAGCTAAGATGAATTAACTAGATCATGCATATAAGAGTTATCTTCTATTTTTAAAAAGTTATGTAAGAATCCCTACACATGTTTCATTCCATTTCCAAATATGTGACCCACTCAGGTGGTCAAGTCCTGTAACAATTTGTTCTGACAGCAATTCCGACAAAGACAACGAGAAGCATTTTTCTCTTACCTTTCTGGTAAGTGGCACTTCAATAGGAACAGGGACAACTTCTGCAAGTAAGCAGCCATAAAATGCTACCATAAAAGCAGCAGGGTCATTGTTGGGGAATACTAGCGCTACCTATAAAACAACAGGAGGAAAAAACAATTAAGTACAGTTTCAAAACATATTTTCCTACTTTTGGCTAATGCACAAGAAAAATTTCATGCCTAGCAAACAACAATTTCAACTGGGTATGTTAGATTTTCAGAGAAAGTTAGTAATATCGGAGACGCTGACATCAGAAACAAGGAGCAATGAGATCTCATAAAATCAAGCTGCACTTAACAAGAAGCTAGGACTTGACTTATTAAAGATGTACTGTTGATGTCAACTATCCTAGTAGGCTTTCATACAGTTAATACCTGAAGACAGGTGGCTCTAATGGCAATGGAATAGTGAATTAATTCTGTTTTAGTGCAATTTTTTAAAGAGTTGCCCAAGTTCAAATTGAATCTAGAGTTGTTTTATTAGCACACTAACATCAGAGCAAACATTTGAATGTTAATGAATAATAAAGGAAGATGAAACAAAAAATATACACATCCACATGTCATCGCTACTTCCTCTAAGCAAATGATAGTAATACATGTCCAATTTTAACTTAATCAGACTGTAAACCCACATGGTTTAAACTATTAATAGTATAAGCACTGTGTTTTTAATCACTTTCTAAAGGTCACATCGATAAACTATTAAGCCACAGCCTTTCTACAACTACAACAGGGATCTCTCGGGTATATGGGATTGTGTGCGTGTTTCTCTGTGTGCCCACAAAATTACATGTCTGTATCGAGTTTATGTACATGAACCAAGGAGAACATTAAGGGAGTTATCCCAATTATAATTTTGTTTCACCTTATTGCCTTCACTCCATAAAAAAAACACATAGCAGAAACCCATTTCTCTTGTCAGAAGCTATGCAATTAGTTTTCCCTCCAATTTCACTGCTACATTTCACCCCTATATTTTAAATATATATTCTTCTACAAGAATATATAAAAGGAAATAAGTGTTATATTGCATTAATATATGCCTCAGTCATACACACACAGGAAGCTGTTTCATATTGGTCCATCTACTACTGTCAATTCTGGCTGACAACTGCTCACCAGAGTTTCAGGCACGATTCAGTCCTAATCTTATCTGGTTAGATCAGGCATGAGCAAACTTTGGATGTCCAGGTGTTTTGGACTTCAACTCCCACAATCCCTAACAGCCAACTGACTGTTAAGAATTGTGAGAATTGAAGTCCAAAACACCTGGACGGCCAAAATTTGTCCATTCCTGGGTTAGATCCATTGGGTTCCCTGATCGTTTCTCATCCAGGAACCTCCCAGATACGATACTGCTCACCTTTCAAAATCCAACAGGGTAGGATTCAGCGTACATATAGCATGGTCACTTTCCAGATTCTCTTTAAGGAGTGCTTCTAAATATATATATATTCTAGAATTTTATGTATCTATGTATTTATTTATTGTGTTCTTCTGTGTAGTGCATTTCCTCTCAAACAATCTCACATTAAATCAACAGTTTGCAGTCGGTTTCAGAAAACAGCTTGTGAATAAAACATGGAAGGGGGAAGAAGAGCTAGGTATTAAAGACTGGAGAGATAAACTGGGGGAATATATCCAAATGGCCAAGCTGACAAATAGTAACAGAGGAGGTAATAATGAGGATTTTGTAAACAAATGGAGGCTGGCACTTGGGTATCTGGAAAAGAAGACAAAGGTAGATTTGATGACTGCCATAAAGGGGATTCAATGAAAGAAGATACATGGGTAGTTGATGGTTAGTTACGTGATACTTACTGAGGGGTATCGGAGGTCTAGGGGGTTGGGTTCACGGGTGAGGGGTTTGGGGGACAAGGATAAGTTAAGGTATAACAACGGTATAGCCACTCTGTGAATATCCATTAGTTTAACAAGCGCTGGCTGTACACTACAGTGCAAATCTTTATATCTTTCTGTATTTTTTTTCTTTTTTTATATGTGTGTATTTTATTTTACTTCTTGTTTTTCACTTTCATGAATGTCTGTTATAATTTCTAAAATAATTAAAAAATTAAAAAATTTAAAAAAGAAAAAAGAAAGCAGCTTGTGAAAAAAGCCTTTCATAATGGCAGTCTATCATTTTGGTATTCCATTTGCAGTTTTTCACAAAACTTGAGCTTCTCCCTACATTCTTCAAGACATCCTTCTGGAGGCCACAGCTACTTTTTTCTCATAGGGTTAGTGTTATAATTTGGCTGCTGGTATCACCCACTATTTATGTAAGGCCATATATGGAGACACCTACACGGACTACCTCGATTAGTATGATATTATTGCCTCTAAAACTTAAGGGAGACAAAAGAGATGAAGGAAATTAATTATGTATGTGTGTGGGGGAATTAACTTTTTGAAATCCCGTAAGATTTATCTCCACTGCAGAATCCTGTCATAACCTGGCTTTCACCCTCAGGATTCAGTGAAGTATCTGTTCCAAAACTAATTTCAAGAAAAAGATTCACTGCTATACACAGCAATTTGAGGGAAGGCAAAGGCAGGCAGGATGTGCAAAGAAGAAATCTCTAGCTGTGCTGTCATCTTCCTAGTTTCTCTTGACTTATTTACTCTGCGGAGGGCTTCAGCCCTCTATGGCTATGACTTAGAGACTTAAACACAGTCATAAATCAAGATGAAAGATTCTGGAGACTTGTTTTGGCTAAATGCCAAAGCAGACAATGATTTAAATTCAACATCTGTCTGCAGTCTCTTTAGTTTTATTCTTCAGGATTACTTATGAACACAAAAAATGCAGAAAATCGCATCTTTTCTGAAGGTCCTGTACCGACATCATCCAGTCCCTTTGGGCAGCATTCTGAAGCTGAGCAGCTTTAAGAGAGAAAAGAAAGAAATACTCCACAGCAATACCCTACTGTTAAAGGCATAGACTGCAATGGCTCCCAACCTTTGGTCATCTAAGTATTTGGAACTTGAACTCCCAGGAGCCCCAGCTAGACTGACCAACTGTCAGAAATGTTGGGAACTGAAGTCCAAAACATCTGAAGCATCAAAGATTGGGAACCATTAACATGGAGGATCCTATTGGAAGGGACTATGGTTTTATTTATTTATTTCGTGTCAAAAGCATTTCAAAATGATGGGGAAAAAAGAAGAAAATCACAAGCAACTAAATAGTTTTGGACCAAAAGCGGGCAACAGCAACCGCATGGTGTTGGTGGGGCATAGTCCCGCATGGGACTATGGTGAGGAGGGTAAACTAGAGGGCATTAGAAGACTCTAAAGAACTTAAGTTTAATCCTCAGCCACTTTCATTAACTCCAAATTGCTCATTTTGCACTTGCCAAATATCCTTCACCACTTGTGTGCAAACTCTGTTCAGTTGAGGCATTTAGGGAGTGCACATTCAATCAGACTGAGCTTCTTTGAAGCTGCGAGACAGGTAGAAATTTAGGACATTGTTTATAGCCACTACATTGCATTTATTCTGGGCTATTGTTATTATTGTTTTATTTATCTTGTAGTTCACTTCAAACTTTCAGAAAAAAAGGACTTCAAAATTATGCACATTCTGTAACACAGTGTTCATTTTTTAACCATCAACAGAGACATTTCTGTCCAGAGTTATCAGTATTCTTATGCAAATTCACACGGAAACAACAGCTGTTTGAAGACTTGGACATCTTAGGAGCTAGAAGTAAGATCAGACTGATTCCAAAAGAACATATTTGCATATTTGGTCCTAGGCGTAACAGGGAAGCATCCAAAAGCACTCAGGAAAAACCATTGGTATCACCATCATAGAGAAGTTGTTTCTCAGGGTCATTTCCCAACAGAATTCCTACTCTGAATTTCTTATGATAAGTATTGTTTTGCCATCATGGTGGTCTACTGGTATATACAAGATGGACAAGAGTGTGAAAATGAAGAAAGTACAAAGCAGTCATGAGAATCTAATTTGGTCCAAATTTAATACTGGCATAGGAAATGGCTGTCTACAGACAGAAGACTCAAAGTACAACAAAAAGAAGGGGATTGCAACTCATGGTGGAGTTTAACAATGATGGCACATAGAGTTACTAATCGAGATGGGGACAGCAGAAAATTGACAATGAGAGAGATCAGAGAGTCTAAGTGGACAGTAGGGATTAAGCGAGAAAAGGTCAAGTTGGCAATGAAGCTATACAAAGAGGGAGACCATCATCTTGATGGATTAAGGTCACAATGGAGCAGGCCTCATTCAGAGATATATATGCTTTGAAGAGACATTGAAGTGAAGTAATCAAGCCTTTTTACACGGTAACCCCGAGGGACATATATCAAAACCTGATCATACAAGTCTTTAGAAACATGTAAGCAATAATACACCGGCTTTTATAATAAGTCACTATTAAAAATGGCCACTGCCACACTCCTACAGAGCAGCTTATGCCAGGAGCCCTTATTAAAAATTACTGCTGCCATTCTGCTCCATTCAAGTGCTCTACATGGCTCTTCTTCCACGTTGCTGCTGCATTCAGACCAAAACAGAAGACAAGGGGAAAAGGAAGGAGAGGGGGGTGCCTTTCTTTCTCCAGTTTGGGAAAGAGAGGGGTAATGAAATGGGTCTTCTTGCCTCGACCTCTTCCCACTGCCTTCATGCTGCATCCCTATTCTAGTATTAACCTGCGTACAAATTGATCCAGGTTTTTGGAGCTTATTTTTTGTCATTGTCACTTATACCCAAAAATATTTTGGCATATATTGAAAGATGGAAATTAAGAAACTCCTGGTGAATGTTTTGAAGGGAAACATTGTTGGAGAGTATATTGCCTTCACTTCAGGCTGAAAGAAAATATGTTCAAAGGATAAGAACTTCCCAACCACTATAGTTTCAGTGGTTTGACTGTATCTCACATCAGGACTGTTGGACTGACATGAGATCATGAGGAAAAATGTGCACACAAACACCTTGATTAAAAAACACTTCTTGAACCCACTCAAAATTGTTATGATCTTACGCCAAGTCCCTCAACTTTCAAGTAGAAAAACCATTCTGCTTGTACCGAGTATCTTATTAATTAGCTGGCAATATTCATAGGTTCAAACCTAGTAGTTTATCCAAACAAGGCCTTCATTGTCTCTGGGGTCTCCCAGAACACAAAGAGGACACACAGATGATATAAAAATGAATTTTATCCACATGACATATACCACAATGGTTTCTATATAAGGAGGCCTTTGTGAGATAAAGTACATTTTTTAAAAATGGGGAAATATAATTTTATCAAAAAGACTATTGCTGTAAATTCTCTGTAGTTTGCTAACCAATTTATTGCAGTTAGCTTGTATTTTGACATAATCATTTACAATTCAGTGACATAGTAATATATCATGAATATATAATCTTTCTTTAAAAATGTATTCCAAATGAACACAGGTGAGGCATAGTCGGTTGTTAGGGTTAGGGGCACAGTAAAAGTATAAAGCTGTGAAAAAAGGCTACTATTTGTTACATGCAAGAACACATCTAGGAATTTTAGGCCCTCCAGCATGACTCCATGCTCAACTTCTGCTGCAAGCTAACCACAGAATTGCACTGGCGGACGGACCTTCAGTGTCCTACAGAGAACATTTTAATGAAATCCATGATAAATCAAATCTGCAAAGGTCAAACCTGCAAATGTGATTGTCAGACTGTACTGCAAAGGCCCTAAATGAAAGCTTAGGCACTTACCCTGTCTCCTGGTCGCACCATGGGTTCTTGCTTTGTGCCCAATTTATGCAGTATATTGTAAGCAACCTTCATACTGCGAGTCCAAAGTTTGCCTATAGACAAAAAACCAGTGAATTATACTGTTTTAAGCCCAAGTGATTCAAAATACATCACACACAACCCAAAAGCTTCATTGTTCTCCAAAATTCTGAGACCCTGTCATACTATAAACTTCATATTCCTTTACATTCAGATTCACATACTTACAAAACAGGATTTTTTTTAACCATGATACTTGATATACTGTAAAATAGGTCCTTAGTGTCAGAATAGAGGCCCTATCATGCACTGTATTGTGGCAAAATCAATGTTGCTTGCATTGATCAACTATTCTTCTCCATCAACTCCCCACAAATCAGAGAAGAGACTGTTGGTTGAGTGTGAAAGGCATTGGCAAACACAGCATACTAAGCACCTAGGAGACCTAGCATGGCTCATAGGCCATGCATTTTGAAGGTTTAAGGACAAAAGCAAAGGCTGGGATGTCTGTCCTAATTTTATATAAGTCCCATATACGCTTGAAAGAAAACTGTCTTCCAAAAAAAAAAAAGCGTATGACTATAACCCATTGAATCATTGCAACTTGATTACATTTACAACTGTAAAACTATTTATTATATGAATGACTGAAATCAATGAAACATGGAGTTTCATTTAGTAGAGAAACATTTAGTGGGCCCTCTAAATCAATGGAACCTACATAATGCTACATAAAACCTACATCAGATTAGTTTGCCCTTTAGTTAGGACAAGTGATTGAATTTTGACTGATATGCCACACACAACACAGTGTTTCAAATGGCTATCCCTCAAGTCCATTTTGGATACTACAAGAAGGACAAGAGAAAAAAAAATCAGCAGCCAAATCCTATTATTTACTAACATGATAAACTGAGAGATACATATGGAGAAACTTTGGGTTACTCTGCTTAGGTTGTATTTGCCTTTGAATTTAGTTCCCTATCTGTACTTTTTTTTTAAAATTATTATCCCCCTAGTAGTTTTACCTGCAAGTGAAGGTCTAAAATGTAGTGCTTTACAGCACTGAACAAAATGCAAGCAAACTGGTGGTAATTCCCTATTTATGTACATTTTAACTAGGCTACTAGTCCAGTTAAGACCCTAACAACTGCACTTTGTACAGCTATAAGAAACTGCAACAATCCTCAAAGGTGATGGGAAATACTTTGCTCATTTCGAGCTGTATGCATTTACAATGGATCCAAGGCAAAACTACGGGGTCTAGATGTAGAAATTAAATATTACAGAGATCATTTCTTAAATCCCTATTCAAATATCAATTTACAATACTATTTTTGGTGGTGCAAAACCTGCTCCACTTCATAGACAAGCATATTTTGGTGTCAAACACTTCAGGTAAAGAAAACCTTCTGCGTCAAGAGGATGCAAACTGGTGAACTATAATACTATCTCACATATCTATAGCCCAGTAAACACTCTAAGCAAAACTTTGTATTTTATGAAGTATAGCAGTCAAATTGAGAGAATTCTGCAACGGTTGCCTTGCCAGCCCAAGTGAAATGGTTCATTTTCGATATAGCTCATAAACTGATTGTTTGGTGTCATTTTAAATATTGGCAAACATTCACCATGTGTACTTCTGCAGGGCACTGTTCACATCCAATCTCTATTGAAAATTATGCAAAGGCATGACTTGATACAGAGGAAGGTATGACTATAATCAAGCTACCGGTCACTTCCATTATAGAGCAATATCATTAAACATATTGAGAACAATCATATAGGCATAAATGTTCCCCACAAAAGGTAAAACCTTCTTTCCATGAAGCTGTGATTGTTTTGTCAAGCCTTTACTTTCAACATGAAATCTTTTCCTGTTAGAAGTTAAATAAGGGACACTTCAGAATAAATAAATACACAGATAAATAATACTTTCTCAATCAGAATTTAGGGGGGGGGAGAAGACACTTCAAAATCCTTGTCAACTTAACTCAGTTAAAAATGAAGGAAGTGATACAGCAAGAGAGGAAAGAAATATCTTTGAGAAGAGACCATCAGAGGACAGACACATCTCTTTGCACAAAACACATTTGACAGAAATACAAAAGATTGAGAGCGTTGCTACAGAACCAAATTGGCAGTGTTGGTAGTCATGTAATCATGTAACTTCTTATAGAAATGCCTAAGAGAAGGGATTTAATCTAGTATGTACCCAACATGCTGTTCTACAGAAATGGAATGAGTGATGTATCATGTCAAGGGGTCCCATTAGCATGTCAACAAAACACTCTTTCCAAATATGTAGATTGGCTAACGTTCCCCAGCTGGTCTATTTTCTCCACTGAGTACAAAGGACTTACTCCCATGTGAGTGCAAATATATTATTGCGGGTTGACTTTAATGCTATTTTGATGCCCATTTTA
Source organism: Anolis carolinensis (assembly GCF_035594765.1). Classification (NCBI taxonomy): domain Eukaryota; kingdom Metazoa; phylum Chordata; class Lepidosauria; order Squamata; family Anolidae; genus Anolis; species Anolis carolinensis. The sequence goes on along the minus strand of NC_085846.1, from coordinate 107,110,615 downwards.
AAACTGTAACCAATGTTTCTCTTACATGAATCAATCAAACCTAGCATGTTATGGTTTACCAACAGTGATTAAGTGCTAAAAACCTAAGTTTTACTCTTTGCAATATTTATTTCAATTTGAGAGAGAAGCAAAAACACCAATCCTAAAGGGGAACACTTACATACCTAAAGGAGCATACTTAATTATATACATTCGTATATAGGCTGAGCTACTGCATATGTCGAGGACTGGTTTTGGGGGCAAAATTATGGATTTTGATAAGACCCATGAATAAGTTGACAGTCATTTTGTGGACAGGGGAAAGAACCAGTGGTACCTAGCCAGTCCTGGCCTCCGGCAACATTTTTCCAAGAGGCATTTGAAAAGTCCAGAAGTGGCACCACAATTGAGAGAGTAGAGGGAAATGGTGTTTTTTAAATGTTACCTCAGGACAGACTAAGCCACTCTACTCAGAGAAGGGTTAATTCCTTTTTCATGGGAGCCAAGATAGTCACACTGACTGGTAGATAAGTCAGCCATGGTTTTTTGGGTTGACTAACATTTTTGGACTTATATATAAGGTACTTATAAGCAATTCTATGATCAACAAGACTAAACTTTGTCAAAGGATATTTTGAGTGATAAGTGACTAAAACCTTCCTGTTGTAAAAAAAAAACCCAACTTCACTCCTTCACCTGTATTTTATCACAAATGTGTTAAGTATAAAGATTGTCCAAACAAAGCCTATGGCAGAGAGGTTGGTCAAGAGAAAAGAAAACTGTAAAAACCAATCTTGCTATTCTTTATAGTAGGACTGCTATACATCACCACACAGCATCAAAGTCACAGCAAGCAAGTATAGTCTTACCAAACCTAGGCATGGTAGTTCGGAGTTTGCCCAAAGGCAGCTGTAAACAATTGTACACTCTTTTTCAGTATTACATTATACTTTAAAAGCAGGTAAGAAAACAAATAGACTTGTTTTATAGTGTTCTTAAAGTGAAGATCTTATTTCTCCAGTTTTTTTTATACCTCAGAGTTTCTCAAATGTGCTCCTCAAATTGTGCTCCTCCAGATGTTTTGGACTTCAGCTCCCACAATTCCTAACAGCTAGTAAACTGGCTGGGATTTCTGGGAGCTAAAGTCCAAAACACCTGGAGAAACACAATTTGAGAAACACTGTTATAACTAATGGCCAAGTAAAATGAAGAATGGGGGGAAGACGGGACTTGTTGGGTCTACAAATGCTGCCTCTATAATGTTGAGAGTTGTAGCCCAATGAAGTAATTTTTCCAAGGCCTAGTGATGAAGCAATCAGGAAAATGGTACTGAGGAGGATCATGGCAACCATGGGAGATATGGTCTGTTTTATTCCATTCAACTACAGTATAACTGTACTGAGCTCCACAGCAGCCTGTGCAGAACAGTGACAGCACAAATTGCCAAATAGTCCTGGAGATGTGTACTTTTTAACAGAAAATAATACAACATACATTTGAATAAAAGCACCAGGAATGAACCCTGGAGCAATAGACACATTAAATCCCATTATACAAATGCAAAAACATTGTGCAATAAATTTATAGTCCATAAACGGCTGTTCACGAAACCTTGGAGTTCATGGAAATCATATGAAATGTTATATTCTTGATATTTTGCATGTAGCTTAAAAAATACAGTGAATAGCTACAAAATAATATTGCATTTAGAAAGAAAAAATAAACGTAAGAAAAATAGCTGACTTTTGGATTTTTTTCATACCAAAACAAAGTAATATTCTACTCTAGTGCTACCAACTCTAATCAACAAAACCTGTCCATATCACTGAGAGAGCAATCATTTGCATCACTGTGACCAATGAAGCTATAAAGGGAGATGTGTAGCTGAACACGGGATTTTTATGCATTCTAAGAATGCAGCCACCCATGGAGTTACAGACCCTCAAATAAGCTATGACCCTCCTTGTTGATTTCTTCATTAAATGGATCAGGCTGTGTTACTACTCACTAATCTCAGCAAAAAAATAAAACATACATTCAAAAAACCTAAGGCATACTAAAATATATTAGATTGTGAAATAACTGGAGATGGAAATACGTTTCCTGAGATCTGTTTTAATTCAGTTAAAAAAATAAAGTGACAAAGAAGTTGAGAAAGTTGCTGACCGTAAGTGAGAATATATAGTGGTTTTCCATTGGTATCCATAGTGGTTAGGCAAGGAGCTTTTGGGGAAATGGTGCCCCATCGTTGCAAAGCTGCTTCAAGAGATGGAGGCCAATTCGTAACCACGCCCAGTTGTTCCCCGCGCATCGCCAGCATCTGAGCTCCCTCTGGCTTTGGTTGGTTTGGGTCTGGCTGTTGAACTTACAGGTGTAAGAGAGTGTTACTTCACGGAGTTTACACCAGGATTCACTATACATATAGAGAATTAAGACATTTACTTTTGAAAAGTCACCAGAAAACAACAGAAATATTGGATAATACAGCCTACAGAGAAACCTCTGGTCCAGTTCAGACATCATAGCAAAAACACGGACTGACTCTTGGGAGCCTGCCATGAGCTGCTGTGCTCACATCTTCACTCAGTTAAACCTATTCTCTCCTCCACTTTCTGATCAATTGTAATAACAGGACTTCATCCCATGCAGGATGTAATGGAGGCAATTGCATGATGCTAGGCCACTTCTGGTGGGTGCCTGTGGATTCCGTTGCATGTTCTGGAGTCGGGTGCTACCCGACTGCCAACAACAGAAGTGGGGAAAGATGGGAAAAGGTGGAATGGCTGCCATCCCTGAATATGGAAAGGCACAGGACCCTGAGGGTAGGATACAAAATAAAATGGTTCCCTCCGCTTTTCCCTTCTTTTCCTCCCCTCATGGATGAAGTCCATGGTCTTCCCAATTCAATGGCCATGTAACAGATCCCTGGTAATTATGTCCTGCAGGTCAAGCTCTTCTTCATTAAAATGTGGCACAATTACGTGGAATGGAGTTGGGGGGTCATCTTGCCGCTTCCAGCATAATAAGTGATTTGATTCTTAGACATTTTGAGATTAGAGGATCTTGAGAAGGTAGTTCACAGTGGGAAGGGATAAGGAATTTATTACGTTGAGAATGGACAAGGCATTATTACATGTGCCAGATCATGGGTGTTTGTTTATGAAATCCTGATGCAACATCAAATACAAACCCATATGCATGACTGGACAATCATGGAACATTAGAGTTCAAAGTTATGTATCATCTGAGACACAATGCTTCACAATGAAATTAATTCATGTAATTTGATGAAACAAACTGAAACACAATACAATACATTCCAGTTTTTAGCCAATATCTGTTTTACCTGTCTTGTTCCACCATGCCACCATATTATTCTTTTCTCAAATTAGTGGAGACTAATACTATCAAGACACTGACAAAAGAAACTAATTTAGCTAAATTTTAGTGATTTTACATAATCAAAATCTGAGCTTTCTTGTTGTGGAACAATAATTCTACAAAACAAGAAGAAAAACATGTGGAGAAGGGTCAAACTTTTTTTACCTTCTAACAATTCTTCAAAGTCATCTACAAAAAACTCTCGTAACGGTGGTCGTTTGGGTCGTTTTAAGGTGTTGACCAGTTGCTGAATTTTTGCTGACACTCTGCTACTTACTGGAACTCCTACGTAAAAGAAATGAAAAGAAGTCTTAAAGCAGTAGGTACACAAACAAAATACAAGCAAAAGAGGAATGCACATCAAATTGAAGGAAAGTTCAGACACCCATATCTGAGGCTCGTTCTACACTGTCTATATAATGCAGTTCAATGCAATTCAAACTACATTGTATAGTAGATGTAGAACCAGCCTGGGACAACTTATTGCCTTGTGAACAGATACTACATTCCAATGGCATGTTGCATCTGTCCAAGATGTCCAATAACTTTCAGTGGGTTCTTGTCCTACAACTGAAAATTGGTGGCCATGGATCTGTCATAACACCCAAGCATCTCAACCCAAGCACACTTTGAACAACCAATTATTTGTAAGTAATTCCTTTTTCTGATAATGAACATATAACTTAGCTACATTTCCTTCTAACTAAGCAAAAATTACTCCCTTTACAGTAAAACTACAACTGTTTAGGGGCTGTTAAAGTTCTAGGCTATGGCATCATTAAATGGTGAAGGAAGAAAATCAAATGCCTCAAATTCTACTGTTTCATGTTTTGTCATGGGTATTGAAACAATGATGTGTGGAAGACATGTTTTGTACTACAGGCAAGCAGAATGTAGCAATCGGGTGTGCTTTAAAAAACAATAAAAAAACCACCAACTAAAATTATTCCAGACTTAATGTTGAGGAAAGGGAAAATAAAGATTTACTTTTAAAAAGTGCTAACAGTAGTAAACTAATTTTGGGAAATGAGACTTGGGACCACAAATTAAACAAATCATATTTTAGAATCAATTTTCCAAGCTGGCACTTTCACATCTTATATGCGCTGGTGACTGATGATAACAACGCTTGGCAAGGTGGCAGGCAGTAGGGAAAAAAGGAAGACTACATTGTAGATGGACACACTCAGTTAAAGTCATGGCACTGAGTCTTCAAGACCTGGGTGAGGATGTTGATGACAAGGTGACTTTCGGAGTTCTCTCATTCATAAGTTGAAGCCAACTTGCTGGCAGTTAACACCAAAACCCCTTTTCTGCTACTGAATTCTTCCATTTCTCCGATCTTCCCCTTTTCAAAGTATTTAAACATGAGCCAAGCACCTGTCTTATTCACTTCTCTTGCCTGTTTCCTTGGTATAAGTGTGAACTCTTACATTTTCCATTTTGCACTCATTTTGTACATGCCCCTGACAGGACATGAGTACTCCTAATGCACAGCCCGTGTGGCCAAACATTCCATCTCGCATTCCTCCACTATTTTAAAAGACATACCATCGCCAGTTTCCATAAGTTCAGCATTTCCATATTTTGGTGCCGCCCTTGACGTTGAACCTTGTGGTCTTTCTACTTGTATTGAATGTTCCGAGGTGTAAGTGGTAACATCTGGAGGTGCGGAATGGTTTTCTGCAAAATAAATGTGTGACTCTGAATAGTTTCTTTGAGCACTGTTGACAGTGTTCTCTTACTACACAATTCCTTTCAGAAAATTAATAAATATTGTCTTTTGCTTACTGTGGGAGCCTTCGTGAAGAATTAGTATAACCATAGCCTTTACTTTCAAAGAAAAAAGTTTCATATTTCAAACTAAACCAGACAAAAATAGTCTCACTTAAATCCCACTGAAATCAATGAGACAAGTTAGCTTTAATGGAACTTATGGCTAGCCGCCACTAATTGTGAATTACTTCCATGTCAGTGGCTTGCAACAACTAATTCATGCATTAGTTCTGATGTCATTTCAGCATTTAGCAAATGATTTATTTACACAAAAATGTATAGCCTGTTTTTCTGGTAGCCTTTATACTACTCAGGATAGCTGGCAACAATTAAGACTAAATGTTAAAATACTGTACAATTCCAAAAACGTGGAGAATATTAAAAATATGGATGCAGGAGATAATACATCACATCAGACCAAATATATTCATCCCAAGAGGGGTGGATGGAGGATCCACTATCTTGGAGGTGTAAATCCATTCTAGATTTTAAGGCTGCTCTTCCTGCAGTTGCTCTGAGTTGAGTTGGAACATCTCCAGGACCATTCCCATGACAAAACACCTTTTAGGAATCATCTGTATCTGGATGACTTCCATACGACTTGGAGCAGTGATGGAAAGGGCTGTTGTAAAACTAAGAGGAGATCCACTGTCCTCAAGGCAATGGCTCCATCAGCTGCCCATGTCAACCAATATGACAATTGCTTTACCCCAAGGATTTTAGCCTTTTGGGGCAAGGAATTTCACATTTTAGGAACTGCAACAACATTCTCTTGTTCACAACACCAGTGGGGTCATAGGAAAGAGAAAGGTTCTTTTATTAGATTTTACAGTGCAAGGCTGTAACATTCCTGGCTTAATGCATTTGTTAGATCTGTTAAAATGTCAAAAGGCCTTTGCGTGTTTTCATATTCCACAAATTGCATCTTACATCTAGTTGAAACATTAGGCATAGGTATACCAACAAGAAAATTTCAAGAAAACCACTAGGATAGCTGTGTGCCGTTCTTTGTATTTATGACACTGTTCCACAGCTTAATTTTATTTTTTAAATAAAAGCATCAAATGCTAGATCACTATAAAAATAGCCGTCATAACTATTCAACCAGAGAGCAGACTGAAATTATTCCGCTGGACCCACAGTAGTAAGCTCACCACCTGCCTATTTTTAGGTGTAGTTACTATTTTGATTGTTCTCTGCACCAGAGATAGAACTTCCAGAAGTAAGCATGATTTGGTGACTGACTCTGTGACGTTCTTGAACAATTCACAAGCTAATCCCCTCTTTTCACAGTTCAGTAACCCACCATGCATTTCCAATTTATTTTTTCCTTTCTCAATCACTTCCCCACTTTATTCCTGCAGTATCTTTTTGAAACCAGTTTTGCTTCAGGAGGCAGGAAAGAGCACCATCTGGGTCTTAAACAAGTTCTCTATTCAGAAACCTAAGTGATCAAAAGCATAATCCATCAAGAGGGGTAGGTGTCATTCCTCTAAGCCAAACTGAAACCATTCGTAATAACTAGTATTGAGTTTAACCAAGGCAAGGGCTTCCTAAAAGATGCAGAAGTTGTGTCATCTGGTGTTTGAAGGTGTCAGCACTCAGAAGTAGTTAGACTACTATATGAAAAAATATATCTGGGTAACTTAATCAGGGCAGTCTTTCCATTTATCAGCACTGCTGGTGCCACAGAAGATTGCAATTAGTGGCAAGTGGTATATGTGGAAAACACATACAACTCAAGCTCTTCTCGGCTGTGGCCCCCCGGCTTTGGAGCTCCCTCCCTATCCACCTTCAGGAAACAATTGAAGACTTAGATGTTCCGTTTGGCTTTTGGCAAGACAGTCATGAGTTAATCCAGCTCTTGCTCCAGATGATATTATTGATAATCGATCCCACACCTTATTGGGCCCTATCTTTAATGCACTTTAACCATCGCCTATTTTGTATTGCTGTCTTAGTCTCCTCTTCCATGAAGATGACAGAAATTGTGCCTGTGGTTGGTTGATATTATAAACTACTGTTAAAATACTTTGTTTTATTGTACTGTTGTTTTTACCTATGTCATACTGTGAATTGTATATTATGCTTTTGTCTACTGTATTTTAATTGTGTTGTTGGGCTTGGCCCCATGTAAGCCGCCCTGAGTCCCCACGGGGAGATGGTGGTGGGATACAAAAATAAAGTTGTGTTGTTGTTGTTGTTGTTGTTGTTATTATCATTATTATTATTATTATTATTATTGTATGACACAGCAAACAAGATAGATATGCTGGATTTCGTTTCACACAATCACAAGTCGAACACTTCCCAAGTGTCTAGGACTGTGTGATGTATTTTCGGATGATGCGTGCAGATCCCAGTAGGGTGGCCTTTTGCAGTTGACAGATCGTAATTTTGTCAATGTCTATTGTTTCCAAATGCTGGCTGAGATCTTTTGGCACGGCATCCAGTGTGCCCATCACCACCGGGACCACCTGCACTGGTTTCTTCTTCTTCTTCTTCTTCTTCTTCTTCTTCTTCTTCTTCTTCTTCTTATTATTATTGCTACCTCAAGGAGAGGTGGAATAAAAAATGTAAAGGGGATGACGATCATAGGGTTATGTAGACACTTTACAATTACAGTTTTTGTCCATACTTTCCCAAAGAGGCATTCTCTAAATAGATTGCAACTTGCATCATGACAAACAGAAATGATGGTAATTATGATCCAAGATATCTGGAGGACATCAGCTTTTGGGAAGGCTGTTCTAAAGCACTGTTTACAAATAGAATACTTTTCATCTTGTATGTATTTCACTCAATTTCTTCTAACCCACTGGAGGAACATAAAGCGATTTGTACATTTCACTATCCTGCAGAAATGTAGATGAACTCTGGGATACAATTCATCGCC